>NC_134875.1:71491428-71802744 GCF_049852395.1 Peromyscus maniculatus bairdii | reverse complement strand
ATCTGTTTAATTTAAAAATTGAGTTTTACTGAGTGACAGCTTACTAACTGTATAAATAGTTTTCTTAATGGAAAATGTCTACTTCAATCGAGGTAAGAATCTGATAATATTTGGCTATATGTGGACATATTATGCAAACAAATTCTAGCATCTATGGAGTCACAAGAAAATCATTGGCAAAATACATAATTTTAAATAGTAGAAAAGACATAATTTCACGTATTTTAAATATACACTGCTTATTACCCATAGTTAAGGCTTCCTGCTCATTTAATACTTTATGCATAAAGTAACTTTCAGACAAAGAAAACTCCCAGGTCAGAGAATACAATGGATTTATATTTTGTTAGGTTTTTGAAGTTTTACCAAGTGGTCATACCAATTTAAACATGTAGGAAAAATATTTTCCCTCAACTTTGCTTTCTAACATTGGATAACCTACAACCTCTTAATTTCTATTTGTCTGAGAAAATCATTTACTTCACTATTGCTCCAGTTTGTTTATCTTTATCAATGAAGCCCACGATACTTATTGGGCACTTGTTTCTGCTTATATAAACTATTATTGTTTAGGCTCAATGACAATTTGTTAGAGTTAAAAATGAACAGAAAACAACAAAACAATCAAACAAACGAAAAACATGACAGGGAAATTGCCAATCTTAGATGTGCCTGCAGGAGGAGAGTAGCGAAGAGAAAGAAAAAACCATGCCATTTGTGATAAGCTGGTATGAAGTTCAGGCACATGTCAACATACAGCCATACAGCTGGGACAGGAGGTTCAGGAGAAAAAAAGTAAGGAAGCTCAAAGTACCAGGGAGTTTGAAAACATACTCAGATTCTGTCCAACATCCAAACAAAAAGGACAGAGAAAAAGTAACAGTTATGCACTTCTGAGTCAGGAATCAGAAGGGTGGGCAGACATCTCAAATCTCTTGAAAACTAATAGGGATTATACTGGAAGTGGTATTATTAGGAGGAAAATTACATCATCATAAAGTGAATATGCCTTCGTAGGGGTGGTCCTACTTTCCTAAAGGGTGTTGTCTTAGCCTGGGACTTTTCTTGCTCAACTGAATTAATTACTAATGGAAGAGAAAAGGACATGTCAAAATCTAGAAGTAGATTCCATTAAGGAGATGAGTTGAAATGATGAAACCATTTCTACCATGAAAATGTGACAATCAAGTTCCAAAACTGTTCATTAGAAGCATTTAATGTCTAGACTAGGATTTTGGTTTCCACTCATGTAGAGCCTCTAGGAAGTAGTGTTATTTAGGAGATAAGAAACCAGAGCTTCTGACTTAATATTTCATTGAAATGCATAAGAGAAATAACAACGGTATGCGGGACAAGTTCACTTGCTATCCTGGCCAAAGAACAAAAGACATTTTTGGAACTGTTTTTTGAGTCCTTACTCTAAGCTGCATTTCAGTTTCCATCTCCTGATCTCATCATTCCCCTCTTCTGAGGAGGTAATCTCAACTACCACTCAGGGGGTTGCAACTGTGACCAAATATAGTTTCATATTACTCGATGGGGTCATTGGATTTAGCAGTTAAATACACCTCTAGTGGACTTGTCTCATGACCTTAAGCATGCACATTAGTTCCATTTGTATAACAGCAAGATTTAGGGCTCCATGGTAGAAATGGTTTTCATCAAATTTCTCATTTCAACTCATCTCCTTAATTGTTTTAGGGTTACCTATGCAAAGAAGGGAATGTTATATTAAAGAATGGAATCTACTTCTAGATTTTGACATGTCCTAGGCACTCCTACATTTGGTCCACCAAGACTAGAATTGTGTGATGAAGCCAGAATTTTCATTTATTCTTTTTAAGAGTTGTTGGGATGGCTACAATCACAGCATAAGGTCCTTCCTAGATGGCTTCTAGAGAGGGAAAGATAAGAAACTTAACTATCATTCAATTTTTAGGTTAAAACAATATGGAGCCTGCTTCTCCTGGCTTTGGGAAGATACTACAGTTTTAGTTGGTTTTGAAAAACTGCCTTGATCTCTAGGTCACCAATAAAAATCGTTTAATTGGGCAGGTGTTGTTAAACATTTCATCAACAGGAATCCAGAAATCCTAGTATTTCTATAGTAGAAATCATTTGTTACAAGGTTGTATCATATTTCCTAGATACTTTAAAATTAGTATTACCCACAATTAAATATACCTAAATTGAAGTCTATACATTGGATATTCTGGTGGTAATAAAGTTCAATTTTTCCACTTTCAAAAAAAATAGTGGAATTGTAACTTCATTTAACAGCAAGAATGTGGTGATATTTTATTTGAATGTTAGTAAATAAAGTTTGCCTGGAGATCAGAGGAAATAGCAAGCCATTAACACAAAAGTCAGGCAGTGGTAGCACATGCCCTTAATCCAATCACTTGACAGGCAGGGACTCTGTTTGTTCAAGGACACACTAGGGAACAGCCAAGCATGGTGACACATACTTTTAATCCCAATACCAAACATAGAGACCTGGAGGTCTGTACAGAGAAGGCAGTGTCAAGGAAGTGAGATAGCTGGGCTAAGATCCAATGAGAGGGCAGAACAGCAAGGCAATAAATGCTTGAGTAGACCAGAAGTCGTGGCTTTTTGGAGACTATAGAGCTGGAAAGGTAAGGTTGGTTGGTGGCTATCACTATTTCCCTTATCTCTAAGGCTCTAAACCCTATATTTGGCTTCATGTTTTTTATTTAATAAGACTGCTTAGAAATTCAGCTACACAAGAAACATACCTAAGATTATAAGAGCTACAGAGAGATAGCAAATGAACTTGTCCCGCATACTGTTGTTATTTCTCTTATGCATTTCAATGAAATATTAAGTTTTATCTGTACATGTTGGGGACAGGGATACTTTGAGATATGTCTTGCTCTCTGAGTGCTTTGTTTGCAAAGGGTAATTATAAAACAAGGGAGGCAAATAATCACAAATATATTTGTATGCTGACTATGTTTTCACAATACTTGGGGTGCAATTTTCTAGTAAATATTTAGTCTACACAAATAAAATTATCTTAGCTATGAGCTTACTGCTAATATGCCTTAAACAGTTATAATGTTCATGTGATTCAACATTCAGAACTCCAGGTTGCCTGTTCATAAAATATAAATATTTTGTTATAGTACTTCATTTTATATTATTTTTCTCATAGCAATATTAAATTTTAATATTCATGGAATTCTCAATCATGAAAAATGTTTTTTAAGAGTGATAAATTAAAGTAGCACAAAAGTATATTATGCAGCATACAGCAAACATCCTGAGATAGAACAAATTATATTTTCCTACGTGTTAAGATTTGGTGACATTTCACTAGATGGTAATATTGTATTTCATTCAAATTAAAAGTAAACATTTATGTATAATCACAATCCATATGATAGTAATATTCACAAAGTAATTAAGACACGATTTCTATAATCATGGTTTTAAACACTATTTAAAACTATCTAGACTGAAGAAACTTACTGATTTCTTTCTTTTTTACTTTTATGATAATGTATGTAAAAGATGGTCTTTTCTTAATAAGGATTTCTTGTGAAAGGTAATACAAGCTCTTGAATATTTCTTTTATTTTGACTGCTTTTTAATTATTGCGCATTTTTCATCTACTTTAGGCATTTAAATTTCTATATTTTTGTAAGGCTACGGTATATACATTCCTAATTTAATTTTTAAGCTTTTGTATAAAATCATAACATTATAAACAATATTGTTATACCATAGGATGCTTTGATTCATGCACAATTTTAGGAATGTTTAAATAAGGTTAAATTTATCTTTCTCCAACATACTTCGAGTTCTTCTGTGGTCAAATGCTGCAATCCTTTCTTCTAGTTTCTTGAAATGTATGCAATGTTTTGCCATTGTTTTAGTCACCCTAATCTACACCAGAATACCACAAACTTCTACTGTAATTTAAATATAAACACATCTATCAAATTTTCATGTCCCTCTTCCTAAACAGTTTTTAGTTGTAATTCATAAAATGTGTTCAACAACTTATCATACTTTTAAAATAGTTTTTCAGGAATGTTAGTACATTTCACCAAAAAGGAAATTCTTACTATATGTCAAAACTGAACATTTTTTCTCTCATAGTCCATTCCTTCTAGATCCTAGTAAATACATTCTGTTCCATTAATTTGTTCACATTAGCAGCCTGAAAGTCATCTTTTTCTTTCTTTTTTTTATTATTTATAACTGCTCAGGCTTATTACTGAATAGCTTTTACACTAAAATTAACCCATAATTCTTATCCATGTTTAATTATGTTACTTGGTACCTTTTCTCAGTTCTGCCTTGTCATCTTGCTTCTTCTGTGTCTGGCTGGTGACTCCTGATTCTACTCTTCCCCTTCCCAGCATTCCTTTAATCTGCTCACCCTGCCTACTTCCTGCCTGGCTACTGGTCAATCAGTATTTTATTAAACCAGTGTACAAAAGCATTGTCCCACAGCATTTCCCCTCTTCTTTCTAAAAAAAAAGGAAGGTTTTAACTTTAACATAGTAAAATTACATATAATAGAACATTTATCAAGTAAGAATTACAGTTACAATATCTAGTCTATATGTATTTGGCAAAAATTTAGTAAAATTTTCTATCTGTCCTGTATTTGTGAGTCTAAAGTTTTTTTTATCTAATTTATCTTTTATCATAACCAATGAAAATTATAACTATCTAGTCTTCAACTACATCAAAGACCCCAGAAGGATATAATATTACCTAAGTAAATAGGAAATGCATTGTAACCAATTTCAAAAATCTAGAATGACAGCTGGTTGCCTGGACAGACACCCAAAGTTTGTCTGCAGTGTTAGGGCATCCATCTTTAGCCTATAGGTCTAGAGACTCTCAGTCACTTCTCTCTGTGTCCTGTAGAATGTTTGACAGTTTCCTCTGTGAAGCAAGAACCTTAAGGACCATCTTGCCTTGCAAAGTTTAGTGATCACCTTACCATGGGTGATCCATGCATGTCCAGTTGATACAGCATCCTGTCAAGCAGTCGACACAAGGGTACTTTTTTGCCAAGTGACCAACTTTTGCCACAAAGAAAGCAAACTCTGTAATGAGTTTATTCAATTCCTATCATTCTCCTTGAAGTAATTGGTGCTACCAGGAGAGGAGTATCTCATTGTCCAGAAAAGTCTATGTTTTGAAAACATTCAAATGCTATAGGTCTTGAAGTGTTTGAAGATTATTCACCTAACTGAATTATATCTATGTATATGGAGAACACTTAACTAATATAAATATGTCATAGATAACTAACCATCAATATGAATTACTTAATTAAACAGTACAGTGTTAAATGAGCTGCACAAATACAATACCTTAAACAAGAGTAGAAATATACATACAGTACAACAAAACCAACCTTAAATTTGTAATAAACTAAAATCTATAGCAATTTAAAACATTTTGCTCTTTAAAAGTAGATTCAATAATCTACCCTTTCATCCTGTCATATCTATATCATATCCTTTTTTTTCTTTAGAAATTGACTATGACCAATACCAATTTGTAAACAATCTCTAACAAAGACAAATATTCATAATCCATTTTTTGGGAATGTGGGCATTATGTTGTAGGCTACTTCCTGCTGATTAAGTTGCTGTATTTTTTTAATTAAGAAACTTTTTTCATTCATTTTACACACCAATCAAAGATTCCCCCTCCTCCCACCACTCCAGACTCCCTGTCCCAACCCACCTCCCACTCCCCCGACAAGAAGGCAAGGCCTCCAATGGGGATCCACATCCAGTAGAAGTAAGTCCAAGCCCTACCTCCAGCCTCAAGGCTCCATGAGGTATTCCATCATAGGTAGTGGGCTTCAAAACTCTCCCTCATGCACCAGGGATGCATTCTGATTCTACTGCCAGGGGGCCGCCCAAGCAAATCAAGCTACACAACTGTATCACCATGCTGAGGGACTAGTCCAGTCCCATGCAGGCTGCACAGCCATTGATTCAACTTTTATGAGTTCCCACTAGTTTTGTTTGGTCGTCTCTGTAGATTTACCCATCATGATCCTGATGAACTTGCTCATAGAGTCACTCTTCCTCCTCCTCTCTCTCTCTCCTAATAGACTCCTAGAGCTCTGACTAGTGTTTGGCTGTGGATCTCTACATCTGCCTTCACCAGTCATTGGAGAAAAGCTCTGTGATGACAGAGTAGTCTCAGATCTGATCACTGGGGTAAGCCAGTTCACTTCGGGTACCTGCTTCACTATTTCTAGAAGTCCAAGGTGGGGCCATCCTTGGGGATTCCTGGCAACTTCCCTAGCACCGGGTTTCTCTCTATCCCCATGATGTCTCCCTCTATCAGGGTATCTCTTTCATTGCTTTTCCACTCTATACCTGTTCTAGCTTGACCATCCCATTCCCTTATGCTCTCATCCCCTATCCCATAACCTCCATTGTGCACCCCTCCTCATCAGTTTACACATGGAGATCTCATCTATTTCCTCTTCCCATGGCGATCTATGTGTCCCTCTTTGGTTCTTCCTTGTTAGCTAGCCTGTCTGGAGTTGTAGGTTGTTGTCTGGTTATTCTTTGTTTACATCTAGTATCCACTTATGAGTAAGTACATACCATGTTTGACCTTCTGAGTCTGGGTTACCTCACTCAGGATGATATTTTCTAGTTCCATCCATTTGCCTGCAAATTTCATGATGTCATTGATTTTTCTATGTTGAAAGGTACTTCATTGTGTATATGTACCACATTTCTTAATCCATTCTTCAGATGAAGGGCATCTGGGTTGTTTCCAGTTTCTGGCTATTATGAATAATGCTGCTATGAACATAGTTGAACATGTGTCTCTGTGGTACGATTGAGCATTCCTTGCGTATATGCCCAAGAGTGGTATAGCTGGGTCTTGAGGAAGATTGATTCCCAATGTTCTGAGAAACCACCACACTGATTTCCAGATTGGCTGTGCCAGTTTGCACTCCCACCAACAGTGGAGGAATATTCCCCTTGCTCCACATGCTCTCCAACATAAGCTGTCTGTAGTGCTTTTGATCTTAGCAATTCTGACAGGTGTAAGATGGTATCTCAGAGTCATTTTGATTTGCATCTCCCTGATGACTAAGGATACTGAGCAATTCCTTAAATGTCTTTTGGCTGTTTGAAATTCTTCCTTTGAAAATTCGGTTTACCTCTGTAGCCCATTTTTTATTTGGATTGCTCACTATTTTTATGTCTCGTTTCTTGAGTTCTTTATGTATTTTGGAGATCTGCCCTCTGTCATATGTGGAGTTGGTAAAGACCTTTTCCCTTTCTGTAGGCTGTTGTTTTGCCATATTTACTGTCTTTTGCCTTAGAGAAGCTTCTCAGTTTCAGGAGGTCCCATTTGTTAATTGTTGCTATCAGTGTCTGTGCTACTGGTGTTATATGTAGGAAATGGGCTCCTGTGCCAACGTGTTCAAGACGACTTCCTACTTTCTCTTCTATCAGGTTCAATGTAACTGGCTTTATACTGAAGTCTTTGATCCACATGGACTTAAGTTTTTTCCCATGGTGATAGATATGAATCTCTTTGCAATCTTCTACATGTTGACATCCAGTTATGCCAGTACCATTGGTTGAAGATGCTTTCTTTTTTCTTTTGTACAGTTTTCATTTCTTTGTCAAAAATCAGGTGCTCATATGTATGTGGGTTAATGTTAGGGTCTTCAATTCGATTCCATTGGTCCACATGTCAGTTTTTATGCCAATGACAAGCTGTTTTTATTACTAGAGCTCTATGGAGGAGCTTGAGGTCAGGGATGGTGATGCCTCCAGAAGTGGCCTTGTTGCACAGGATTATTCTAGCTGTTCTGGATTTTCTCTTCTTCCAAATGAAGTTGAGTATTGTTCTTTCCAGGTCTGTGAAGAATTGTGTTGGGATTTTGGTTGGGATTGCATTGAATCTGTATACTGCTTTTGGTAAGATTGCCATTTTTACTGTGTTAATCCTACTTATCCATAAGCATGGGAGATCTTTCCATTTTCTGATAACTTCTTCAATTTCTTTCTTCAGAGACTTAAAGTTCTTGTCATACAGGTCTTTCACTTGCTCAGTTAGAGCTACCCCAAGGTATTTTATATTATTTGTGGCTATTGTAAAGGGTAATGTTTCTCTGATTTCTTTCTCAGCCCATTTATCATTTGTATATAGGAGAACTACTGATTTTTTTAGTTAATCTTGTATCCTGCCACATTAATGAAGGTGTTTATCAGCTCTAGCAGTTCCCTAGGTAGAAATTTGGGGTTCACTTATGGATGCTATCATATCATCTGCAAGTAGTGAAAGTTTGACTTGTTCCTCTCCAATTTGTATTCTCTTGATCTTCTTTTGTTGTCTTATTGCTCCAACTAGAACTTCAAGTACTATATTGAATAAATATAGGGAGTGTGGATAGCCTTGTCTTGTTCCTGATTTTAGTGGAATTACTTTGTGTTTCTCTTCATTTAATTTGATGATGGCTGTTGGCTTACTGTAAATTGCATTTATTATGTTTAGGTATGTTCCTTGTATTCCTGATCTCGCCAAGCTCTTTATCATGAAGAGGTGTTGGATTTTATCAAAGGCCTTTCCAACATCTAATTAAATGATCATATGTTTTTTTTCAGTTTGTTTATATGGTGTATTATATTGACAGATTTTTGTATGTTGAACCATCTTTGCATATCTGGAATGAAGCCTACTTGATCATGGTAGATAATATTTTTGATGTGTTCTTGGATTTGGTTTGCCAATATTTCACTGAGTATTTTTGCATCATTGTTCATGAGGGAGATTGGTCTGTAATTCTCTATCTTTGTGGCATCTTTGTGTGGCTTGGGAATCAGAGTAACTGTAGCCCCATAAAAAGAGTTTGGTAATGTTTCTTTTGTGTCTATTATGTGGAACAATTTGAAGAGTATTGGTATTAACTCTTCTTTGAAAATCTGGTAAAATTCTGTGCTGAAACCATATGGTCCTGAGCTTTTTTTTGGTTGGGAAACTTAATGACTGTTTCTATTTCCATAGGGGTTATTGGTCTATTTAAATTGTTCAATCTGGTCTTGATTTCACTTTGGTATGTGATACCTATTCAGAAAATTATCCATTTCTTTTAGATTTTCAAATTTTGTGGAGTAGAGGTTTTTGAAGTATGACCTGATGATTCTCTGGATTTCCTCCTTGTTTATTGTTATGTCTTTTTTTTTTTCATTTCTGATTTTGTTAATTTGGATGCTCTCTCTCTTTCTCTTTCTTTTGGTTAGTTTGGATAAGGGTTTGTTTATCTTGTTGATTTTCTCAAAGAACTAACTCTTTGTTTCATTGATTCATTGTATAGTTTTCTTTGTTTCTATTTTATTGATTTCAGCTTTCAATTTGATTATTTCCTGGCATCTATTCCTTCTGGGTAAGTTTGCTTCTTTTTGTTCTAGAGTTTTCAGATGTGCTGTTAAATCACTAGGGTGAGATTTTTCCAACTTCTTTATGTGGGCATTTAGCGCTATGAATTTTCCTCTTTGAACTACTTTCATAGTATCCCATAAGTTTGGGTATCTAGTACATTCATTTTTATTGAATTCTAGGAAGTTTTTAATTTCTTCCTTTATTTCTTCCTTGACCCATTGGTGGTTCAGTTGAACATTATTTGGTTTCCATGAGATTGTGGCTTTTCTGTAATTTTTGTTGTTGTTAAAATCTAACTTTAAGTCATTGTGGTCTGATAAAATACAGGAGGTTATTCCGTTTATTTTGTATCTGTTGAGATTTGCTTTGTGACCAAGTATGTGGTCAATTTTAGAGAAGGTTCTATGGGGTACTGAGAAAAAGGTATATTCTTTTTTGTTAGGGTGAAATGTTCTGTCGATATCTATTAAGTCCATTTGAGTCATAACATCTATTAGGTCCCTTATTTCTCTGTTAAGTTTCAGTCTGGCATATCTGTCCCCAGTGATGAGAGTGGGGTGTTGAAGTTTCCCACTATTAATGTGTGGGGTTTGATGTGTGATTTAAGCTTTAGTAATGTTTCTTTTACATATGTGGGTGCCCTTGTGTTTGGGGCATAAATGTTCAGAATTGAAACTTCATCTTGGTGGATCTTTCCTGTGATGCGTATGTAATGTCCTTCCAAATTTCTTTTGATTGCTTTTATTTTGAAAGCTACTTTCTTAGATATTAGGATAGCTACACCAGCTTAATTCTTAAATCCATTTGATTGGAATGTTTTTTCCCAGCCTTTTAGTCTGAGGTAGGGTCACTCTGAGGATGAGGTATGTTTCTTGTATGCAGCAAAGGATGAATCGTGATTTCGTATCCATTCTGTTAGCCTGTGTCTTTTTATAGGTAAATTGAGTCCATTGATATTAAGGGATACTAATGACCAGTGATTGTTAATTCCTGTTATCTTTTGGTGGTAGTGTGTGTGTTTTTCCCTTCTTTGGGATTTACTGCTGTGGGGCTATCTATTGCCTATGTTTTTGTGGGTATATCTGACTTCCTTAGGTTGGAATTTTCCTTCTAGTGCTTTCTGTAGGGCTGGATTTGTGGGTAGGTATTGCTTAAATGTGGTTTTATCTTTGAAAGTCTTGTTCACTCTATCTATGGTGATTGAAAATTTTGCTGGTTATATTAATCTAGATTGGAATCCACAGTCTCTTAATGTCTGCATTCCATTTCTCCAGGACCTTCTGTCTTTCAGTCTCCATTGAGAAATCAGGTGTTATTCTGATGGGTCTGCCTTTTTAAGTCACTTGGCCTTTTTCCTTTTCTGCTCTTAATATTCTTTCTTTATTCTGTATGTTTTGTGATTTAATTATTATGTGATGATGGGACTTTTTGGGGGGTCTAGTTTATTTGGTGTTCTATAAGCTCTTTGTATCTTCACAGGTATTTCCTTCTTTAAGTTGGGAAAGTTTTCTTCCGTGATTTTGTTGAGTATATTTTCTGTGCCTTTGAGTTGGTATTCTTCTCCTTCTTCTATCTCTATTATACTTAGGTTTGGCCTTTTCATGGTGTCCCAGATTTTCTGGACATTTTATGTTATGACTTTTTTGGCTTTGGTGTTTTCTTTGACTGACAAATCTATTTCCTCTATTGTATCCTCTATACCAGAGATTCTCTCTTCCATCTCTTGTAGTCTGTTGGTTATGCTTGCATCTATGTTTCCTGTTCATTTACTCAGATTTTCTATTTCCAGCATTTCCTCTGTTTGTGTCTTCTTCATTGTTTCTATTTCACTTCTCAGGTCTTGAATTGTTTCCTTCACATGTTTAATTGATTTTTCATTGTTTTTGTGGATTTCTTTGAGGGATTTATTTTTTCTTCCATTTTTTTTTTGTCTTTTCCTTACGGGAATTATTCATTTCCTCAAAGATCTCTTCATAAAGGTATTTTTATGGTTGCTTTCTTCTGCTTCTTTTACATTGTGATGGTCAGGTCTTGCTGTTGTAGAAGTGCTAGTTTCTGGTGATGCCATATTGCTCGTTATGTTGTTGTATGTATTTTTGTACTGGCGTCTACTCATCTCTTCCTCCAATAGCTACAAGAGGTGCCTGTGTCTGAGTGAGCTACTATTGGTCCAGTCTGAGTGCTGTGTTTGTGTCTCAGGGGGCCACTCTGGGTCCAATCTTAGCTCTTGGTCTAATTTGAGCAGGCAGATTCTGTGTCTCAGGGAGCTGCCCTTGGTTCAATCCAAGCTGTCTGGTTCTGTGACTCATGGAGCTTCTCTTGGTCTTATCAGGAATCTTGGTCCAGTCAGAACTGGCAGATTCTGTGTCTCAGGAAGCCTTTCTTGGTCCAATGAGAGCTGGCAGGTTCTGTGTCTCAAGAAGCCACACTTGGTCCAAGGAGAGCTGATGTGTTCTGTGTCTCAGGAAGTTACTGGGGTCACAGGCAGATGGATATTGGGGTAGGGTATGGGTCTTGTAGATTTCAGGGTCCAATGAGGGGTTTTGTTGTGGGAGCCTGCCTGCAGGAGTTTTCTCTGCTGGCCTGCAACTGGGGCAGAGATGGATTGGGGTTCCCAGGGACTGGCTATGTCCCAATACCTAGGTTTATGAGGCAGAACTCTCTGGGTCGGAGGAGAAGAGTCACTCACCTCTTGGTTCAATAAGAGCTGCGATATTCCATGTCTCATGAAGTTACTGGTGTCATGGGCAGATGGGTATTGTGGTAGGGCATGGATCTTATAGATTGCAGGGTCAAATGGGCAGTTTTGGTGGGGAGCCTGTCTGCAGGAATCTTTCCTGCTGACTGGCAACTGGGGCAGAGATCAAAAGTCACCTTTTTCATTTTACATTCTCTTACAAAGATGCATATCATCAGTCCATCATCTAGTTACTTTCTTTTTGTTTAAAAAATGTATTAGTTGTCTGTGAATGCTAATTAAAGCTTTATTAATAATATTAAAAAACTGGAACAAATGATATGGCATTCAATAGATGAATTGTACTTTCTATTTTACTCCAATAAAGCACATTACACATCTCTACTTCTTTCAATCTTGACAAATACCACCCTGATTTACCTAACTAATATTTTCCACTAAAATGTCTTAACTCCTTGAAATGTCTTTTTTATGTTAAATCGACAGTGATCTGTTCTCTATACATTGGAATGTTATATGGGGCTGAGTATTGATGCCTCAATGGTTAAGAGCACTTGTTGTTTTTGCAGAGAACCTGCATTGAAGGTATCCAAAGAACTTTTATGGCCTCCACCAGTAATTTCATGCATGTGGTATGCATACAGATAGACACACACACACACACACACACACACACACGCACACGCACACACACGCACATGAATGAATAAATAAAAGATAGACAGACAGACAGATCATCTGCATTTTGACCAGTTGTGGATTTTGTGATGGTTTCCATGTGATGAAAAAAAAAGCTTTGTTGCTAAAGTTTTTCTGTGTTCCACCCAGTCTGTAGCTGCTCAGACCCAAGTAAACACACAGAGGCTTATATTAATTAAAACTGATTGACCATTAGCTCAGGCTTACTACTGACTAACTCTTACACTTAAACTCAGCCCATTTCTATTAATCTATATGTTGCCACATTTTCTGTGGCTTTACCTGTGTGCTGCTCCCTGGTCAGTTGGCTGGTGTCTGCTGACACAGCCTTTCTCTTTCCAGAATTCTTCCTGTCTGCCTATCCCAACTTCACTTCCTGCCTGGCTACTGACCAATCAGTGTTTCATTAAACCAATGTACAAAGCATTATCCCACAGCATTCCACATTTTCTGTTTAATTAAAAGGGAAGGTTTTAAATGCAACATAGTAAAATTACATATAATAGAACAGTTATCAAGCAAGAGTTACAGATATAATATCAGGTCTATTTGTATTTGACAAAATTAAAGAAGATATCCTCTCTATCTTATATTTGTGAGCCTAAGGTTTCATATCTATCTTATAAGTATTATCACAAACAAAGAAAAACATAATTATAACTATCTAGTCTTCAACTACATCAAAAAACCTCAGAAGGATATAATATTATCTAAGTAAATAGGAAATGCATTGTGAACAACTTCCATACTTCTGGAAATGACAGAGACAGCTTCCTGCCTGGACAGTCATCCAAAGTTTCTCTGCAACATTGGGACATCCATCTTCAGGCCATAGACCTAGTCTCTCAGCTACTTTTTTGTGTCCTGTAGTATGTCTGGCAGTTTCTTCTGTGAAGCAGGAACCTGAAAGACCATCTTGACTTGTGAAGTCACCTTCCCATGGGTCCTGCATGTGCAGTTGATACAAGACTTTGTCAAACAGTCCAGGAAAGAGCAGTTACTTTCCCAAATGGCTATTTTTGCCAAGAAGAAGATAAAGATAAATTTCACATAGAGTGTCTTCAGTGCCCATCTTTCTCTTTGAAGTAAATTGGTGCTGCCAAGAACAGATGAGTCTCACTGTCCAGAAAGTCTAAATTTTTAAACTATTATAAATGCCATATTCTGTAGGTCTTTGAAGTGTTTGAAGATTACCTAATTAATTGAATTATATCTATGTATACCTAGAAACCTTAACATGACTATAAGTTTGGCTTTCATAGAAGACATTATTAATCTGTATTTCTTAATTATTCATTGTAATTTAAATGAGTTACATAAACATACTACCTTAAACAAGAGTAGAAATATATATATATATATATATATATATATATATATAATAACAAAATCAACTCTAAATTTGTATCAATAAACTAAAATCCATAGCAATGTAAAACACTTTTAAACAAGTTTATTGCTCTTTAAAAGTAGGTCCATTAATCTACCCTTTCATTCTATCATATCTATATTATCCCCTTTTCTTCTTTACAAAGAGATTACATTTATAATCAACCTACTTTAAATAAAAATAAATATTCATAAACAATATTTTGGGAATTTGAGTGTAGCTTCTCATACTACTTCCTGCTAGATAAGGGTGCTGGCAATCTAATGGGGATCCTGAGAAAATTAGGAATTATGGTCAAGTCTTGACTGGAATAGTCTGTGATGCCTGAACCAGTTGCTTGAAGCTGTTTTTGCATGTTGGGTGATCTGGGCCATATTGTCACTGTAGACCTTTCAGGGGGTCTTGGTTGGTCAAACCTGATGTATCTTAATCTGGAACAAATTCATAGCCTCTTGGTTCCTGTGGAATCAAAAGCAGAGCCTCCTTTCCAAAGCAACATAACCAGAGATCCAAATTTTGAAGTCAAGATACCTTTAACACACACACACACACACACACACACACACACACACACACACACACACACATATATATATATATATATATATATATATATATATATATATATATATATATATGCTTAATTTAGCAGCCTTTACAACCAAATGTCTTTTCCATCTTTATGTGGCTTATTTTTATGCCACCTTTACTGTCTCTTTAAAGACTTTATTTTAAAAAACTATTTCTTTATATAACTGTTTGTATTCATTTTCTTCTCTCTTCCAAGCCTATGTACATTTTTACACACACTGTAAACTATTTAAAGTCTTGTTCCATCTGATTCTGCCTTATTGTGAATCAATTGTTTTAAACTGCACCATTACTAGGATTGAAATGGCAGCTTTGGCTGCTGGCTCTGCCTACCTCAGCTTCCCAACATAGCAGAACTACATTTATCACCAACTCTGCAAAACATGCTGTCTGCTGTTTCTGAGAGTCTGTGGGTCTATGCTTCCATCTAGCAGCATTTAGCCCAAACACCTTTTCTTTCTTTCTTTTTTTGTCTGTATTAGCAAAGGCTAAAATCACCATGCTGTGTAATGTGCAGCTTGGAGACAACTCACTCCCACCATGCTGCAGGTCAAGCCCATATGCCATAAACCCGCCATAGTGTAGCTCAAGCCCATGGCCTGAGACAGACAACTAGGAAGCTGTTCTCGGCTCCATTATAGAGCCCTTCTTTAAAGCTTTCTCTGGTTTTAGGTGGAGACTCTCACCCCAAGTCTTGGCATTATTTGTAGATGAATTTCAAAACAGACTTATTAAATAAGAAACACAGAGCCAAATACAGGGGTGAAAGCCTTACAGATTAGAGAAGTAGGAATAGCCACCAGCTAACCTTAGCTCACCATACCATTGTAGCTTCCCAAGAGAAAGCTACTTTCTGTCTAACCTGAACCTTTATTGTCTCTCTGTTCTGCCTTCTCATTGGCTCTTAGCTCAGCTACCTCACTTCCTTGTCATTGCCTGTTTGTACAGATGGTCAGGTCTCTATGTTTGGTACTGGGATTAAAGGTGTGTGTCACCACACTTGGCTATGTCCTTGAACACACAGAGACTCTGCCTACCATGTGATCTGATTAAGGGCATGTACTACCACCACCTGGCTTTTGTTTATGGCTGTCTATGTCCTCTGATCTCCAGGCAAAATTTATTTATTAACATACAAATAAAATATCACTGAGAAAAACACTTATATCTAGACTTCAGTTAGGAATTTTACTGCTTTAGAAGAGTGGCAGTACTAGGTTCTCCTCTAGGGTTCATTACTTCATCAGCCAGTGGTAGTTGGCTAGGTTTACAGTACCAGGCATGAATTCCTCTCCTATTGAGTGAGCCTTAAATCTGCTTAGATACAAGTGCTACTATTGCACCTTTTGGGATATTTTACTTCTCTGGACATTGTGGTTATAGTTTGTGGGCTTTAAACATGGGTAGGAATACCAACTGTTGCTCTTCATTGGAGGTTGCAGAGCACCTATCCATATTCTGAGGGCTATTCTTCTGAAAGGATACTTGTAGGTTAATTACACCTGTACTTCTCTATGTCCTTTGTCCAAAGTGTGTGGTGTCTTCAGCAGGAGGGACTTATCTTCAAGTTCTGGGAGGTTGTCAACAGCATTTACCATCAAATTTATCTTCATGTGTAACATTTCATGCTATAATGAAAAATATAGCATTGCATAGAAATCTTTACTAATTCTGAAGAATAACTTTTAATCACAGCTTATTAAGAGGACATTCATACTTACAATACTACAGTGAGGAGGTGGAGTCAGAAGGATCAGTCAGTCAGAAGTTCAAAGTCTAGAATCACTTTCTTAGAAGTGCTTTATACTCTATGCTCTGAACTGTACTTAGTTAAGACTTACCATACTTGTGTCTTTCTTAATTTTCATTCTTCAGGTTTCAGCAAAACAGGACTCAGTGATACCTGTCCTTACATTTTTGTTTTAATGAAATCTATCCCATATTTACCTTAATAGAGATCCATTCACTTATTTCATAAAAAGTCACTTTTACATGTGTTCCTTATAGTTTGGAGAAATCAATATATAGGTATATGCTAGACTATATGTTATAAAAATGGCACAGAATTTTTGCTCATTACTGTTTATCATTTCTCACCTATAGTAATATGTGTACCTTTGATGGTATTTGTTGTACATGAAGTTTAACAATTACTGTTTAAATTAATGAATGACCATGTAGACAATATTTTGCAAATCTTTATATATCTAATAAATGTTTCTGAATGCTAAATTATATATGCTATATAAAATGTTTAGTGAAGGGATAGTAAATATACATTGTAGCTGAAAGATTTTTTGTTCTGCCTGGCCTGTGGTTAGGACAAATGTCTCTCACCTACCAATCCTGCAGCTGCTCAGACCCAAGTAAATACACACAGGCTAATATTTTTAAACTATGGCCATTAGCTCAGGCTTACTACTGACTAGCTCTTACACTTAAACTCAGCCCATTTATGTTAATCTATGCATTGCCACGTGTTCTATGACTTTACCTGTGTGCTATTTCATGCTGCTCTCTGGATGGCAGGCTAGCATCGCCTGACTCAGCCTTCTTCTTCACAGAGTTCTCCATGTCTATTTATCCTGCCTATACTTCCTGCATGGCTACTGGCCAATTAGCATTTTATTTATCAATCAATCAGTGCCACATATATTCACAGCATACAGAAAGACATTCCCATCAATACATTATCATTTTTTGGAGCAAACATTTATACATATATATTTTTTCATAATATTTTACCTTTTAGCTAATTGATATGGTCCAGTTTCTAATCAAAGGTAATATTTTATTATTGTCATGTTTTACATTTATTAGTTTTACATTTAGATGTAGAAAACAGAAACTGAATTCTATGTAATGAGTCTATATACCTTAATTTTGAAAAATCAAGTTTCTATATACTTGTGAATACTTACTTACATTTTCACCTAGAACCTTTGAACTTTACTTTGGAAGTTTGGTGTGTTTCTATTTTCATGAATTAGAAAACATGGAATAGTTCAGAAGTTTTAAAATGACAAGAACAAAACGTAAGTAAACAAAACTCCTAAGCTTCTGTCAACTATAGTACTGCCTGTACAGAGAATAAATAGTTCTCAATGGGCATGGTTATTACAGACCTGGGGAATCTGAACTAAAATTATAGTGGGTCCTAATGAACCAATGTCTAATTTTCTCAAACAAGTGGCACAGTGATTGCTCTAGTAACACCCATTGAATTAGATGTGCATCACTGTCTTCTGGACAATCAATATCTTAATTATTTTAAGAAGTATTACTGAATCATCAAAAGCCATTTGATTAACATCTTTATCAGGTCATTAAAAATGGTCAGACTCCTTTTCATAAAAGAAATTTCATAAAATTAGTGTACCATAAAATCAAGTTCTCAATTGTCTAGAACACGCAAATAGTTCACTTCAGAAAACATGATATGCAAATGAGTGCAAAATATTCAGACATAATAATATCTCTGAAATCTAGGGAGTCTTTCAACTCATGTTAAGTGAATATAGAATATAGAGACACATTTCTGAACAACAAACCCTAACAGACTGTTAGAAGTCTGTACATTCTAACTTTGGGATAGATTTTTTAGATTCTTATTACATTATGCTTACTGAGAGTTGAAGAGACTGAGACAGAGAAACTGCATGTTACTTATGTGTACACAGTTCATGTCCTTATTCTTTTCTGGATAATGAATGTGCCTTTGCATTTTCCTGTTTTTTAGTTCAAAAGAATTTAAAAGAAGATTCACTGCTAATGGATGCTTATATTTGAACATACATGCAATCGAGGCTAAAATTCAACCTAGACGCTACTAATTTGGCCTTGATCCTGCAGACTACAATTATTTTTCAGTCTGCTAAATTTCTCTCAGGCTAGCAAATGGCTTGTTTACAATTTCTGGTGGAGGAGAATTTCTCCCTTCTTTCTCCTAAACATATATGAAACAATTAGCTTAGCAATAATACTTTTAAAGGATTTTTACCACATACACAGTGAGAGGATGAAGATGCAGTATTTCTTTTATATAATGCACAGTTATGTATTACACAGGAGATTATACATATTTAAGGGTGATATTGACCCATGTCTTTTATAGGCAAGGTCAAAAGATGTTTTACATATTTGATCGGACAAGTAGATATTACTCTCTGATAGGGAAAAAATTAACATATTCATTAGTTTATTAAAATAAAATAAACATCGATCTAATATGACAGCAAGATTATTTTTTTTACTTCCATAGGTTCTATCTTAAATAAATTTTAAAGACACTGCCTTATAATTTTCAACTACAGAAAAATACATAAAAATACTTTGAAATTTGTAGAAAGAAATTTAAAAATATAATTTAAAAATGATGGGTGACTTTCCCATTTATTAGATCCAACACACATATTTTACATATTACACCTAATATACATACACACAGTCTGAGTTGCAAGGTCCATTTGGATCTTTCATATGTTAATAACAGCCCTATGTAGAAATAATTATTGATTCTGTACCTACAGAAGTTCTATTCATAAATTTCTCACAGCCTATGTATTTTAGTCCCAAATTCTACATATCTTCCACAAATTGTATTTTACTTTTACCATCTGCATCAAATTTATCAAAAATTATTCTTCAAATTAGAACTGTATCTTTTATTTATATAGTCTATTCTACCACCCCTAACTTGTCTCCTCACTCTCACTTTTGATTAGTTTAAGTTCATTATATCACTGCAGCAAGAGTAATATTTTAATAATAAATTGAACTAGATAAAAACTTTATCATAAGTCTCTTCAGTCACAGTGGTGTGCTCACATCTATGGCCTCATTTTTTTTTTTCTCAACCATTTATTTTAGTTACTACAGGCTTTCAGGTCTTCAGGTGAATAAAACACTGCCCTACACTGGGGCATTGTGTACCTTTCTCTCTGCAGAAATTGCATTTTGTTTCTCTTAATTCACCTTGAAAACTGCTATTCATTTTTCTAGTACAAGTGTTACATTCACAGAAAGACTATCTTCATTCTCTCCATTCTAAATTATTTAACCCCCTTGATTTTTCTTTTATTTAGCCCTGTTATTTTTTATATCACTTGAAGATGAATTTATAAATGATCTTATTAAATAAAAATCATGTAACCAAATATATGGGTGAAAGCCTTAGAGAGATCAGGGAAATAGGGAAAGCCACCAGCCAACCTTACCTCACCAACTCTGCAGCTTCCAAATGTGAGATATTTCCTGTCTTACCCATGCCTTTGTTGCCTTGCTGTTCTACCTTCTCATTGGCTAACTTAGCCCAGATACCTTACATCCTTGTCACTGTCTGTACAGACTTCCAAGTCCCTATGGTTAGTACTGGCATTAAACGCATGTGTCACCATGCTTGGCTTTGTTCCCTAGTATGGCCTTGAACACCCAGAGACCCTGCCCTATAAGTAATTGGATTAAGGGTGTGTGCTGCCTGACTTTTTGTTTACTGAAAATGGCTGACCTTTCCCCCTGAACTCCAGGCAAGCTTTATTAAAGCACAAATAAAATATCACATTTTAGCACAAATAAAATATCACCACAATCACTTACCACAATTTACATTCCATAATTACTTCTGAAAGTGCCTGCTTAATGAACATTTTCCATACTACATTGCAATTTTTATCGATACTTTACTTATAAATAGGTCACTTACTTCCTGAAAGAGCAACTGGGTTTTTCAATCAGCTTTCATAGCAAGTTCAAATTTTCCAGTTTGCCTTTTAATGTTATTTTCAATTAACTCTCCCCATCTGGCAGTATTCACTTCCAAGAGAGATAAACAGGGAAGATGAAAATCCACATGTGGTGAGAGTCTTCCAAATGCTAAACCATGTGCTAGAATTTTTTACCTACATGGTCTAATTTTGTCCTCATGATAATCATTTGGAAAGAGATATCATTGTCTTTCATTTTACAGATAAGAAAACTGAGTTTCAATTAGCAAATAACTTGCAGGAATTTTTGGAATTAAACCCAGAAATGGGACCATAATCCTTGATCTATTTTGTTCTTGCCTTACCTCATACAATTTTTACTTATATCTGTTCCTCTTGCCATTGCACACATGCAATTCCACCTAGGATAGTTTAAAATATTCTCATGCCTCACCATCCCACATCCTGACTTTTGTCAAACTGTTTCCAGAGCTTTTCTTTTACATATGTTTTCACAAAGAACTTTAGAATGACCCTAATTAGCATAGTATTTAATCTGTTTCTTTTAATAGGTTCTGATAGTCCTTTATCAGTGTTGTGGAAATGGTAATGCAGATATTTCTTTGCATGTGTATAGAGAAAAGAGTAAAACTTCTGGACTGTTTAACTATGCTCCTTTCGAGTATGTCTTGTCTGTGTTATTGAGTCTGACAAGCTCTGAAGAATAACAGCCAATTTTCCACCAGACTGCTGAAAGCAGTAGATATTTTTACTTGTCAGAGGAATTTCCTGAATCAATAGTAAATTGATTATGAATGTTCTTTTTCATCAAATATTGTCAACATTACAAGACTACTTTACCATATTGTACACTGCCGAGGTAGTTTTAATATGCGAACTTCCAGTTATCTTGTCTCCTACTCTTGCTTTGAAATCTTTCTGGTTGCAAAACATGCAGCAAGATCTATGCTTGTGGTTATCCAGGTGCTAGAAATATTCAGAATCCACCCCATATTTTAAAGTTAGCTAGAGGTGTATACCAGATGTCTATATGTGACACCCTTGGGCTTTAAAGAAAATTTGATTGCAGCTCCACTTGCACTTACTTCTATGTGAAAATGATATAAACACTGAAGGATCAGTCACTGAAAACCAGGTCAGTTCTACCTGATTAGGAAATTTATTTTTCCTCTGTCCGAGTTTGTTTGATCAAAAGCAACTTGGGGGAGGAAAACATTTATTTCTTAGAATGCCCAGGTCACAATACATCATTGAGGGAAGTGAGGACAAGACCTCAAGTCAGTTAATGAAAATATTGTAATGCACCAACCAGAATCCTCATCAAGGTCAATTGAGTTGTACG
Source organism: Peromyscus maniculatus bairdii (assembly GCF_049852395.1). Lineage (NCBI taxonomy): Eukaryota > Metazoa > Chordata > Mammalia > Rodentia > Cricetidae > Peromyscus > Peromyscus maniculatus. The sequence continues at coordinate 71,780,884 of NC_134875.1, read as the reverse complement.
GTAATCCCCCTCTTATCTGAGCATACTATGCTCAAATAATCCCAGTAGACTCATAAAATCACAGATTATACCAAACTCTACAAACTTCACATTTTCCTGTATAGTCATACACAAATTTAATTATTCCATATTAACATATCATACTAATAACTTTTGCACTTTACATTGCAACAGACAAACATTCACAACAGGATTCAGATTGATGCATTACAATATTTTCAATAACTTTATCTAAATCAATTAATTAAAATGATACAAAAGTAATTAGTCAATTTCATATTTAAAACCATTAATTATTGCAATATATAAGCACACATTTTAACACATTATTACCATTAATGACCAAAGAATTGATGTGCCTACATACCAGAACTTCTGCTGAAAATCACCAGTAACCCTGTATATTATCTTTACTATTAATTTTTGAAATTTTTTATTTTTCTTTTTATTAATTTACTCTTCAATAATTTTTTAATTTATTGAGAAATTTGTTAATTTATCAAAATATTAATTTCTTTCCCTATTTATAATAACAGCAATAGATTTAATCTCATCATAAATAGTAGAAACCAAAGCACTGTTGTTTTTTTCTTTATATATTGCCACATTTTCACCCTTTCACATAAAGTAAGCACTTTATAACTTATGTTTATGGGTTAGAGCTATTGCAAAGAAAAAAAGTTCCTTGAATACAAGTACTGTGATACTCCAAAAGTCAATCTGATAAGTGAGTTGACTCAATATGCCAAATGCCTTTGACTCCTAATTGCTGGAAGTAAAGTCATGGGTGATCTTTACTGGCTGTTTACTGAAATTTTAATGCCATAGTTTTAATTATGTATGTGTGGATATGTGCAGGTGAGGGCAGGTGCCTATACATATTCTTTCACAATGCCAAGTAGATGGAAATATTGCATAGGCTCAGAAATATAACCATATGCACAGGACTTAGTATGTTTTTTTCTGCAGTTGTATGATTACAAAAATTCGATTTTAAATACATTAATTTGTCAAGAAACTTGCTAAACTGAGTTCTTGGTAATTTTAATAAACCATGCAGTTGGCAATACAAAATCAGCCATATAAAACTAAGGCATGATTCATATACATCAAATTCCCAGATCTTAAATAAAATCACAACAATTTAGCAAAGAGTACACTTTCAAAAAATTTACAAGTCTTATTTTCTTATACTTGGTTAAGTTCGGTAAGAGAAAATTGCTTTCTGGCTGCCATCGGATCAATCAAATTGTCTAGGTTCAATGAATTTCTACCCTTTCTTGCAGCAATAAACAGTGTTTTAAAGTTCAGATGTCTTGTGATATGATAAAACAAAGTGAATTTTTCTATGTTGTTAGACACTTTGTCATGAGTAAGAAAGTATATTTTGAGTTACTAAGGAAGTTTCAGAAATTTAGGCATTTTAAGCATACTTTTCTGTGGTGATATTGTGACCCCAATGTATTGTGCACTCTAATAAACTTATCTGGGCTCAGAGAACAGAATAGCCACTAGACAGACATAGAAGCCAGAAAATGGTGGAACACACACCTTTAGTGCTATCACTTAGCAAGCAGGATCTGTGTGTGTTCAAGGCCACTTTAGGGAACAGAGCCAAGTGTGGTAACACACGCCTTTAATCCCAGTACCAACCATAGAAACCTGGAGGTGTGTACAGACAGACAGTGACAAGGAAGTGAGGTAGCTGCATTAACAGCCAATGAGAGGGCAGAAAAGCAAGTCAATAAAAGCCTGGGTAGACCAGAAGTTGTGGCACTTTGCACACTGCAGCATGATGAGCTAATGTTAGCTCATCGCTGTTCCTATTTCTCTGATCTCTAAGGCTTTCACCCCTATTTTTTATTTAATAACTGCTTATAAATTCGACTATACTTTTCTGTCTGGAATGCTTCTTCAACTTAGATTTTTTTCATCCTTTAGATTTTAGCCTCAAAATGTCCATTATTCTAGAATCCTGGCCATTATTTTCTCACTATGTTTAGAAAACACCACTTTAATTATCTATTTACATATCCACACTATTTCTTGGACTAAGAATTCACAAAGAACAGCGTTTATGTCTATTCTTTCTTCACTCTCTTCTATCTAAATTAAACATGAAAAGTAATAACAACTTTTAAATGTTATTAATAGTATGTGACATGAAATTGTTTGTATTATGGTATATAGAATATATATGTATATATGTATATATACATACATATATATATATGTATATATATAAAACGTGAGTGTATACACCATTGTCATTAACCATTAATGACTCTTTTCACCTCCTGTTCCTGTAAAACTGTTTCCTCTTCTCAAATAATCAACTACCACCTTTTACTTTCCGTATAACTAAATCTAAGGTGACTAATTGTGTCATATATACAGACACACACACACACACACACACACACACACACACAGTAGGAAAGAGAAAAAAATACAAAACTATGACAAGGTTTATGAGACTAGAGAACAGAGCTCTAATAGAAGTTTCCAACAAGTGTCAAACATTGAAAGAAAGGTTAAACAAACAATATGTGCCAATACTAACAAAAATCTACTTTGCAATTTGTAATTTTGTAATGGAGCCCAACGGCTCGAGTTTCCACCTTAAACCTGAGAATGATTAATAATCAATTCTAAACAGAGCCAAAAACAGGTTCCTGCTTCATGTCTCATATCGGCAGGTAGACGCCACAAAACATGGGTTTGAACACTGGCGGGTTCCTGGCGTTTGCGTTTGGCACATTACGCTGTGTGGTAGATTTAGTCTTTACTAGTAAAAAAAACAAAAGAGGTTTTCTGGGCTACATGCTGCTTTGATAAAAGCTCAGACCCACTATTTCTGAGACTTGATGACTCACAGAACTGGCAGAAAACGCCATGTTGGAAAGCTGAAATGGGCGGAGCCAGCAGCCACAGCGCCGTTTCAGTCTTAAAATACTACAGTTTAAAGCAATAGATTCACAATATGCAGGCTTGAAAGAGACAAAAAAAATAATATAAAAAAGCCACGTAAAGATGAATATTACACAGACAATCTGGATTGTGTTGTCTTTGGGATTTTTAACTGCAAAAAAACATTTGATCAAAAAAGATGTTAAATTAAACCAATATGTATATTTTAAAGGTACCTTGACTTCAAAATTTGGATTTAAGGATATATTGCTTTGGAAAAGAGGTTCTGCTTTTGTTTCCACAGAAAGCCAGAGGCTGTGGATTTGTTCCAGATTAAGATACATCACATTTCACCAGCCAAGACCCCCTGAAAGGTCTTCGATGACACCATGGTCCAGATGATCTAACATCCAGAGCGGTTTCAAGGCAACTGGTTCACACAATACAGCCTCACGGACTACCCCATAGGCCTAAAATTTTCTTTGCGTCCCCATAAGATACAGCTCCCCCCTCCAGCAGGAAGTAGTAAGAGATGCTACGCCCAGATTCCCAAATATACCAAGCTGGCTTTAGAGGTGAAATTGGCTCACTCCCCCTCTAAACCCAGACATATTGCTTTAAAAAAAATGGTTAAGAGATTCTTGTGTCCCAAATCAAAAGAGCCCTCTGGTTTGGGACAGAGAAAAACTAATATTTTTATTTAAAACAGGTTGATTATAAATGTGATCTCTTTCTAAAAAAGAAAAGGGGATATGATATAGATATATAGGAGGATATAGAGATGATAAGATAAAAGGGTAGATTAATGAACCTACTTTTAAAGAACAACTTGTTTAAAATGTTTTACATTGGTATAGATTTTAGTTTATGTTTAAAATGCTTTACATTGGTATAAATTTTAGTTTATTGATACAAACTTGAAGTTAATTTTGTTACACTATATATATATATAATTTATATTCTTGTTTGAGGTATTATGTTTATGTAACTCATTTAAAATTGTAATGGATAATTAAAAATAGATTAATAATTAGTCATCTATGATAATCATATTTGTAGCCATGTAGTTAAGTCTTCTAGGTATACATAGATATATTTCAGATAGATAGGTAATCTTCAAACACTTCATAGACCTAGACAATATGGCATTTAAATAACTTAGAATTCTGTTGACATGAGACACAATTGCTCCTGGCTGCACCAATTGATCCCAAGAGAATGTAGGGGTTCTAAGACATTTCCATTTAGAAGTTTGTCTTTTTGGCACAAAATGGCCTACTGGGCAAAGAACTGCCCTTGCCTTGACGGCTGACAGTATGAATGCAATGCTGTCCTTTCTGGACAAGTGGGACACAAGGGAAGCGACCACTGTACTCTGCCAAGACAGGGTAAAATGGTCTTTCAGAATTCCTGCTTCTGAAAATGGTCGGTTAGATACTCTAGGCCTGTAGCCAATTTGATTGCACCAACAATGCTGAGAAACATGAGGTGACTGTCCAGGCTGCCAGCTGTCTTGGTCTACTCTTGCAAGATTCACGAAAGTTGCTTGCATCCATCTACCATTTCTCAGGTACCATTAAGTTCCTTCTCAGGTCTTTGATGTGGTTAAAGACTAGATAGTTGTAATTTCCTCAGTTATGATAAAAGATAAGTTAGATATAAAACCTTAAACTCACAAATATAAGATAGATAGGACATCTTTAATATTGTAACTGTAATTCTTGCCCGATAATTGTTTTGTTATATGTACTTTTACCATGTTAAAGTTAAAACCTTCCTTTTTAAAAAAAAGAAAAGGGGAAGTGCTGTGGATATAATTCTATATAAATAAAATACTGATGGCCAGTGACCAGAGAGGAAGTATAGGCAGGACAAGGAGAGAGGAGAATTGGGAAAACAGGAAGAAGGAAGGAGAGACACTGCAGCCACTGCCAGGACAAGCAGCATGTAAAGACACCGGTAAGCCACCAGCCATGTGGCAATGTATAGATTTATAAAAATGGGTTAATTTAAGATATAAGAACACTTAGCAAGAAGCCTGCCACGGCCATACAGTTTGTATGCAATATAAGTCTCTGTGTTTACTTGATTGGGTCTGAGCAGCTGTGGGACTGGTGGGTGACAAAGATTTGTCCTGACTGTGGGCAAGGCAGGAAAACTCTAGCTACAGATATAAAGTGATATTATTCCTATCACAAATTCTTTCTTATTACAGATCTTAGCAACCTAAACATATGCTATTTTCTTCTTTTTTAAAATTTGAAATCTTTACCCATCCTCATAAAATAAGCACTGTCTTCTATTTGACATATCCAAATTACCAAACCACTGGACATAAAGACAAATAGTAACAAGGAAGCCCTGGAAAGAACTGGCACCTAATATAGGTGACATAATCAATCACAAGAATACAAAATCAAAGGAGGGAAAAAATCTAGCATGAATTTGAAAACAAAGTATTGGTATCAGATAATATGTAACATTAGGGCTCATTTCATTGTTCTGTTAAATTAAATTGGTCTCAGATTTTTTTCATCAGATTAGCATAAGATTGTGCCAGTAAGACATATGAGTGATATAGCACCAAATCAGATGTTTATAATATGATTCAATATATACCAAGCCATCATATATTCATTCAGTGAGACCAAAATATAATAATTTCACTTTTACTAAATGCAATGTACATTCTAACAGAAGAATGAAATATTCAATAGCAACTTCAATGCAAACTTCAAGGAAAGTTTCAAGAGAGGTATGTAGTAGGTAGCCATTCCAGCTTTGATCTGGAAGTTCCAACCCCACTGAGGCTTCGGTAACTGTAACTCCTACAAGGCAGGGCTGAGAAAGGACCCTGAAGACCCGAGATCCAGATGCACAGGCTCTATTGGTTCCTGGACCCTGGACGCTGGAGGTAGACTGAGCAGAGTTCTCCAGAGAACACCGCTGGACTGCGCCACACCTTTCCCAGACCCTGTTACCAATCCTCTCACTTGTTAGTTATCTCACAAAATAAAGCTCCCTTTTAACTACGTAGAGTGTCCTTGATAATTTCATCAATAGAGGTACAAATAAACTCATATAGGATTCAAGTGAGATATTAAAATAGTAAAATAATTCATTTTATAATAAATGATATGCATATTTAAGGTTAATTTTTTGATCTGTGTAAATAACTTTGACATGATTCAGAAAATAAAATATTTAATGGATGAATAGTTATGGTATAAACTAAATATTGCTAAGTAATGCATGTAAGAGGAGAACATACAGTGTTCAGGATAGATATATTTTTTGTTCTAAATATTTTCACAATTAAAATGTAGAAAATGGCTTTAAAGTGCTGGTAAATTTTTTAACACAGAGAAATACACGGAGTTTTAGTTAGAAAAATGAGGGTTGGAGAATAATTCTCACAAGGAGACAACTAACATCAAAAGAAGAAAATTGTAAAATGTTAAATGGGTACAACATATCAACAAGTCTACAATAAATAGAACTGCAGAGTAGTAGAACACAGAATGACTGAAAAGTATGCTAAGACAAAGTCATGAAAAGTGCTAAATTATCTGACAAACTGTTTTACTTTTTGATATTTATGAATTAAAATTATCAGTTCAATGTCAATGGCTGATTCATGTGTCCAGTACTGTCACAATTGTCTTACTTTATTCATCTAGCCATAGCTCTATTTTAATAAACAGAGTAAACATTTTGTCATCCTGTGTGTGTAACTATATTTAGAATCCATTCCCATACTAGATTATATTAGGCTTCAGAGTGAGTTGTAGTTTATGACAAGCAAAGTGGGATTAACCTTCATGCAAAGAGTTTATTTATTAGAGCTGGACAGACCAATGTATTCTGAAAAGCTTCAGCTTAGCTAGGAGCAGGAAAATATATCCTTTAAAGGTCTTCTGTGAAGGAGTAGGGAGGGGGATATTTTGTTCCATGATGGAATGGTTCCAAAGGTATGGTAATAGGCAGATGTTTGGAAGGTACCAATGCAACTGCTGGATAAGAAGTACCTGGAAGAACATTGGAAAAACAAATATTAACCCCAGTAAATATATGATTTATTTGATGTGAGAGTCATCAGTTTGCCTCTGGATCTGGAGATGTGACTATGTGACTAGAGAGAGACTTGGTGGTAAAAGTAGGTATTGATGTAGATGGTAGTGATTAATATACCTGAGACAATACCATCTGAAGCTTAATGGCCTGTACTACAGAAGATATCAATCATCCCATACTGTTAAGTAAGCTGGAGCCAAAGACACAGAGAATTAATATCTCCAAGGTCTATAGAATCTGAGATAGTCTTAACCCATCCTGAAAACTGTCTAAGAGCTGTCATTGCCAAGAGGTCTGTAAACATAAAAGATAACTTTCAGATGGGAGCCAGGAGGGAGTGCCATGGTTATTTTTAAAATAAAACAAACCTCTGAAAAGTAAGATTATGAGTGCCTTAAATCAAGCGAAAGAAAAGGAGTTGTGTTCCTGAGGAGGGTTTTGGTCCTTAAGACAGAAGTGAAATTCCCCATCATCCATTACCACCTGAGGCAGGCTGGAGAGCTAGCCCTGCCACTCACCAGCTGCAGTACTCAGAAGAGTGAGCCCTGCATCTTGCTTGGGCAGCACACTAGAGGTGACTGTGTTGTTGGGCTGAGGAGTGCAGGTAAGCCAGCGTTGAGGCTTTGAACTCTAGCCCTGGTGGTGTGAATGTGGGTGAGCCTGATCTGAGGACCTGAGAGCAGGAGAACTGGCCCCACTCCTTGCTGTGGGCTTCATTGGGTGAGCTAGCCTAGGCAGTGCTGGAGAGCTGGCCTAGGAAGTGACTATGAGGGAAAGCTGGCAGGCTGACCAGTTCGGTAATATATTGTTTGTCATCTAAGAAATAAAGCTTGTCTTCAGATCAAAGGACAGAGTTAGCAACAGAGTTAGCCATAGAGGTCAGGCAGTGATGGCACACAGCTTTAATCCTAGCACTAGGGAGGCAGAGGCAGAGATTCATCTGGATTTCTGAGAGTTCAAGGCCATACTGGGTAACATGAGGTTAATCCAGTCAAAAAGAGAAACAGAACCAGGCAGTAGTGACACATACCTTTAATCCCAGCATTTGGGATCACAAACCTTTAATCCCAGGACTAGGAAGGTTGAGATAGGAAGTGGTATGGTTGGACAGAGAAAGAAATAAAAGACAGGAAGAGACATGAACTCGTGCTCTTTCAGCCTGAGGCGTTTGTAAGGAAAGAGGTGGTGGCTGTGGCTTGTTCTGCTTCTCTGACCTTTCAGCTTTCACCCTGACATCTGGCTCCGGGTTTTTATTATAAGACCATATAGGATTCATACAACAATATAGCTCATAACTGGGGTTGTTAGCCCACCCCAACATCCACTGCATCTACGAACTGTTGGAGCATGTGAAGTGTATAAACCTACAGATCCAAAACAGCAGAATCTCAATTGACACAGAACAACAACAGAATATCCAAGAGGAGCTCCAGTGAGAGCCCATCATTGGTGGTGCAGCAGAAGCCTGAGGCCTCAAGCCAAACCAATGACTCGTGGCAATGAACACTTGCAAGTAGTGATAAGTGGACTAAACGGTAAACTGTGACTCAAAGGGCCACACTACAGCTTCCACCACAAGAACCTTCTCCTTTTTTTGCGTTGTTTGTTTTGTTTTGATTTGTTTCCTTGTTTTATTTGCCTTTTTTGTTTTTTTTCTTTTAAATTAGGTTTTGTTTGGGGGGAGGTGGCAAGGGCAGAGGGTGGATTCAAGGGACAGAGAGGTAAGTAGGATCAGAATGCATGATGTGAAATCTACAAAGAATCAATAAAAGTTTTTAAAAAAGACAAAAGAATAAAAGTAAAAAGACAATTGTAGGTCTCCAATATAGTACCATTATGACTATTGGTCTTTTGTGTACAAGTATGATGTACAGGCATAGAAATGAAGTTACTAACCCAAAGTAAGTGCTCACATAAGTCCAAGCATTCTAAAAGGGCTCTCCCAAGAAAAATGTCCAAGCTGAATTCTCCAAAGTGAGCTGTGGCTAGTAAGAAATTAAGGGAATGAGGGGAGAACTTATAAAATTACATTGTAGAACTCATAAAATGAAAAAGGCAGAAAGAGTACTAACTTCTCATGGGGGTCGGGAAGTCTTTGTGAGTGGGTTTCAACTGGGCTTTCCAGAAGAGGAAACAGAAATATCAAAAGAGGCTTACAAGAGAGGTTGTCAACATTTTTAGGACTTGAACAGAGTTAACCCTCGATGGTACACTCATGGTGACAGGTCTTGAACTTTGACTATAATTCAAGTATGAGGAGACCTTGATAGGGTATAGGTCAGCTTGCTTTGAGTAGTCTTTTATCCTATGGGAGAATCCTAAGTTAGTTCTAATTTTCTCAATTAATGTGTGGAGATCTCAAAAAGGTGGATTCAGTCTTGTTAATATATTTATCCTCGAACTTGATGGTGGTATTGTCTGTCTAACTGGTATAACTTACAGAGACTGATAATTACCTTCTGAATTTATTAACAGATAATTTTAGAGGAATGACCCATCCTGAAGGACATTGAAGGGGATGAGGTGGATTGTAGGCTTGGAAGTAAGGTAGGATCATGAAAGTTTAGCTGGAAGAAGTGATGGATGAAACTGTAAAATAATGATACAGGAATGAAATCCAGGGCATTACTAGATAGTAGGGATGGCTCCTAAAAAAATGACAAGATGATCTGTAAAGAAAATGGATGCATCTAAAGCTCTTTCCATTTTAATGTGGGATGCTCTTATCCACACAGTGAACATATCCACTATAATCAGTAAATAGTTGACTCCCTGTATGGATGCATGTGAGTATAATCTATTTGCCAATATTTTCCTGGCCTAGCTACCCTACATTGGACAGGCATAAAATAGAGAACATCTGAGCACTACTTCAGAATTGACCTAACAGCATGTGGGGCAAATTTTGGAAGTGAACCGACCATAAACACAGAAGAATTCCTGTGCCTATGAAAAGGGGCTCAATTTGAGTTTGGATGGCTTTTAGGGCATCTGGTCCTCAAATGAAACAGGTCATGATGAGAATTCTGTTTGGAAACTGGTAGAATTTTATTTTATATTATTATTAATTATGCTTGCATATATATTCTCTTTCTGGCTATTGAAGACCATATTTTCTTAATGTTTACTTTTAGGGACTTGAGATGAGCCCTTTGATTTTTTTCCCTTTCTTTCTTTTTTCTCCTTTTTTTCAGTTTTTCTCTGCTAGTTGTGACCTTTGTGGGAATGGATAAGGGACCTGTTGGTCATTTGATGACCTGGGAACCATTGAGGCCATATTTACTATTGTTCCTCCTCATCCTAGAACATGAACTCTCTGATCAAGAGGAAAGATGACCGACTAGAGTTCTAGGACCCAACTGTAGGTGTCTCATTGTTCCATGGCCTGCTGAGGGATCTAACAGAGAGCATCGGTTTCCCAAAGACAGAGTTACAGATGGTTGTGTGCAACTAGGTACAGGTGCTGGTAAACAAACTGAGATCCTGTGCAAAGCGCTACACAATCTTAGCAACTAAACCACTGAATCAAGTAAATATCTTGATTAAGCATATATATATATATATATATATATATATATATAAGCTTTTATATATGTCAAGAAAAGCATATATTTTGTTGGTTTGCATTCAGGACTATTATTGATATGCAATGACTTACTCCTGCTTGCTTAAATTGCTTCTATTTTGTATATATTTTGTTCTATTCACATCTTAATTGTTCATCTTTGTGGGTGATTTTTGTTTTTTCTAAACATAATTTATCATTATTTGTTATTTTTGAATATTATGTAGTATACATGTATGTAGACATGTATGGAAGTAAGATGACAACTTCATGGAATCTGTCCTCACTTTTCACCTCTATGTGGGATCCGGTATGTAATTCAGTTTGCCAGGATCATGTGGTAGCTATGCTTATCCACTTCAGCAGCTCTGTCCTTGGGGTTTATTGTTTCATGTGCTTATAGGGAATGATTCTTGTTTATTTCTATTTTTTTAAGTCTACTTTGACAATTAGTATTATATTTTATATGTTTTAATGATGTTAGTTATGTATCTTTTACTTAATGATATAGGATTCCATTTAGCATTTTGTGTAAAGCCAAAGTGTTGTTAATAAACCCTTTTGTGTTTTGCCTATTCTAAAAATTCTTTATCGTTCCTTAATTTCTGAAGGATAACTTTGCGTGGTATAGTACTTGTGGCTGGCTGTTGATTTCTTTTAGAAATCGTGACATTCTCTTTCCTTGTGACCTTTAGAGTATCTGTTAAGGAAATGTGTTTAGTCTTATGAGAGAATTTTTGAAATGTGCTTGATACATTTACATTGCGGTTTTTAAACTCTGTCTCTGCTGGTACTTTTGACAGCTTTACTGTAACTATTAAACATTGTATGGAACATATTTTTTATTAGACCTGTTTGGAGTACAGTTGATTCTCCTATCCATGGATATGTATGGCTTTTCCAAGATTTGGGGAAGGGCACTGACTAATTATTTTATTGAATAACTTGGCTATTCTATTGTTTTCTTTTAGTTCTAATTTGTATAACTCCCAAAGTGTACAAAGGGTGAATATTTATGATGTGAAAAGGGTCATATTTTGTCTTCATTTCTTTTTTCATTTGACTGAGATATTTAGAAAGACCTGTACTCAAAATCAGATATGCCTTTTTTAATTACTCTAGTTCATTACTGAGGCTTTCAATCATACTTTTATTTGACTTACATTTATTTTACCCATTAAGGATTTTCATTATCATGTTTCCATACATGCATAAGATGTATTCTGATCATACTCAGCACTGCTATTACCCCTGATTAACCATTTTTTTGTGTGTCTTCTTTCTTTTTTTCTATTTCTACAATGTTCTTTTTAGGTCCTAGTTTCCACATATAAGGGAAAACGTGTGATACTAACACTTGACTTTATAAGATTTTTTTCTTTTACTTCATTTGACATGACGTCTACTTCCATCCTAGTTTTGAAGATTACTTTATAGCTGGATAACATTTTGTATATACATATAAGACATTTTTTAACCATTCATCACATGATAGGTATGTAGAATGACTATAATTTGGCTGTTTTGCATGATATACTGGTAAATGCAAATATACAGGTAATTTTATACCAGAAGATTTTTGTATACTATGACATATTTTTATTCAGACACCGCCACACAGAGGTTAAACTAATTTACAGTATCATAAGAAGTTTATTTTGATTCATTTTTTACACATTTGCACTTTTTATTTATTGTTTGGATGGTTGTAAGTTATGCTTTTTGCCTATTTAAATCATCTATTGTAGCAAGATAATAGCCTTATAGTTTTCCAATTGATTTTAATATCAAGAAAGCTGGCTTTATATTTAAATACAAGAGAATCTGATGGAAGTAAGATCAGCTTTATGATTTGTTGCTTATGTCATTAATTGTCCTAAAAATTACAGCAATGTTATGCTGTGACCATGGGAATTAATATACACAAATAACATGGTGTATATAATTTTGGTTAGACTTTTAGTATTTAAGTAGCATTGCTATGCATCCAATTATAATTTGTTAATTTAAATATTTTTGGGGAGTAAAATACAAGATAAATACAAGTAAAATAAAAAAATACCAATATATTGTTTATTTGCCAGAGGATAGAAATTGTGCCAGTAATTTTATAAAACAATAGATGCAAGGAGACAGTTGTCCAAGTTGAAATATCATTATAATATTGATTACTTAAAATGCCACCAGCTTGGGAAAGGCAAAATATGTCATACTGAATGAAAATATGATTATAACAGAAAATAAAGTCGAATCAAAATACAATTTTCAAAATCATCAAAGGCAATTCATTTTGCCTGTGTGTGATGTATCCTATCAATTTATAGAAATTCTCATATGAAAGACAAATCTTTTGAAAATAATCAATTATATAATGTTCTATAACAATTTTACTCTCAGAGTACCTTTTTTGTAATGTACAACAATAAAGGCTTTAAGAAAATCAGCATCACCTAAGTAGCATTCAAAAAACATTTGCTTGTAGTAAAATGGCAGAAGATTTTGAAGTGTTCAAGTTCTATCTGGACTAGCTATACAGGCCTTTACTGAACCATTTAGGGGAATGAATGAGGAGAATTACTATTTCAATACCTTTTTGGACTATACAATGTGTTCATGATGGTAGGGGCAACTAATTGAAGATCCAACTGAAAATAAAAAGCAAAAAGGGAATACTAAGGAAAGAGATCAGTGAAAAAAGAACCTGATTAACATGTCAGAGACAGTAGTCTCAACTAAGAATTATTATACAACTAAGTAGAGTTCTCATTACAGAAAAAAAAAAAGAAAATGTAGTTAGAGGGAAAAAAACTCAATTATTTAAAAAACACTAGAAATGACCCTAACACAATAAAGTAAACAGAGAAACATTTATTCAAGAAAATCTGCTATTTTCAGCCAGGCATAAGGGCTCACATCTATAGTTTCACCATTGGAGTAGACATGGCAGTATACCGCTGAGTTCAAAGGCAACCTAGAAAACAATGCAAAATTCAAGGTCCTTCTGAGCTATCCTACCTCAAAAAAGGAAATAAAAAAAGATGGAGGAGTGGGAAGAAAAGAGCTCTAGAAATAGGGATAATAGGACATAGGTGGTATGAAGTGGAGGATGGAAAAATGGAGGAGAGGCTTTGATTAGGGACAGAAGAAGAAGAGGCATACAGATTGAAAAAAAGACATAAGACATTAATTTGTAAGATTACTTAACCAGAGCTGCTGCCGAGGGCCATGTCTGTGTCTATAGTCCTATCACAGTCAAGGTCTGTGTTGATGTCCGTGGTTCATATTAACACCAAAGACTACATGGATGCCAGCAGTCTAGCCCCCAACCTGTGCCCATGTTGATGTCTGAGGCCATGCCATTACCAGAACCATACTGATATGTATGGACTATAGTGCCACACAGGGCCAGGGTGTACTTTGGGCCTGGGCTGGTGTCTAGGACCATGTCTGGGTCATGGCCAAGCAGCAGCCAGGATCTGAGGTGATATCCATGGCTCCTGTTACCACCGAGGCCTGTGCAGACATCCAGGGTCTGGACAACCACCTGAGACCCTGTTGGAGTCTGAGGGTCTTACTGCCACTTGAGGCCATACTCATCTGGGGTGGCCTGTGCTATCACCTGGACCATAGTGACATAGGCTCAAGCTGCTGCTGAGGGCCATGTCTGGGACCATGTTCCTGCTGCTGCTGGGGTCTGTGATGATATACGTGGCTCATGTTGCCACAGGTGGTTATAGATACCATGCATGTTGAAATACAAAGGCTGTGCTGAGCTGGGCCTACCCCTCACTGATCCTGGGATAGCGGATCCTACACTTCGTTGGACACTGCAGCAGAAGAGCTGACCCTGACCCCATAGGCAGGCAATACTCTGCACTTAGGAGAGATGGCTATACCCCTCATCATGGTCATGGGAGAGCTGGCTCTGCCCCTCACCTGAAGGGAGTGGTCCCAGTGGCCCAGACCAACTAGCTAAACTATCATCCAGATCCATATTATGGACCTTGGGTCAGCCCACCCTAACATCTATCTGTCCTAAGGAACAGAGTTTGTTGCTGTTGTTCTTGTTTGTCATCCAGAATTTAAAAGTAAGTTCCTGTTGCTGAAGATACCACATAATTCAGATACAGGGTTTAGAAAATTGAGCTGTAACTGTAACAAGAATAAAGAAAATGGTGACGAATTTAAGAGTAAATGGGAGTACTGAAAGAGTTGGAGAAGAGAGATTATGGGGACCTTTAAAATTTGATTGAGCTTATAGGGATAGGTGGTGGAAAGTAGTAATTTGAGTGAGATTATACCCATAGTCTCAGATGTTTGAACACCTCATCTCTAGTTTGTGACTCTGGGGAAGTTTAGGGGGTAAGACTTTGTTGGAGGAAGTATGTCACTGGAGTTGGACTTTAAGGGTTCAAAGACTCAGCTATGCTTGTGTTTGCAGTTGTGATATCTGCTTCTTGTTGCCACACATCCTCATCATAATGGACTCCTATCCCCTTGAAACCATAAACCAAAATGAACTCTTTCTCTAAAAACCTACCTTAGCCATATTTTATCACAACAGAAAGGTAACTAATACAGAAGCTGATTGCTGAATTTTTTTCTTAATTACATTGATTCTTTTTTTTACTCCTGGTTTTGTGAAACTTACAGCAAATGACGGCAAAAATTGTCAACTGCTTTTTCTAGATTCATAGAGTCAAATATTTTGGCTTTATTATTAGTTTGTTTATTTGCTATTGTATCAATCAGAGGTCAAATGACAAACCAGCTGTGGATTTCTGAATTAAATTTTGCCTTGATATGATTTCATACATATAATATTGTATATAAATATATTAATATAGAAATATTAATATATTATAAAATATACCATATATATGTATATATCACAGCAAAGGCTACTTAGAGAAGGAAGAGCTTACATTGGATCATTGTTCCAAATGGATTAGAGTACTTTTTTTAGAGTGGGACAGAGAACATGAAGCTTGATGGATAGGTAAATGGGAAGTGTCTGTGGAGTTGGGGAAGGGTAAAGAATATGCTCAAAATACAGTGCAGGAAAATATGTTTAATAAAAGAAAACAGTCAATTATTGTGAAAAGACATGACAGCATGCAGCAAGCATGGTGGCAGGAACAAATAATTGAGAACTCAACTCTTCAAATGTAACTATGAAGCAGAATGAATGAATGGAAATAGCAGAGTCTTTAAATTCTTTAAGCCCACTTGGTAACATACTGACTTCTAACAAGGCCACACCTCTGAACTTCTCTAAATATTGCCACTAACTTTGGTACCATGTATTAAAACATTAAAATCTATGGTAGGCATTCTTACTCATATCACTACATCATTACCTATTATTATGAAAAAAATCTAGATTTTTTGCAGCATGTTTGGAGAAATTAAAAGTGCATTTATTTCCCTTGGTTCTGAAAAAATATAAATTAACAATTCTAATAAAGTTAAAAAAATAAATTATTTGGAAGCAACGTCTGACTTCCCAGCCATAAATCACATAGTTGTCTTTTATGAAAAGGCACAGGGTTTTTGAGAATATGTGTTAGAATTCTTAAAGGAAATTGGTGAAGGAGCAAGTAACAAGATCATTACACAAAATCTGTTTGTTTCTCAATATAAGTAATAAACAACTAGTCAATCCAATAAAATCACTACATACAGTCTCATAAGGTACAAGAAAAGCTGGAAATGTTAAAGTATTTGCAAGACATACATTTGTCTTACTTTCTTTTCCTGTAGTTGTAATAAAATATTCTTACAAAAACAAGGAAGAGAGGAATTATTTTAGCTCATAATTCAAGGTATCATGTATTAACTCATACATCATGGTAGAAAATTCACAGTAGCAGGAGTGTGAAGTAGCAAGTCGTAGTGCATTCACAATCATGAAACAAAGGTATGAATGCAATTCACTGTTTCTATTTTATGCAGTCAGCTCAGAATGTCCTGATCAGGAAATGGTTTTACCCACAAATAAGACAGATATTACTGTGGTATTGTGTTCCCCCAAATATTGTGCATGCTAATAAACTTATCTGGGGTCAGAGACAGAGCAGCCACAATATTAAACATAAAGGATAGGCAGTGGTAGCACACACCTTTAATCCTAGCATTCCAGAGGTAGAAATCCATGTGTTCAAGGATACAGATAGCCATGGTGGACTCATTACACCTTTAATCCCAGAAAGCAAGCCTTTAATCCCAGGGAGTGGTGGTAGAAAGCAGAAAGGTATATAAGGCATGAGGACCAGAAACTAGAAGCATTTGGCTGGCTAAGCATTTGGCTGGTTAAGCATTCAGGCTTTTGAGCAGCAATTCAGCTGAGACCCATTCTGGATGAGGACTCAGAGACCTCCAGTCTGAGGAGACAAGACCAGCTGAGGATCCGGTGAGGTGAGGTAGCTCTGACTTGTTCTGTCTCTCTGATCTACCAGCATTGACCCCAATAACTAGCCCCGGGTTTGTTGAATTAATAAGACTTGCTAAGATTCATGCTACATATTACCACTTTGCACAATGTAATCAAAATAACTTCTCATATGCAGGCCCAAAACCCCATCTCACACGTGGTTGTAGATTCTATCAAATGAACAATTAACACTAACCATCATGACACTTTAAACTCTGAAATGTTTTGAAAGAAATTAATGAAGTAATTTGTGAAACATACTATGATTGATTACAAAATGACTCAGTGTTTTTTTTAAATACACATTATCTCCAAGTTTAGGACTAGGTTCACTGAAATTGCAGTTATAATTCCAATGGATTGTCTTGTATAATTGGAAAGCTCAATCTAAAGTTTGTATAGAACTTCAAAATATTTAGAGTGGCCTAGAAAATTTGAAGAACAAAGGTAAACTTACTGATCTCAAGAGAGTATAATAGTAAGTAATACATGGTATTAGTTTAAATGTGAAGTGATATAGACAGTGAAATGATGGAAGCTGCAGAAATACACCACATATGTAGATAATTATTGCACAAAGTTGTCAAACTGTGGCAATGTGGAAAGGTCATCTTTCTGAGCACATGTAAATGAAGCTTATGGAAATAAAAGAACATCAACAGTTGATTTACATAATTTATAAAACCATGTCATATGTCCCAAAGTAATAACTCTTATTATAAAACATCTCAAAAAAGAAATGTAAATATTTATGATCTTGTGATGGAGCAATATTTCTTATGCAGAATATGAAGAACAAACCTCTCAAAACAATAATTTATCTTCTTCATCAAAAGTAAAGCTTTTTACCCTCTCAATGTAATTACAAAGCCCAAAATCAAACCAGGCGCTAAAAACCTATTCACAGTAGAGATTTATGTCTAAAACCATGATTCTATTATGTGTAAATAGCTCATAAAACCCAATAATATAATCAATAACAACTTAATAAATTTCTAACAGAGTTAAAATTTTACAAAATAATACAAACAACAAATAACATTCTAGAATGTTGACACTGTATTGAAACTAGAAAGGCTATATACAAAAGTGATAAAAATAAAATGTCACTAGTGATATCGTATAAAGTTTGGTCTCATAGGTCACTTTTAGAAGAGTAAATTCATATAATTACTCTAGAAAAATACCGTGTGAATTTCCTGCAAGTTAAGCACAACTCATATAATCAACAATTTTATTCTTTAATTATTTTATCAATAAAATTAAATTAATTTATTTTATTTAAATGTTCATAATACCCTTACTTATAATGACCAAAAGATAAAATTGATTCAAATGCTCATGAAAAATTAAATAGGTCATTATTTTGTTCTATATTCAGACAATGGACTTGACAATAAAATTACAAGACAATTATTGATATATGTAGTAGCTTTTTCAACACCTCCAAACTTCATGTTACATTAAAGAAGCAAGATAAAAAGATTATTTACTATATAATTTCATTAAAATAAAGATGTATGTAAAATTAATTATAGTAAAAATACGATACACTTGAATAAAATGTCATTATTAAATCCATCATGTACAACAATAATAAATAAAATTCAACACAAAAGAAAACATTGAAATACATCTGAAATACTGTGAGGGAAATCAAATCATTCTTTTTAAGTAGAATTTTCAAAGGACTGACTGGCCTGACATAAATGTGCACTTTGGAAATTTTAGTTTCCATTGATGGCTATATGTGTATACATATATACACTTATATATGTATACACATTTATATATGTGTATACATATATACATTTATAACATTCAATTTACATAATAAATGTTCATTTTTATTTTGTGAAAATTATATCTCATTAGTTAATAATTATGAAATCAGTGGACAAAAGCAATGAAAATTTCAAACAAACAACACAAAATGCAAAAGAAGATTAAGCAAGGGAATTTTTATTCTTTGGTGGTAGGAAATAAAATGATACAGTCACTATAAAAGACAATTTCATAGGTTCTTAGATTGTTCAACATACATTTTCATGTATCCCAGCAATCTTAAGCTTCTATTCCAGGGCATTGAAAACACAGCCTCATAAAATTCTTTCTGTGTACAATTATAGCTTTTTTTCCCCCTTTTATCTTTTATTTTACAATACTATTCAGTTCTATATAACAGCCACAGATTCCCTTGTTCTCCCCCTTCCTGCCCCCTCCCCTTCCCCCCAGCCCACCCCCAATTCCCACCACCTCCAGATCAAGGCTGCCCCCGAGGACTGAGATCGACCTGATAGACTCAGTCCAGGCAGGTCCAGTCCCCTCCTCCCAGATTGAGCCAAGCGTACCTGTATAAGTCCCAGGTTTCAAACAGCTATCTCATGCAGTGAGCCCAGGACCTGGTACCACTGCCTAGATGCCTCCCAAACAGATCAAGCCAATCAACTGTCTCACCTATTCAGAGGGCCTGACCCAGTTGGGGGCCCCTCAGCCTTTGGTTCATAGTTCATGTGTTTCCATTCGTTTGGCTATTTGTCCCTGTGCTTTATCCAACCTTGGTTTCAACAATTCTCGCTCATATAAACCCTCCTCTTTCTTGCTAATTAGACTCCCAGCGCTCCACCCGGGGGGCCTAGCTATGGATGTCTGCATCCAGATTCCTCAGACCTTGGATGGGGTTTCTGGCATAGCCAAAACCTGGAAACAACCTAGATGCCCTTCAACTGAAGAATGGATAAATAAATTGTGGCACATATACACGATGGAATACTACTCAGCAGAGAAAAACAATGACATCATGAGGTTTGCAGGCAAATGGATGGATCTAGAAAAAATCATCCTGAGTGAGGTAACCCAGACTCAGACAGACAAATATGGTATGTACTCACTCAAAGGAGGATACTAGATGTGAAACAAGGATGACTGGACTGCTACTCACATCACCAGTGAGGCTACCTGTAAAACAGGACCCCAAGAAAGACACAGGGATCACCCAATGATGGAGAAATGGATGAGATCTACATGAACAGCCTGGACATGAGTGGGAGCAATGAACGGCGAGGGTCGAGGGAAAGAGAGCAGGAGATCCCAGCTGGATCAAGAACAGAGTGAGAACAAGGAATAGGAGACCATGGTAAATGAAGACCACATGAGAAAAGGAAGAAACAAAGTGCTAGAGAGGCCCACAGAAATCCACAAAGATACCCCCACAAAAGACTGCTGGCAATGGCTGAGAGACAGCCGGGACTGACCTATTCTGGTGATGGGATGGCCAAACACCCCAATTATAGCTTTTTAATTAACAGTTAACCCAACTTGAAGTAGCCAGGACTTTTTTTTCAATATGAAAATACATAAACAAATTTGGTACATTTAGACAGTGGGACATTAATGAAATATGCAAGTCAACATAGATTAATATTTTATACATTTCACTAAGTGAAGACTTAAGACTAAAAAGGCTGCACAGTATGATGCCACATTCATGGATTGTTGAAAGTAGTTTCACCAAATATGTACCAATAATATGAGTATTATAAATACATATCAGAAAAGTTTTGATCTACACTCTTGCAATGTAAAGAGCTTAATTTCTATCCATTGAAGGTAAGATGCACAATTAAGAAAATGAACATGTTTTCCCTAATAATTAAATAAATTTCATGCATGCCAATACTCAGAATCTTTGAGGTATTCAAGTATAGAATAAGATTACACTGTTGAATAAATGGAAGTGGATCTAAGATAGGTCTAGGTAAAAATTAATCTTAATAAAAAAGAAAGATGAGTGACAGGTACAGTGTCTGTAGGTATAAAGACAAGAATTTCAAATTCAGTTAGAAATTATAGTGGTTTAGGAAAGTGGCAGTAGGTTTTCTTCTAGGCTGTTATACTTCTTCTGCCTTTAGTAGTTGGTTAGTATCAGGAATGAATTCCTACATATTGAGCTATCCTTAAGTCCAATTAGAGACCTGTTGGTTACTACCAAGACATAAATGCCACCATTGCACCCTGTAATATATCCTGTCAGGCTGGCTGTTGTAGTTGATAGATGTTACAGCTGAGTGTCACTGCTTTTCTCCCTTGATAGCTTGCAAAGAATCTTCCATTACTATGAGAGATAATACTCAAGGCAGCAGCTTTGTGGTGAGTTCTAGACTGTTTTCTCCAAGTCTTGTGTCTAAAGTGTGTGATACCTTCAGCAACAGGGCTTTACTGTCAAGTTCTGGAAGAGAACCAAGGGCAATTGCAGAAGCCTATATTATTTAGGAGTTCCTTTGATTCCTCTTAATACCAGTAACTCAAAGGGAGGTTTCCCATGACTGACACTTTGTAATTTATTAGTCTAGAATACTTAAGGGGATCATTATTACCCCAAGTGGGATAATGTGTATGGTGTGTGTGTGTGTGTGTGTGTGTGTGTGTGTGTGTGTGTTATGTATGTCTATTTAAGTTCTGAGAAAATAATATTTACTGATGACTTTCTCTAACGTTCTTAATGTTATTTAGCCCTCTGTCAACCTCCATCTGTCCTCCTTCCCCTTTTTTCCCATTTATAGCATCTGTATTCTAATATCTCCCTCCATAGAGCTCCTCCCATACTCCCCTGTGATTTTTGCTTTGTTTTGTTTTCAAACTTTTCTGGTATTGGTGGTTACTCTAGGTTATATATCCACATCTACATATTCATAGCTAGTACCACCAATTAGGTGAGAAAATGAATTGTCTTTCTATGTTTCAGATGCCTTACTCAGTTTAATATTTTTTTTAGTTCTACCCATTAACTTGAAAATTTCATGATTTTGTTTTATCTTTGCGTCTGAATAGAATTCCATTGTGAATATGTATCATGTGTTCTTTATCCATTCACCAATTGAAGGACATTTAGCTTCATTTTGCAGCAGATGGAGACCATTGCAAAAATACACTAGTCAAACTTCAGAGAACAACTGACCCCGGTGCTCAGCTCCAGCTGACACATCTATAACACAACCCATATAACTAAGGCTCAGGGAACATAAGAGCTAGAACCAGGATGCCTGCTGTGAAACTGGTTTTTTGTATGACAGAGAAGCTACACCTATGAAATCTCAAAAATATGGTTCCTTAAGCAATACCTACACAATGACACAAGCTGATATGTCAATGCAGATGGGAAAATATCTCATAAGGTATCACTCCTAGATAGAAAGCTGTAAGCAGTTAATGGCTGCTGAGAGAGGGAGAATCAATCTTTTCCAGTGAGGAGCCTTCTGATATGTTGTCCAATTCCAAGTGGTCAGTCCTAAATCCATATACATATAGGCAACATTGAATGGATTCAGCAATATACATACATTGTTGTGTAAAATATATGTGGATATTTTAAAGAAAATGTCATGGGTCTGAGTCTGAGAATGAGTAGAAGAGCAGGGAAGGAGTTGGACAAAGGGGAAATAAATACAGCAGCACTCAAATATGAGAATCACAAAAGAGTAAAAAACTAATATTTTTTTAAGAAATATTTACAGAATAGTTTAGAGTATATTTTTCTCAACACCACACACACACACACACACACACACACACACACACACACAAATTGGATCTGTTGCCTTACAATTTGTAATCTTCCTCTAGAGTTTCAATAACTTCTTTTCCATATAAACTACATGTAATCACTTACTCAAGTAAAGATGTTTCAGTTCCAAGTGGATCAGACTTAGAATTGTCTGTTCTAGCATCGTATAAACAAATACATAAAGCCAAAGAATAGAAAAGTCATATTTCTCTATACAAACCTAATCCTCTGAGTAGCCTATCGCACAGTGGATTCCTTCCCTTCCTCTAAACCTCTCCAGTGCTATTTGGCAAACAATCTTAGAGACATTTCTATTGGGATCTTTTCACGTGGCTTGTACTTTAATTTTAAATATGAGTAGGTGTTCCTTTCACCAGTTTGACATAAGTTGATGATTCTGTCAAGGGAGGGCTTCCAAAAAGGTGGCATACAAATACTTTTTCCCTTACTTTTGACAGTTAGAATTTGTAGTGCTTTGATCAATGTATCTTGAAATATACTAGCTTGAAGATCCACTAGTCTTCAAATCCTTCACTTTGTAAGGGAGGTGAATGTTTTATCTGGTTATTTAAAATTATTTCTCCATTACAATGAACATTAAAGAGATACTAAAAAAGAAAGGTAAGTCTGGTAAATACTAAAGATTTATAAATTTTCTGACTTTCAAGATAAAATTCTGAAATGTGTGAAATAATGCATTTTCAGCATAAGCTATTCATTCTATATGTTTCTATGAATATACTCAAGTAATATTGAAACAAAAACTGAAGTTTATGACCAAGAATAGTGTATGGTCACTGCAAAAGCTGCACTTGGAATGATCATATAGGAAGACTGTGGAATTCTAGGGGAAAAAAGTCAATAGAGTGTGCTTGTACCTTAAAGTCTCTGAGAGTTTAAGGTAGGAAATGGGCATTCATTCTCAACTTGGGTTGAAAAACTTGAATCCACTTCACAGGGACAAAAGCTCACATCATTTCAAAAGCAGCAAATCTTTCCCTCCCTGTCAGAAAGCTGGTGCCAAGATATGTTATTTTGCTAGCAACCTGTTAGCTGATAACTAAGGGATGTGCTACCTCTGCTGCACTTCCTGTTCTGCATACTTCCTCTGCTCTCTACCTTCATTTCCTTCTGCTAGGGTTTTCCTTGATATTTGAACTGATAAGGACTTCCTGCCCTCAATCTAACCCATGTATGCAAATTAGGTGTAGTTTGCTTGTTCCTTTGTCTTCAATCTATATATAAACTAGCCTGTTACCCCAATAAACAAGCTGCTCTGAACACAACCTTCTGACCCTAGCCTCTCTTCTCCCCTGGGTCCTAAGACTGCCATCTTGCTGTGGAATCTTGAGGCCCTGAAACTGAAAACAACAAAAGACTTCCACAAATTCAAAGCTAGACTTGGTCTAGCTAAAGCAAATTTTACAGTCTGTTCCAGCTAGCCTGATAACTAGAGCAAAACAAAAATCGAACTGCCAGGCACAGTGCCACAGGCTTGGAAACTCAGCATTCCAGAGGCAGGGGAAGGATGTTTACCATAAGTTCAGTGTCTCTTTGGGTACAAAGCACTCTAAGGGTTGCCTATCCAATAGACCATGATTCTGTTTCAATAACGAATTAAAATTTATGAATGGTACACTTCATATGCTTTCTTTGTGACCAATTTCCTATTTATTTTCTTCAAAATCATAGCTGTAGGCAGATTTGGAGGATTAATGAATGAATGATAGAAAGACACAAATTTCTGAATTTCATGAAATTCTGGGTGACATTTTTTCTGTATATATAGGAAACAACTCCTGAACTGCCATTGTCATTGATCATTGATCATCTCTTGGAGATATATTTTATAATGCAGACCCAAGGACATTTTGTGGTGGTATTGTATTCCCCAAAATATTGTGCACCCTAATACACTTATCTGGGGTCAGAGAACAGAACAGCCACTAGATACAGAGGCTAGAAAATGGTGGCACTCACACCTTTAATCCTAGCATTCCAGAGGTAGAAATCCATCTGGATCTCTGTGAGTTCAAGGCCACAATGGAAACAGCCAGGATTGGTGACTCACACACTTTTTTTCTTTCAAAAAGTGAGCCTTTAATCCCAGGAAGTGGGGGCATAAAGCAGAAAGGTATAGAAGGCATGAAAACCAGGAACTAGGCTGGTTAAACTTTTAGGCTTTTGAGCAATAGTTCAGCTGAGATTCATTCGGATGAGGACACAGAGGCTTCCAGTCTGAGGAAACAGGATCAGCTGAGGAATTGGTGAGGCGAGGAAGCTGTGGCTTGTTCTCCTTCTCTGATCTTCCAGCATTCACCACAATACCTGGCTCCAGATTTGTTTGTATCAATAAGACCTTCTAAGATTCATGCTACAATGTTTTCCAAACCATTAACTTCAAACTTAAACTGGAATATAAGTTTAAATAATATGAACTGAATGTATGTTTCTTTACTGGTAACTTTTAAAAGAAAGTATGAAAAATGTTAAGGAAATTAAATCAAATAACTTGGGAGAGTAGAACATATCCAAAAATTGTTGTTTTGGAAGTAGTTGAATTTTCTTTGAAGCTGAAATTTAAAAAAAAATCCACTGTAGAAATTTACATAGAGTTTGTAGAAAATAACTTTCAAATTCTCTAAAAATGTATTAATTTTAGCAAGGTTTTTAATTTACTAAAATCTGAATACTTTCTGTTGCCAGACTTAGATTTTCTTTTTCTCTTTTTTTTTTTCCATTAAAGCTAAGGTCATTTTCACTGTTGCTTTTCATTTACAATATCAATAATTGAAATGAGCACATCTACTTTGTTTACTCATTGAATAGTCTTGCCGACTGTTTAGCAGTAAAACAGAAAGATCCTTGGAAAAAAATGTGATGCACACCTCAATTTTTGACAATTTTATTTATTTATTTATTTATTTATTTATTTATTTATTTATTTATTTATTTATTTTACAATACCATTCAGTTCTACATATCAGCCACGGGTTCCCCTATTCTCCCCCCTCCTCCCCTTACCCCCAGCCCATCCCCCACTCCCACCTCCTCCAGGGCAAAACCTCCCCCGAGGACTGCAATCAACCTGGTAGACTCAGTCCAGGCAGGTCCAATCCCTTCCTCCCAGACTGAGCCAAGTGTCCCTGCATAAGCTCCAGGTTTCAAACAGCCAACTCAAGCAATGAGCACAGGACTTGGTCCCACTGCCTAGATGCCTCCCAAACTGATCAAGCCAATCAACTGTCTCACCTATTCAGAGGGCCTGATCCAGCAGGGGGCCCCTCAGCCTTTGGTTCATAGTTCATGTGTTTCCATTCACTTGCCTATTTTTTTTTCAATAATTGAGGAAAACCGAAATTTATTATAAGCCACAGTCGTCCTAGGGACCTCCATGCTATATATATAGCCTCCATGGTTCTATGGGTTGTGGTCTGATTGTTCATTTTATATCTAGAATCCACTTATGAGTGAGTACATACCATGACTGTCTTTCTGGGTTTGGGTTACCTCACTCAGGATGATTTTTTTCTAGTTCCATCCATTTGCCTGCAAATTTCATGCTTTCATTGTTTTTCTCTGCTGAGTAGTACTCCATTGTGTATATGTACCACATTTTTTTCATCCATTCTTCCATTGACGGGCATCTAGGTTGTTTCCAGGTTCTGGCTATTACAAATAGTGCTGCTATGAACATAGCTGTGTATGTATCTTTATGGTATGAATCAGCATTCCTTGGGTATATGCCCAAGAGTGGGATGGAGGGGTCTTGAGGTAGTTTGATCCTAATTTTCTGAGAAACCGCCATACTGATTTCCACAGTGGTTGTACAAGTTTACATTCCCACCAACAGTGGAGGAGTGTTCCCTTTGCTCCACATCCTCTCCAACATTGACTCTTATTGGTGTTTTTGATTGTAGCCATTCTGACAGGTGTAAGGTGGTATCTCAGAGTCATTTTGATTTGCATTTCTCTGATGATTAAAGATGTTGAGCATTTCTTTAAATGTCTTTCAGCCATTTGTGATTCTTGTTTTGTGAATTCTCTGTTTAGCTCTTTAGCCCATTTTTTTAATTGGACTGTTCAGTATTTTGAAGTCTAGTTTCTTGAGTTCTTTATATACTGTGGAGATCAATCCTCTGTAAGATGTGGGGTTGGTGAAGATCTTTTCCCATTCTGTTGGCTGTCTTTTTGTCTTATTGACTGTGTCTTTTGCCCTGCAAAAGATTCTCAATTTTAAGAGGTCCCATTTATTAATTGTTGTGCTCAGGGTCTGTGCTATTGGTGTTTTATTTAAGAAATGGTCTCCGGTGCCAAGGCGTTCAAGAGTGCTTCCTACTTTCTTTTCTATTAAGTTTAGTGTAACTGGATTTATGTTCAGGTCTTTGATCCATTTGGACTTGAGTTTTGTGCATGGTGACAGATATGGAACTATTTGTAATCTTTCACATATTGAGATCCAGTTATGCCAGCACCATTTGTTGAAGATACTTTCTTTTTTCCATTGTATAGTTTTGGCTCCTTTGTCAAAAACCAGGTGTTCATATATGCATGGATTAATGTCAGGGTCTTCAATTCGATTCCATTGGTCCGTATGTCTGTTTTTATACCAGTACCAAGCTGTTTTTATTACTATAGCTCTATAGTAGAGTTTGAGGTCAGGGATGGTGATGCCTCCAAAGGTTGCTTTATCGTATAGGATTCTTTTAGCTATCCTGGGTCTTTTGTTTTTCCATATGAAGTTGAGTATTTTTCTTTCCAAGTCTGTGAAGAATTGTGTTGGGATTTTGATGGGGATTGCATTGAATCTGTAGATTGCTTTTGGTTAGATTGCCATTTTTACTATGTTAATCCTACCTATCGATGAGCATGGGAGATCCTTCCATTTTCTGATATCTTCTTCAATTTCTTTCTTTAGAGATTTAAAGTTCTTATCAAAAAGGTCCTTCACTTGTTTAGTTAGTGTTATCCCAAGGTATTTTATATTATTTGTGGCTATTATAAAGAGTGATGTTTCTCTGACTTCTTTCTCAGCCCTTTTATCATTTGTGTATAGGAGGGCTACTGATTTTTTTGAGTTGATCTTGTATCCTGACACTTTACTGAAAGAGTTTATCAGCTGTAGGAGTTCCCTGGTTGAGTTTTGGGGGTCACTTATGTATACTATCATATCATCTGCAAATAGTGAAAGTTTGACTTCTTCCTTGCCAATTTGTATCCCTTTGATCTCCTTTTGTTGTCTTATTGCTCTAGCTAGAACTTCTAGTTCTATATTGAATAAATATGGGGAGAGTGGACAGCCTTGTCTTGTTCCTGAATTTAGTGGTATCGCTTTGAGTTTCTCTCCATTTAATTTGATGTTTGCTGTTGGCTTGCTATAAATTGCTTTAATTATGTTTAGAAATGTTCCTTGTATTCTTGATCTTTCTAAGACCGTTATCATGAAGGGGTGTTGGATTTTGTCAAAGGCGTTTTCAGCATCTAAGGAGATGATCATGTGTTTTTTTTCTTTCAGTTTGTTTATATGGTGTATTACATTGACTGATTTTCATATGTTGAACCATCCTTGCATCACTTGGATGAATCCTACTTGGTTGTGATGGATAATTGTTTTGATGTATTCTTGGATTCGGTTTGCCAATATTTTGTTGAGTATTTTTGCATCAATGTTCATGAGGGTGATTGGTCTGTAGTTCTCTTTCTTTGTTGCATCTTTGTGTGGTTTGGGTATCAGGGTCATTGTAGCCTCATAAAAAGAGTTTGGTAGTCTTCCTTCTGTTTCTATTGTGTGGAACACTTTGAAGAGTATTGGTATTAGTTCTTCTTTGAAAGTCTGGTAGAATTCTGCACTGAAACCATCTGGTCCTGGGCTTTTTTTTTGTTGGGAGTTTTGATGACTGTTTCTATTTCTTTAGGGGTTATTGGTCTATTTAAATGGTTTATCTGGTCTTGATTTAATTTTGGTATGTGGTATTTATCCAGAAAATTGTCCATTTCTTCCTGGTTTTCCATTTTTGTGGAGTACAGGTTTTTGAAGTATGATCTGATGATTCTCTGGATTTCCTCGTTGTCTGTTGTTATGTCTCCCTTTTCATTTCTGATTTTGTGAATTTGGGTGCTCTCTCTTTGCCTTTTGGTTAATTTGGCTAGGGGTTTGTCTATCTTGTTGATTTTTTCAAAGAACCAACTCTTTGATTTTTTGTATTGTTCTCTTGTTTTCTCTTTTGTTGATTTCAGCCCTCAATTTGATTATTTCCTGGCATCTATTTTTCCTGGGTGAGTTTGTTTCTTTTTGTTCTAGAGCTTTCAGTTGTGCTCTTAATTCATTGGTATGGGATTGCTCCATCTTCTTTGTGTGTGCCTTTAGAGCTATGAATTTTCCTCTTAGCACTGCTTTCATAGTGTCCCATAAGTTTGGGTATGTTGTACTTTCATTTTCATTGAATTCTAGGAACTCTTTAATTTCTTTCTTATTTCTTCCTTGACCCATTGATGTTTCAGGTGGGCATTATTCAGTTTCCATGAGTTTGTGGGTTTTCTGTAATGTTTGTTGTTGTTGAGGTCTAATTGTAAAGCATGGTGGTCTAATAAGATACAGGAGGTTATTCCAATTTATTTTGTATCTGTTGAGATTTGTTTTGTGTCCAAGAATGTGGTCAATTTTTGAGAAGGTTCCATGGGGTACTGAGAAGAAGGTATATTCTTTTGTGTTAGGATGGAATGTTCTATAGATATCAATTAAGTCCATTGGAGTCATAACATCTGTTAGGTCCTTTATTTCTTTGTTAAGTTTCAGTCTGGTAGATCTGTCTTTTGGTGAGAGTGGTGTGTTAAAATCTCCCACTACTAATGTGTGGGGTTTGATGTGCGTTTTAAACATTAGTAGTGTTCCTTTTATGAATGTGGGTGCTTTTGTATTTTGAGCATAAATGTTTAGAATTGAGACTTCATCTGGGTGGATTTTTCCCGTGATAAATATGTAATGTCCATCCTGATCTCTTTTGATTGACTTTAGTTTGAAGTCTGTTTTATTAGATATTAGGATAGCTACACCAGCTTTTTCTTAGGTCCATTTGCTTGGAAAGCCTTTTCCCAGCCCTTTACTCGGAGGTAGTGTCTGTCTTTGAAGTTAAGGTGTGTTTCTTGTATGTAGCAGATGGATGGGTCCTGTTTTCTTATCCATTCTGTTAGCCTGTGTCTTTTTATAGGTGAGTTGAGACCATTGGTATTGATGGATATTAATGACCAGTGATTGTTAATTCCTGTTATTTTTTGTTGTGTTGTGTTGTCCTTCTTCGGTGTATGTTGGTGTGGGATTATCTATTGCTTGATTTTTCATGGATGTGTTTAGCTTCTTTGGGTTGGATTTTTCCTTCTAGTGCTTTCTGTAGGGCTGGGTTTGTGGACAGGTATTGATTAAATCTAGTTTTATCCTGCTGTGCCTGCCTGCCTGACTCCACTCTGGGCCTGCCTGCCTCTGCTGGGTCAGTCTACCTCTGCAGGCCACCATCGAGCCTGTATGTCTCTGTGGGCTGCTGCCTTGGGCCTACCTGCCTCTGCTTGTTGACGCTGCGGTGCCCGTCTACCTCTGTGGGCTGCCGCCGGGCCTGTATGTCCCTGTCGGCCTGTGCTGCCGGGCCCATCTCGACAATTTTATTTTTATGTCTAATTATTATGGATGTCATTTATAACTTTAATAAAATTGGCTTCACTACAAATATCAAATAGAGAACATTATATTGTGTTGTAAGAATCTGTAATTTCTCTTTCATGTTTCTGTTCGACTTTTTCAAATTTGTGTCTTCTTAAATTCAAAACTCCCGGAATGCTTTAATTTACTTTATACAACTGCCATCTTTATTTATTTATTTATTTTCATTTTTTAAATTTATTTATTAAATTTAATTTTACATATCAGCCACAGATTCCCTTGTTCTCCCCCCTCCCACCCCACTCCACCCTCACCCCCCCACCCCTGCCTTCCCCCCATCCCACCCCCCATTCCCATCTCCTCCAGGACAAAGTCTCCCCTGAGGGTTGAGTTTTATCTGGTAGATTCAGTCCAGGCAGGTCCAGTCCCCTCCTCCCAGGCTGAGCCAAGTGTCCCTGTATAAGCCCCAGGTTCCAAACTGCCAGTTTAGGTACTGAGGACAGGACCCAGTCCCACTGTCTGGATGCCTTCCAAGCAGATCAAGCTAATCAACTGTCTTATTTATCCAGAGGGCCTGATCCAGTTGGGGGCTCCTCAGCTATTGGTTCATAGTTCATGTGTTTCCTTTCGTTTGTATATTTGTCCTTGTGCTTTTTCCAACCTTGGTCTCAACAATTCTCGCTCATACAAACGCTCCTCTTTCTCACCAATTGGACTCCTGGAGCTCCACCTGGGGCCTGACCGTGGATCTCTGCATCTGGTTCCCTGAGTCATTGGATGGGGTTTCTAGCATGACAATTAGGGTGTTTGGCCATCCCATCACCAGAGTAGGTCAGTTTCGGCTGTCTCTTGACCATTGCCAGCTGTCTATTGTGGGGGTATCTTTGTGGATTTCTGTGGGCCTCTCTAGCACTTTGTTTCTTTCTATTCTCATGTGGTTTTCATTTACCATGGTCTCCTATTCCTTGTTCTCCCTCTCTGTTCTTGATCCAGCTGGGATCTCCCTCTCCCACAGGCTCTCTTTCCCTCAACCCTCGCTTTCATTACTCCCATTCATGTCCAGGCTGTTCATTTCTCCATCACTGGGCGATCCCCGTGTCTTTCTTGGGGTCCTGTTTTCCAAGTAGCCTCCCTGGTGATGTGAGTAGCAGTCCAGTCATCCTTGTTCCACCTCTAGTATCCTCCAGTGAGTGAGTACATACCATATTTGTCTTTCTGATTCTGGGTTACCTCACTCAGGATGATTTTTTCTAGTTCCATGCATTTGCCTGCAAACCTCATGATGTCATTGTTTTTCTCTACTGAGTAGTATTCCATTGTGTATATGTGCCATAATTTATTTATCCATTCTTCAGTTGAAGGGCATCTAGTACAACTGCCATCTTTAAATCGCAAATGTTTTCTTTTTATAGAAGGTTCAACATTGTCTTACTACTCTTAATTTCCAAGGAAGAATTTTCATTATAAAGTTCATGTGCAGAAGAAACTAGATACTCAATTTCATCATTACTGCTCAAGTTTAAATTCCTTTGACATTTGATAATTTACTCATGCTTATGTGAAATATTGAGCTATCATTCTGGTCTCTGGGGTGGTAAAGATAAATAGAATTAGTTTTTCATCTCAAAGAGTTTGCATGATGATAGGAAATGGGGATTTAAACAAAATAATCAAACAATATGTTTGCAACAATGAAGTAATCCAAAGCAATCTGTTCCTATTTCAGATATATGCGAAGAAAATAGCTGGCAGATAGAAGAGACTATGAAGGTAACTGAGAAAGATGGTGCCTTGAAGAGAGAGTATAGAAATAAAATGTGCAAAGTTATAAAACAAGTAGATAAAAATTGTTAATTCTCAGGTTTTGATTAAGTTTCTTCACCAGAATTGTCATCATTTTATCTTAAAGAAACACTGCTCTTAGAGGTAATGTTCACATGGCTTATTAATCTGGAATATTAAAGCCTCTTTTTTTATTTGTACTAGTAATGATTTTCAGTAACTGTTTTATGATGATTTTAGAGCTTATCAAACATCAGAAAAGAAGAAACTGAGTCACATCTAAATAGTATAATCAAAATTATTTAACTCATAAATACTAATTTATAAACTTTGCCCATAATCATTTAACCCATGGTATGTAGTGCTGAGTTGTGTAGAAATGGTAGAAATATGACATGTAGAAAGATAAATGGAAGGCAGTATGATGATAATTGGTACTTATTTAAACTAACTTGCAGTGCATATCTTCATGATAACCATGCAGAATCATATTAGACTATAAACCCTTGAAGCAAGGGACAATACCTACTTACTTAATATATTCTCCAGCTTGTTTACAAATAAAGAAATATTGCACAATGATACCACTTTGAAGGAGTCTATACATCTATACCCTAAGGTGAAAATGTGAAATAAATTTAATCATTAACTTTTCATCCATATGTAGTGTTCATAAATGAATTAACTAGAAAATAAAGGATAGTATATATAGTATAATAGCCATATGATGTTCCCAGATAAATATGTAGGGTTTTATATAAGAACAAGTAAAGGTAGTACTCTAAGGAGGAAAACAAAACCATCTACCAGGATGGGAGAGACAGAGACAGGGGTAGCTTGTCTTGGTATAATATAGCATATTCTGGAAGAATTTTGAAGACTAAACTGTAGCATGAATCTTAAAAGTTCTTATTAATGAAATCAAACCTGAGCCAAATATTGGGGCGAACATTGGAAGATAAGAGAGACAGAACAGGCCACAGCCACCTTACCTCACTTGTTCCTCAGCTGATCCTGTTTCCTCAGACTGGAAGCCTCTGAGTCCTCATCCAGAATTAATCTCAGCTGAACTGCTGCTCTACTGTATCTATCTACCCTTAGTCTGCACTCTGCTTGAGGACCAATATTTATTCTAGGACCATTCTTGGAGTCAGAGAATCTTTCTAAAGGAAAAAAAAAATGAAAGTGACATAAGGGAGGTAACAAATCTGTAGAATCAAAGTACTTTGAGTAGTGAACTTGGAACTAGAGCATGTAAGAGTAAAATTATGAAGAGATAATATTTCTTCCCAGTTCTGAAAGTACATCTGACTGGCAAAGCTGTAAGCATATGGGGGCGGGGGGGGGATTCTGAAAATAGCCACTTTCCTTGTTGAACTACACGTTCTATTTGTACTAGTCACCTGGTTCCACAAATTATTTCCTTGGGCTTCTGGTCATTTTATTTGTTCAGAAGCTTTGCAGTGCTACTCGCCAAAAACATTGCATTTAAGAAAAGTTCAGCTTATTATTAGCCAATAGCAAAATATGACATATGAAATTTTTGCCACTTGTGATTTTGATTATTATTTAACTTACAAATCTTATATTACTAACTATATTTTATTAATGTAAAAATATCTTAATAATTTCAAGGATGAAAGAGATGGCTCATCATTTAAGAATACTTGATGCTCTTTGAAAGGACTGGAGTTTAGGTCCCAGCACCCACAGTAGGCAACTTATAACCACCTACTCCAGTACCCAGGTACCCAACACATTCTCCTGGCCTTCTAGGGTATCTTCATTTTCATGCACATACCCACACATAGATACACACACATACATGTAATAAAAATAAAAAAATTCTTAAGTTTAAAGAGAACAAAACTCTTCCTTTTAGGTCATGCTAAGTAAATTAGATTAAAAGTTCACTTCACAATATTATAACACAAGCTTTTTCAATAACAGACCTTTAGCAACTTTTAAATGTTATTGGCAAGTGTTTGATATTCAATAGTTTTAATAGACTAAAAGTTTGTGAATAGTTAACATATATATATACATAAATATTTAAAAAATTCATATCTTCCTAAATATAGAACTTACATTCTATATTAAAACCGATATTATTACTATCTGAGCCAAATAATACCATATTCTGTTAATTAGTAGCTGCATTTTCAATTATTATTATTATTATTGCTATTGTTGTTGCTATTATATTATTGATAGGTTATACTGTCCTATGTTGTGTATCTTTGTAAATATTATATTCAAATACTTTTAACTTGTTCTATATACTTATATATTTTTTAAAAGAAAATTTAATATTTTTAGTACCTTCTTCATAGAAAAATATCATGTTAAAACTCTCAACAATTGACAATTACATCAAGAAATGACTAAAACAATATGTATACAAATGACTTTTATTGAAAAGAGTATAATAATAGTTTATATTTAACAGAGTTGTTTACCAATTACCAAGTACTATGATAAATATTTAATGTGAATTACCTAACTTAATTTTCACAATGATTTTACTGAATTTATATTATTAATTTTCCCACTTTACTACTGAGGAAACTGAAGCACAAAAAAGAAAAGTTAGTTGTGTGTGTGTGTGTGTGTGTGTGTGTGTGTGTGTGTGTGTGTGTTCATGTACATGTGTGAAGTGAAAATCTATTTCCTGTTGATTATGAAACTATCAAAAATACCTCATTGTATAAGATTAAGAAATTTTTCTCCTATTTAGACAACTACTGCTTTCAAATAAAAGAAAATGTGACTGATAAATATATTCAATAGAATATTACTCAGCTGTAAAGAAAAGTGAAACCATGAAATTTTCATGAACTTAAAAAAAAAATAAAATAAGAGTGAGGTAACCCAGACTCAGAAATATGAACAGAGCATGTGATTCTTAGTTTTGTGTGTTTAACTTGGAGTACTTCAAAAAGCCTGAAAACTAGAAAGGAGATAGTGGGGATGTGACTTAAGGAAAGCAGATTGGTAGCATATAGAATATTGCAGGTAGACAAGCTAAAAATGGGAGAGATGTCATGGGGTGGAGGAGGTGAGAGAAAGGGAAGGAGGTTAATAAAAATGAAAGGAGCATGAGAAAATAATTTGAAAACCTATAATTTGATGTCCTAATTAGTTATCAGAACAGAGAATTTGAAAGTAGGTAGCCCAAAAGGCTAGATAATGCTGGTTTTGGAAGTAATGGATCACTAAACAAAAATCTCAGCGCTAGGTGTACAATACTGGCACAGGAGTTGTTGATGAGAAGTTGTTAGAGGATCCCAAATCAATTCAGGCTCTTTTCATTACTCTTTGCTGTTCAACACAACTATTTAATACAACACTATAAGATCATGTTGCCTGGATATCACTTATTTTTAATGCAAGATACAAAAAATAAAGACAGAAGTAAGCTTGAAGCTTCCCCATTGCTGGCTAGCTTTCATCATACTAGTATATTCCTGAATACTGCTATTCAGGCAGGAAAAAAAGGCATCAACAATCTTACCAAATGTGAACTCTGAACTATATACAAACCTTCCAGGCAAAAATAGGCCAGGCAAGATGTGCCCTTTGTTTCAGTAGTAACACAAAGGCTATAGGAACTAATCAATCATTATTATAGAATGTGCATTGTAGGCACATTCTATAATAAGAAATCTATTCCTAACACTGTTACCTCTCTCCAAAACTCATGGCTGAAGAGTTACTAGGTCTTCACAGGGCTAGGCTCCAATGAATTGACATACTATCAAACTTCCTTTTAAATATCTGTGTTTAGATACAGACAGAGGCGACCCTCAGCTTTAATTAGACAAATCACCACTTGCAGTAGATGGAGATAAATATAGACACTCATGCTGCCTAAGATTCTGAGAACAAAGAGATGGTTGAAGCTCAGCCTGAAACAACACATTTATACAACTCTGTATGGCTCAGAGATCATTGCAAAAGATCTGGAATTGGAAAGAATATAAGAGGTAGCAGATAAAGAGAAGGGCTTTATGCAAAATGTTATCTTGTAAGCATTACACAATCGTAGCATCTTTGTCTCCTAGCATTCCTACCACACAAGCTGGCACCTCTTAACAGTCAGCTATGAATGGGAAAGAGGTTCATAAGATGCTGCCACTTACTGCTGATTTATTGGCAACTAAAAGATTCTGGGAGATGAGGAGGCATAGCATTGCATAGTGTAGCCACTGTGAGCCTACCATGCTCTAATTGAGAGTTGCAAGCCAAGAATTACAGTGAAGGTCCTAGTTAAACTCTGTAAAACACAAAACAAACAAAAATTGTGGATATAGGAAAGATATTTGCAACATGAGAGGAAGATTTGCTAGGATGGGAAGGAAATAAGAGAGGATGTGTGTGGGTAAGTGAAATAATCAGAATGTATTATGTATTTGTGTGAGATTGTCAAACTTTCTCCAAAAAAACGAAGCAATTTCAGATTCATTTTATTAATTATATTTGACACTTTTTGCTTAGGTTGCATGGATATTTTTATTTCCCAATTATCTTATTTTGTGATTTATTACCACATATCCAAAACTATTTCAAATTTTACAAAATCATTTACTTCATTATCATCCATTCAGTATCACTTCCACAGTGTTTTTCATGTTTATATACGTTTTTTAATTTTTTGGAAATTTCAGATATTTATGTAATAAATTTTGGTCATTTTCCCTTTTCGTTACCTTCTCTCATCCCTTTCCACTTCTGCTGAACACTGTCTTCTTTACAATTACTCTCCTTATAGCATGTGTATTTGTTGTTTTTGTTTATTGTTTTTATTTAATTTGGGAGAACTCTCTTAGTTAGGGTTTCTACTGCTACAAAGAGACACCATGGCCACAGCAACAAGAGGTTTAGTCCATTATCATCAAATGGAAGGAAGCATGGTGGAATGCAGGCAAACATGGTGCTGAAGAGGTTGCTGAGAGTTCTTCATCTGGGTCTGCAGGCAGCAGGAAGGGGCTGAGACATACTGGGCCTAGCTTTAGCATCTGAAACCGTAAAACCCACCCCCAGTGACACACTTCCTCCAACAATACCACACCTACTCCACCAAGGTTACACATCCCAATAGTGCATCTCCCTATGAGACTATGAGAGCCATTTTTTTTCTCAAACCATCACATCAAGTTAGAAAAAACAATCTAGAAGTGGAAATTTCCTGTTACACTGAGATCAAAGAGCTACATCCAGCTTATGCCCAGGACATTTGAAACTAAAGGACACTACTTCCATTAGGATACAGCTAGGATTTTATTAATATGTCAGTCTACAAAAATACTTACAACATATTCTTGTTGTTATCAGTAAACTGGGTGTTTACACGATTGTACTGAATAAAACTGTTGGCAAAAGAAGGCTGAAGAGTTGACTCAGTGGTTAAGAGCAGTGGTTGTTCTTCTGGAGGACCTAAGTTCAATTCCCAACACCCACATGAAAACATACAATTATCCATAATTCTAGTTTAAGGGGATATGATGTCATCTTTTGGCCTCTGCACACCCCAGACACAAACACTTGCATAGGCATATATTTGCAAAACACCCATACACATATAAAACAGTAATAATAAATACTTTTTTTTTGGTTTTTCGAGACAGGGTTTGTCTGCGTAGCTTTGCGCCTTTCCTGGAACTCACTTGGTAGCCCAGGCTGGCCTCGAACTCACAGAGATCCACCTGGATCTGCCTCCCAAGTGCTGGGATTAAAGGTGTGGGCCACCACCGCCTGGCTATAAATACTTTTAAATGTCTGTGTACATGCATTAAATAATATAAAAGAGCATCTTGTCAAAGAGGATCTTTAAATACTCTCCAGCTTGTTTTAAAGATATCATTTTAAATATTTGCAAAATCTATATGGCATATAATAAATTTCAACCAATGAAATATTTACATATAAATACCAAATCTAAAAATACAAATAAGCTTATGATTTCAATAATCAACTTTTAGTAGCATTTGTTACTCCTAGTCAATTAACTAAAATGTAAGGCAAAATATAAAACATCAATAAACAGGATATTAAAAACTACATTATCATTCCTGAATAAAGTAAGTGAAAACCAAGAAACTTAAATACATTACTGTTTTGACCAGATTAAAGAAGACATTACTTAAAATTTTATAGAATAAATGCATTGTGCTCTCAAGATAAGGTCATATATAAGTTACAGATTCATGGGCTTTCTTAATATCATGTTTATTTCTAATATACAGATAAATCTTAAAGATAGAACAAATAGTCAGGAAGGAACCTTATGAGATAGCCTACTATTTTTCATTATAATTAGACAGTGTTTCACCAAAAACATTCTGGTCACATTTAATAAAAATATGTAAGAGTAATAATCTATTAATTAAGCCATGATAACTATTTTGTGAATTAATATCTAACCAAAATGTTTCCCAAAGTAATTTTATAGTATTTAGTGAAAATCAGAAAGAATTGTTTTCCATAAGTTAGTTTTAGGTATTTATTTAACATTCCTCTTTAGGATGAGCACTCAATAATTCACTTTTGGATAATGTGATTCTACTTTGGGATAGGAATTTACTCTTCAGAGAGCATATATGTTTAATGGTGGTTCAAATTGCTGACACTATTAAAAGGAGACTGAATTATTAAGACTCACTACTACTAAAAGGATATAATCAAAACATGGCAGTATTGGGAGGTGTAGCCTACTTGAAGGAAACAGTTGACTGGGAAAATATATAGTTCCTTGGCCATTTTCATATTCTTTCTGTTTCCGATGAGGTGAAAAGCTTCTGCTACATGATTCTTCAACTATATTCAGGCTTAACACAGGCCTATAGCATGAAGCAAGCTGATAATGGAATTGAGTTTCTGGAACTCTAAGACAAAATAAATTTTTCTTCCATACAAGTTATCCTTTTTTTGCAATTTTCCATCACGCAGAATTGTCTGGAAAATACATTTATATAAGATTTTTATTTTTTTGAATTTGTTGAAAATTTAACATATCTTTTGATTTTATATAATTTCTAAATTTCCCTCTACCCCTTTCAACTCCTCCTGTGACTCCCTACTTCTCAAATCCATAATCGCTTCTTCCATAACTATTATTGTCTTATATGCTTGTACATGTGTATACAACCTACTATTTTTATTTAGTGTTGTTAGTATGCAGCATACCTATATGTACAGGGCTGACCACTTGAGATTGGGTAATTTATCATGGGATTGACTCTGTAGAAAACTTGATTCTCCCTCTGCCAGCATCCATTGATTGCCTATAGCTCTTCATCTAGAGGTGGGTCCCACATGATCCTCACCCTATCACAGTGACACATTGACTTGTGTTATAGTAATGTAAGTCTTCTTTAGGCAAGCATATGGTTGAAATTTCATGGGTGCAGCTTCCTGGTCATGTCTGGTAGACCATATCTAGCACCAAGCATCCTGATCGTCTTGTTCTTAAAAGCATTTTGGACCATTTCCCATGATACTCTCTAAGACTTAGAAGTATTATCAATGGAATTATTGGGGCCAGGCATTCCAGATTTAGTTATTTTCTGTTATTTTTACCACTTTGTAGATCTCTGTAATAGCTGCTATCTGTGGCAAAAAGAAGTTTCTTCTATGAGATATGAGAGTTAGACTCCTGTATATAAGGATAAGTATTTAGAATACAGTTAGAAATTATATTGTTTTAGTAAAATGGCTGTAGTAGGTTCTTCTCTAGAGTCTATGACCTCTTCAGCCATGTGTAGATGGATAGATTTACAGTAATAGGCATGGAATCCCTTCTACCGAGCAAGACTTAGGTCCAACTAGAAAGCTGTTGGTTATTCCTAAAGTAAAAGTGCCACCACTGCACTAATGGTGTATCTTTCAGGGCCAGTCATTGTTGTGAATTGTTGGCTTTATCTGGGTAAAATTATTGGTTGATTTTCTCCCTTGGCAGCTGGAACATCTCCTTTCAATACCATGATAAATAGTTATCAAGGAAAAAGTTTCCAGATCATTTCCAGCTAGATTCCTCCACATCCTGTGTCCAAAGTATGTGGTGTCTTGTGCAATAGGGGATTACCTTCAGGTTCCTGGAGGTAACCAAGGGAAATGGCAATATCAAATATTGTTTTAAGGAGTATCTTGGGAACCTTTTAAACAACAACTTAAAGGGCGGTTTCTTGTGCCTGGCATAGGGTCTTTTGTAGATAGTCTATAGTTCTTGTGTAAGGAGGAATATTACTTTTTGTGGTAAAACTTCATGTGCATTATAAATCAGTAAGTTTTAAAAATGTTTCCTTGTTTATTTTAAAGACATATTTAGTGTTATTTATATTGCTTTCTTCCCTTTCCTTCTGTACGACATTTCCTACTCCCTATCTAGTTACCCCATGCACAATTTCCCCTCCCCCCAACATAGCACTCATATCCTAATACACACCTCTCTAGAGCTTCTTTTACTCTTCCTTTCCCTGGTCCCTTTCTAGTTTTCTAGCTTCTGAAATTACATAAGATTATATGTGCTTAAGACTTAGAGCTAGGAGGCACAAATAACGTAAAATGTGTTTGTCAATTTTACTTAAATATAGCTGGAGCAAAACAAAAAAGGAAACAAAGGAGAAGTTCATTTACTCTTTTAAAATTGACTGAGTCAATTTTCAAGGGGTAATACAATAATACATAATTAAATGAAATGCATCCTATCCAATGAGGAAAGATAATTTTCAAATACTTTAGTGATTTCCTCCAAATATTCAGTCAGATAAAAGCTACTCCATAATATTTCAAGATTTGATGTGTCTACTTATAAAGCTACGGTTCTTGGAGTCAGGAGCCATTGGTTCAAATGTCACATTAATACTGTGTATGATTGTCTATGTATGAGAACTCAAGACAATTATTATGACAGATAGTCATCTTCTAAGGGATCCGATTACATCTGACCTTTTAAAATCTCCAGAGAGCAAAAACAGCTCAAAAGAAGTGTTTGTGCATATATAACACAGAGCTAGGACTCCACTGCCTGACTATATCCAAGAACAGATGCAGTGTCAGCACAGATCAGCCAAGGCTTATAGAAAACAATTTCTTCTATGGTTTTGCATCATAAAATGTGTGGTCTATAACTGCCAGTGGTATGTGTAATAAGCTTAAATGATTTTAAATCAATACAACTTATAAGAAATCATTGCAAGTAATACTACATTTCATAAATTTAGGATGTGTTTTTTTTAATCTTTATCTCTTAAAAGCAGTGTCAAAATCTTTAAAACTAGATAAGTTTGCAGTATGCTTAATATTATACATATTTATATGCATTCTAAGATATATGCATACACATATAATAACAGTGCTGGTTCATCTATAAGAAACAAAAATGTAAGTTTATTTTGGTTGTCTTATTTTTCAGAACATACTCCATCAAACAGTCAAGACTTATATCAAATAACATTCAATATATAATCAGAATGAGATTCAATGTGTGGTTTAGATTTTGATTAATGGAAAAATAATTTTAAT
The DNA here is from genome assembly GCF_049852395.1 of Peromyscus maniculatus bairdii. Lineage (NCBI taxonomy): Eukaryota > Metazoa > Chordata > Mammalia > Rodentia > Cricetidae > Peromyscus > Peromyscus maniculatus. The sequence continues at coordinate 71,739,384 of NC_134875.1, read as the reverse complement.
TAAATTAGTTTATTGATACAATTGCATTCTATTAACTGTCATCATATCTCACATTAAAAATTATAAATAAATATAATGTTAGTAAATGAGTCAAATTAAATGTAAGTATATTACATTTTCAATTTTCACAATATTCATTAGGTATTTCACCATTATACACATCTGTAAAATTAAAAAGAAAAATTTTTAAGCAGGATTAGTAACGTAAATGAATTCCACAAGAAATTGGTCCAAAGGTGAGCCTTACTGAGCCGGGCGGTGGTGGCGCATGCCTTTAATCCCAGCACTCGGGAGGCAGAGGCAGACGGATCTCTGCGAGTTCAAGGCCAGCCTGGGCTATCAAGTAAGTTCCAGGAAAGGCACAAAGCTACACAAGAGAAACCCTGTCTCGAAAAACCAAAAAAAAAAAAAAAAGAAAGAAAAAAGAAAAAAAAAAAAGAAAGAAAGAAATTGGTCCACAGGTGAGCCTTTCTGACCACAAAAAGTGAACTAGACAATGATAATGGGAATTGAGTCAAGGATATTTTTTACAAATAATACAACTTTGGGACAAACATAACATCCTTCAGGTCAAAGTGAAGATCTCAGAAGTAAAGAAACCCAGGGCTTCTTCCTAACAGATAATGAAAACTTTCTCAAGATACATCCAGGTTTGTTTCCCTAGTGTCGGTTTCTTTTTAAATATTACATACACATTCTAGTTATTTTCTTAAGCATAATTGTTTTCCTTAATATTTTTATAATTGCTCTTCCTCTCAAGCAATGGTTAGTTAATATTCTTAGGTCATATATACCTTTGAGAATTAGATAAAGTCAATTGGACCTCTCCTACAAATAAATTCTGTTCTTCCCTTGAAAAGAATACAAACAACTCACTGAAGTACAGATTCCCAGAAGTCCTTACAGGGCTATGGAATGAAATTTACTTTGCAGAGTGCAGTCTTTTTTGTTGTCCAGAAAATCAGCGAGCTTGTACATTAAATTCCTAGTGGATATTGTGGCAGAAAAAGCAATCTCTGATTCTATCTCAACCTAAGACTTTTCCTTCATATCGTGATTTCAGTTCAATGGACATACTGCTGAGAGCAAAGCATGGGTCAGTCTTTCAATCCTTAAATCATGTTTTTCTCCATTAAATAATGAATAGCATGTATGTGTATGCAGTGTGTATGTGTGTTTGTGTATGCATACTAGCAGACCATATGTACATATGTATGAGAGTATGCACAACAAATATAGTTAACTGCACCCTAAACAGTCAAGACTTTATAAATAATAAAGCATATTGATTACAATCTCATTTTTAGAATAAAATTTTAGCTACTTAAAGAAAATTCCTGTTCTCTGAGAACCAGAAAAAATGGGGTAATATGCATATTAATGTATACAGGTGTACTTTTAAATGATGCTGTGAAATTATCTATATGTTCAAATATAATTCCCTGGTATGTAGTGGAGTTTCAGACCAATTATAATTTAAATTAATACAAATTGAAGTATTCATTTCTTTTTTTTTCTACATGTTGTTCAAAACTGCATGCTCATTGAAGGGCTCCTTTGAGGGAATATCCTGGAGAGAAGAATTAACAAAATTATCAAATAAATGAGAGAAATATAACAGTAATCATACAGAGAATACCATTTTTTTCTGAAAAAAATTCATATTCATTGCACATGCTCCTTTTTAATAAAAAATTTATTTCCTCCCTGAATAGAGAAGGTATAACCAAAGGGAAAACACAACAAACACCAGAGTTCTCAATCTTTTCTGGGCCATAGCAAAGAGAATCATAAAGGAAATCACTTGTGGGAATTGGGGTCTTATTAATAAAAGATCCAGTGATGCCACGATTCAAAAATGTTTTTGCCATGCCCAAAGAGAAAAAAGATATCACAGAAAGTATTTCAATTTGTATACCTGAGTATCTCTGAGCAGTAAGGAACCATTAGTTAATGATGCTGCTGTATAGCTGAATAAGTAGACAGAAGCAGGATGCTCCTGCTGGGAAGAAGCAAACACTGCTTTTGGAGATATTGAGATTATTATAGATTATACGCTATTTTTGCTACATTTGCTACTTCTGGGAAGAAATGTACTTTGAAAGGTGAAGGCTTTTTAATGATGATAGTTGGCTGCATAGTTATTTTCTTTAAAATGAAGATAACTTAAAATAATTATAGGAAATTTAGGCTATTAAAATATGGCAAATAGTAATTAGCATATATTCATGTATTATTGTCATGGAATTCACTGACACATGTGGTACATTAAATATACCTTTGGTCTTCATAGATCTGTAGCTAATTTTATTTTAAAATGAAAAAGTAAAGATTGTTCCTTTCTTTACTTCACTTTATCCCTCTAGTTACTAGCTTTTGAAAGAAATTCTCCATACATAAATGAATTAAATAGGATTTCAGTAATTTTAGGTTAACTTAAGAGCAAGACTACCAGAGTTGCATGGAGGACAAAGGACAAAGGATAGAGCTTTATTGAGGTACAAATTGTTCAGCTGTCTCTGGAAAAAGGGAGGGCAACCCAGCAAAAGAGAGCTGGGTTTTTATAGGATGGTATGAGTTGAGTGGGTGAGTGGCAGGAGAGAATTAAGTAGAGGGAACCGCTGAAAACAAACTGTCTGTAAACAGAAATTCTTACAGGGGACCTCTGGTCATAGCAGAATGTAACGTGAATCTTAGATGGTCTTTTAATAAAAAACCCAGAGCCAGACAGATATTGGGGTAAAAACTGAAAGATCAGAGAGGCAGAGAGCAAGCCACTAGTTCTTACCCCTACTAAATCCTCTGCCAAGGATTAAAGTCCTGGGATTAGTCAATAGACTACTGGTAATGGTCAGGAGACAGCCTGAACTGACTTACTCTGGTAATAGGATGGCCAAATATCCTAATTGTCATGCTAGAAACCCCATCCAATGACTGAAGGAACCAGATGCAGAGATCCATGGACAGGCTGCAGGTGGAGCTCCAGGAGTCCAGTTAGCGAGAAAGAGGAGGGATTGTATGAGCAAGAATTGTTGAGACCAAGGTTGGATAAAGCACAGGGACAAATAGCCAAACGAATGGAAACACATGAACTATGAACCAATAGCTGAGGAGCCCCCACCTGGATCAGGCTCTCTGAATAGGTGAGACAGTTGATCAGCTTGATCTGTTTGGGAGGCATCCAGGCAGTGGGACCGGGTCCTGTACTCAGTGCATGAGCTGGTTGTTTGAAACCTGGGGCTTATACAGGGACACTTGGCTCAGCCTGGGAGGAGGGGACTGGACCTGCCTGGACTGAATCTACCAGGTTGAACTCAGTCCTCGGGGAAGGCTTTGCCCTGGAGGAGGTGGGAATGGGGGGATGGTGCAGGGGGAAAGGTGGGGGTGGGGGGAGGGGGGAGAACAAGGGAATCCATGGCTGATATATAAAATTAAATTAAATTATAAAATAAAATTATAAACTGAAAAAAGAAATATTATCTGCCTAATGACATTCTACAGGAAAGAGATACAAGAGAGAAATGTGCGAAAAACCACTACAAAGATTCAATAAAATGAAACCAAATATATAATAGTAAATTAGACAAATTGTTTGGAATATTCATCAAATTCAAAGAATAAAAAGCAAAAAAAAAGTCCTAGGATTAAAGGTGTGTATAACCACTGCCTGGCTGTTTCCAGTGTGGCCTGGAACTCATAGAGATCCACACATATCTCTGCCTCCTGAGTGATAGGTTAAAGGGTGTGTGCCCAGGCAAGTTTATTAGGGTACACAATATATTGGGGTACACCATATATCACCACAGCAGGATGCTATAGTCTTAAGTCAGAGTCCTGAGACATGCAGAATACATAGTTTTTATTTCTGGAAGGGGCTGGTTTTCTTAGACAGGGTCTCCGGCCAGGCTAACAAATAAATTATGAATACAGGTCAACCTCACGTTAATGATTGACAAATGACATTCTGGTTGCTGTAGTATGATGGTCTCCTTAGTTAGAAAAGAGTCAACTTGAAATTGGCTTTCATATCATTCCCTAATGTTAGTAGTAGATGCTTGATTTGGGGTAATCTCTTGGTTTCTGAAGATTTTTCTCTCTGTTACATGTTTCTTTCACCACAATGTATTTTCCTAAGCCCTGAAGTCTTCAATCTGGAAAAAAAAAGAAAAATTATTTTGAAGACATATGTTTAACATCTTCTCTTTTATGTCCCTAGGCAAATGATATTTGAACATCATGATCAAATCAAATCAATGAGGTAGAAAGCAATGAATATCATGTAAAATAGTGTTACCATATAATTTGTATGTCAAAGAAAGAAAAAGAAAAACTAGTGTTAATTAGCAAAGGACTGAGACCTTAGAAATCATGAGCCAAAATAAACATTTCCTCTGATTTTTTTCCCTTGGTTAAGGTGTTTTATAAAGCTGACTAAAAATACAATTTTTATCTATTATAGCATTAATGGTGTTTTCATCAAAAATATGTCCCAAATGATATTGTATGAAATAATTATAATCCAAGGATATTATAAAATACTGTCACCAATACAGTATTAAAGTTGCAAAAGAATTTCCCTAGTTTTGATCTGTATTTCACAATTATATTAATCTATAAATTGTACTTATAATTGAGTAAGTTTAGAAACTACAAAACTACACAGAAAAACCCTGTTGCGAAAAACCAAAAAAAAAAAATTGTTTCATTTTACATAGCACTGTTTCCCCTCCCTCCCCTTCCCCCATTCCTCCCCACCTCCACTCCCCTACTCCCCACCCCACATTCATTCCTCATAGGGGATAAGGCTTTCCTTGTTTAGTCAATACAGGCTGCCATACCAAGTTGGGGCCAATCCTAGCTCCTCCCCACTGCATCAAGGCTAAGTAAGGCATCCCTCCATAGGGAATGGGCTCTAAAAAGGCAGTTTGTGTGCCTGGGATAGGTTCTGGTACCATGGCCAGGGGCCCCACAAACAGATCAAGTCACAAAACTGTCACCCACATTCAGAGGGCCTAGTTCAATCCCATGCAGCTCCCCAACTGTCAATCCAGAGTCCCTGAATTTCCACTAGCTTGGGTCAGCTGTCTCTTTTTTCCCCCATCAGGATCTTGACCCTCTTGCTCTTATATTCCCTCCTCTCTCTCTTAGACTGGACTCCAGGAGCTCAGTCAAGTGCTTGGCTGTGGGTCTCTGTGTGGTGGTATTGTGTTCCCCAAAATATTGTGTACCCTAATAAATTTATCTGGGGTCAGAGAACAGACAGCCACTAGATACAAAGGCTAGAAAATGGTGGCACTCACACCTTTAATCCTAGCATTCCAGAGATAGAAATCCCTCTGGATCTCTGTGAGTTCAAGGCCACATTGGAAACAGGCAGGCATGGTGACACACGCCTTTAATCCCAGAAAGTGAGCCTTTAATCCCAGGGAGTGATGGCAAAACCAGAAAGGCGTCAAGATCAGAAACTAGAAGATTTTGGCTGGTTAAGCATTCAGCCTTCCAGCAGCAGTTCAGCTGAGAGCCATTGGGATGGGGACACAGAAGCTTCCAGTCTGAGGAAACAAGACCAGCTGAGAAGTTGACCAGGTGAGGTTAGCTGTGGCTTGTTCTGTCTCTCTGACCTTCCAGTATTCACCCCAATAACTGGCCTCGGGTTTGATTAATCAATAAGTACTTTTAATATTCCTGCTACATCTCTGCGTCTGCTTCCATCAGTCATTAGATGTAGGTTCTATGATGACAGTTAGGGTAGTCACCAGTCTGAGTACAGGAGAAGGTTAGTTCAGGCACCCTCTCCACCATTGCTAGGAGTCTTAGCTGGGGTCATCTTTGTGGGTTCCTAGGATTTCCCTAGCACCAGGTTTCTCCCTAGCACCAGGTTTCTCCCTAACCCCATACTGGCTCATTCTGCAAAGATACTGCTTTCATTGCCTTCCCTCTCTGTCACTTTACAAACTAGGCCATCTTGATCCCTCATGTTCCACCTCCAATCTCCTCCTCCTCTCTACTCTCTACTCTGGGTTAAAAATGTCCTGTGAAACATATTTTTAATAAATATAAAATAATTTCATCATTTTTTCATTTTTCATTGATTGAGAATTTCATACATGCATATAATGTGTTTTGATTAAACCCATCCCAGTCCTTCTATTCATGTTTCTCCCCTATACCTATTATGACAATTACATCCTAATTAGTGATGGCAATATGTGTGGGGTTAAAAGTCCATCTACTGAATAGGAAGCTTCTCTGGAGCTGTATGAACAAATCAAACTGACCTCTCCTCTTTTGTCATCCTTTAATCCTCAATAGCTCCTCAGGTAAGGGTGAGACTTCCTTATGTTTTCTTTTCCTTCAAGCTCCAATTTTGTCTGGCTTAACCTTATGCAGGTATATTGTCTCTAACAACACTATAGTAATAGATTAGTGAATCTCTCAGCCTTCATCGGGGAAGCTTCTTCTTAAATTAGATGGAGATTAACTCAGAGACCCATACCAGATTAATGTGCAGAGAATAACAGATTATAGAGTATTTAGTCCTAAATAGGACATCTGTATCTTCCATTCACCCCATCCCAATACTCAGGTCATCATGGATCATAATGGAAGGAGGGACAGAAAGACTGTAAGAGTCAGAGGAAGTGTATGACTACAGCAAAACAATGCATTTTTTTTTTGGGGGGGGAAACAAGACAATTGCTCATATGAAACTCAGTTCTATAGTTTTTAAATATATTTTATACTAAAATATAATTATATTATTTCTTCCTTGAATTTCCTCCCAATCCTCTAAGGTTCCTTCCCCCATCTGTGAGACACTTCTGAGTACATTTTTGTTTATATGCATATGATTTCAGGACTGATCACTTTGCATTGAATATGCAATTAAGGGGCTCATCCCTAATAAGCAATTAAGGGGATCAAGAGACTAATTCTCCCTCTCTCCATAGTCTTAGATCTTTGTCTAGGGGTTGTAGAGTCTCTTAAAATTAATTGTGGTTAATTTTGCTAGTTGGTGCAAAAGAGAGACAGTTTTCAAAGTATCTTTGCTATCCTCCTAATAAAATGGCACCCCTTTATTTGTGACAAATTTGTTCTATGACCCTCAGTATTAGTCTGAAACTCTAGACATAGTACATATAATATTCACATATATTTGCTTGTATTACATATTTGTAGTATATATGAACATGCACATATGTATATTTATATAATCAAATAGATATTTCTCTGTATGTATATACAAAGATATATATCAATTAATATATCTATCTATATATGTACATACTGATTTTTATAAAATACTTTACAGTTTACTTTAAAAAATTATTCACAATGAAAAATTAGCCTAAAAATAAACAAAACAAAGCAAAAGGAAACAGTTATTTTAATTTGTTATTATAAAGTTTACATGAATATTGTCTCTCTCTAGATCTCTCTCTCTCTTTTTCAATTTTATTTTACTGTTTTTTTCCTTCCTGTGATGAAGGTAACTAATATAATGCTGATATAGAAAGTAGAAACAAGGTAAATCAAACTGTTATTAGGCTGCTATGTGAGAGTTATTTGAAATACATATGCTGTGTATTACTTCAACTGATGTCTATCAAATAGCAAATGGGCCAACAGCATATCTAGCATGGATAATATGGATGTAAGGTTGATTCACAACTCACACAATATGGAGCAGAATGGCTTGAAGTTTCATCAGTCAACAACACACAATGTGAAACTTCTGAATTTTCTAATCTGGGAATTTTCTGTTGCATAGTTTTGAACTTTGGTTTGAGTAATAGAATTACAGAATGTAGAACTGTGGATAAGGTGTAAATACTGTATTAAAAATCATTGCCAAAGATTAATATTCTTTATTTTATATCGTGTGTGGAGGGCCCAAAACAGTTTGACCACACTGCTGTCATGACAGGCTTAAGGGCCTAGACAAGACTGATGTGAAAGACTTACTGACAGATAACACTGTGATCCAGGAAAAGCCATAAACTCATACCACCCAGGGATCCACTCAGGGATGTGCCAGCATCTAAGGGGAAGTACTGGACATCCCAAACATTCCAAACATTAAATAGGAATAGATAAGATAAGATGTCCCTGAGTCTAGCACACACCTATTTCCCTTTTACAAATACCCCTAGACAAATGTCAACCAATCAGGGTCTTGGAACCTAGAAATTCCCTCACCCCAAACTCTGCTATGATAAAACCCTACCCCCTCTCAGCTTGGGGCATTCTGTTCCCACTGCTGCATAGGACAGACAGAGAAACCAAACTTGAGTTTGAATAAAGGCTCTTTTCTTTTACATACAGGATCCTGTCTCCCTTGTAATCTTTTGGGAGTCCCCACAATCTGGGCATAAGACATGTACTATGCATATTTTAATGGTGCTGCTATGCTTCTTCTCAGCAATTGTTTATGAAATTGTATAAATCTCAAAGATTTTCTAGTTGTTTCCTAGTTGTAGACAGAGACAAAGAAAATGACTTTAACGTGGGAGTTTTTCATTTTCTCTTGTTTTTCGAATACTGCTTACCAATCTCACTATAAATTTTAGTTTGAAGCTTCTCAGTTTCTGTGAGTTCAGATTCTGAGAATGATTTACCAATTACTTCTGTAAGGGTAAAGTAAAGTTGTCCACCACGATTGGGTTTTCATCTAAGATGATGATGATGATGATGATGATGATGATGATGATGATGATGATTCTCTCATACTACATCCTGATCACAGTTTACTTTCCCTTCATTCCCCCAGTCCCTACCCCCACCTCCCCTCTCCTAAGATCTACTGCTCCCATTGTCCCTCCCCAGGGAAGTCAACTAAACAGGGAACAAAAAGCTACAATAAGAAAAGGGAAAAACCCTGGTGTCAAGGCTAGGCAAGGGTACCCAGTAGGAGGAAAGGAATCCCAATAACAGACAGAATGGTTGCTTTAAGTGCCTTGCAGGGAGAGTATTGAAATAAAGAATTCAGGTTCTTTCTCTCTGGGTGTCATCCAGAGCTCCTTACTGTGTAGATTTAGTACATAGAACAGCTTACAAGACAACTTACTTCTTCAAAATTAAAAAGGGAAAGAGAATTTCCAGTAAAATGTGCTCTATCAGTTTTGAAGGAGAGCAGCAAGAGGGAAGAGAGGCACCAAGAATAACATATGAAAGAAGCTAAAAACAGGGATCAAAAGTGAAAATTCCCCACCCAGCTACCTGAAAGTGACAGGTATGCAGAAGAAAAGCCCCAAATCTACAAATGAAAACAGTCAGGCAGGCCCTATGTAAGATGATCCATGAAAGTTAACAACTCTCTTATCCAGGCTATTTCCCTCCTTTCTGGACCGCTTCCAACTTCAAAAGGCCTTTCTTAATATATTTCCATCTTTGCCATTATCGACATTGTTTACCAGTATCCACAAGTACCTGATTCAGGTCTTTGTCTTGGGACACAAGAACTTAAACATCACAGTTAGGGCCCTCTGAACTCCAACCTGCACCTATTATATCAACATATAAAACCATCTTGTATATATGCAGTCAAGTTCATACTAACTCCTTTACCATATTCTATGGACTGAAAATGGTCACAAATTGTACCCATGCAAAGTGGAATTAATTATATTACAGTGTAAACACTAGGAAATGGGGATTTTGGTGTTCACCTAAGATATCTGAAACAAAACCATTTATCCTTTTGGTAATATTTTTACATCTGGTTTCCAACAATTACTTTTTTTTCTGTTACTAGAACTAGATATTGCCTGTGAACTTTCATGTTTTATTTACAACAAACTCGTCTTTATGATCTCATAGTTTTTAAAGATAATTTTAGATGGAACAAGAAATTTACATTTAGAGGGAAAGTGCTGTGATTTTTTTTAATTGAATAGTTAATAAAGGCAGTATAATTTAAGTTCTTTGAGTAGCAAAGATTTGTTTCTCTTGATATACATATATATATATTAGTTTATTTGTTTTAATATGTATAAAAGACTAATTGTCCTCATACTTCAGTGTTTCTTTTATTTATGCAAATATAGATATGAATGTTAAATCACATAATTATTGCTAATTTGGAAGATAGTATTGGAATGCTTCAAAGAATGATTCAGAGACAAAAATACTAAGGGAAAGAAAATAGTATGTTCTCCATTTTATTGCTTTATGAAACAGTTAAGTGATTATTTGTATGATAAAATGCAATAAATTTTTATGAAAACAAACACATCATTGAATATGGCATCATTCCTGAATACTTATACTATTGTGTGAAGTCATTGTCTCCTAAGGCTTTTTTCAGTTAGGTTTCCTTACAACTGTAAGTATTAAGTGTTAAATCTTAAACCCTGGGACAAATGGTTGTGGTGCCTATTCAATATATTAAAGTGGACCTAGCCACCAGGTTCTCCTAGCATTTCTCAGTCTGTAAGGTTTTGGCACCAGATGAATGAAAAAAAGAAACAAAAGGAAAAGACATGACTGCTTCTGGTATGGTGGAGGAGAAAGTTTATTGTAGATATGTGGGGGAGCATAGCCAGAGACAGGGATATCTGGGAGAGTCCACAGTGGACCTGACCCTGAGCCATGTGAGGAGAGGGAGGAGAAGTGAGAGGGTTGACCAAAATGACTATATTATATAGAGAAGAATATTTGAGGGAAAGGCAGCCTAGCCCTTGGGCTGGAAAAGTTTAGGCTGTGGGGTGGGGTATGGCAGCCAGGAGGTCCCTGTAATAGGTAGGGACTGAGAGAATCAGGGAGAATCTGGTTAATAGGTATGCTTTTATATGTTAAATAGGCACCTCAGCTGTTCTCTCTGGGTTTGAGACCTAACATTAATGGGATACAAATGAAAATTAAATTATGAAATTTGCAGGTAAGTGGATACAGTTGGAAATAATCATTTTGAGTGAGATAATTCCAATCCAGAAAGATAAACATAAAATATTTTCTCTCATTTGTGTATGCTAGCCTCTGATGTTTATGTTTCATTTAGAATACCTTCAAGGTCAGAAGAGAGAAAGCAATGGTATAATGGTTTAAAGGCAGTTAATAGAAAAAGAAGTGTTCAATTGACATTGGAGGATGGAAGAGTAGAGGAAGGAATCTAGGAGGGATAAGGAATCTAGGAGGGATAAGGAATCTAGGAGGGATAAATAACACTAAAGGCCTTTTGGAAAAAGTGATATGGGAACCTATTTACTACTGTAGGAACTTCCTAAGTATATATACACATATATAAAAAAGAATTGTAATGTAATAATTTTAATGGAATAGCAGTCTCCTTACTAGACACCACAAGCTAACTAATGAAAAGCTTGGTGCCAAGAATTGGTCAACTCTTTTGGAATTGTTGGCCAATGAGATCCCCAAACATTACAGGATATTGCCAATTCTATTGGTTACCCTCCAGAACTTAAAGATAAGACCATATTGGTAAACAAACCACATATTTAAAACACAGAACATGGAAAAGGACAAGCTGCTACTGACCTGGATGCTTCATCCCTACTGGTTAGCTTTCTTAGTGCTGAAAGATGCTACATATAATGGAAAAGAAAAATAATCATCATTCTCTGTAGCTGGAGAGCTTCTCTCTAGGTTCTACCAAGCCCCCGCAGTCCCACAACCCACATATAAAACAAACACAAAGACGCTTATATTATTTAAACTGTTTGGCCTAATGGCTCAGGCTTCTTGTTAACTGTTCTTATATCTTAAATTAACCCATTTCCATAAATCTTTCTTGCCACGTGGCTCATGGCTTACCAGCATCTTTACATGTTGCTTGTCATGGGGGCAGCTGGCAGTGTCTCTATCTCTCCTTCCTTTTCCCTCAATTCTCCTCTCTGTTAGTCACACCTATACTTCCTATCTGGCTACTGGTCAATCAGTGTTTTATTTATACAGAGCGATATCCACAGCAATTCTCACTCAGATGTGTTCTCTGTGAGCTACAGAAACCACCAGCCTCATGCAATAGTGGTCTGAATATCATGGGAATAATCTAACACTTTCTGACAGGATTTAAATGCTACTCCATAAGATACCTGGCACCAATGTTAGTCGAAGAACCTATGGCTAGACAGTTCATGGGCCCTAGATGAGAACCTACTACAAATGGACATAGAATTTAATTGACTCCTGATGATTTACACTATACCCATAGATTAATACTTTTCTCAACTCTCATCAAAGAAGCTTCTATTTGCAGTAGATGTTGACTAATGCAAAGACTATTTGCAGTAGATGTTGACTAATGCAAAGACCTACAACCGGTCAAAGTGCAGAGAACATATGACTGAAGAATGTTTAACCATCAATAGAATATCTATATCATAGTCCTTCCTCCTAAGGTTTCAGAATCATTGGGCAAGAAGAGACAGAAAGACTAAGAGGCAGTGGAGGTGAAGGAAGGCAAGAAAGCTGTGTGCTCTGGAGACAACAGAGAAACAGCACATATGGTTGCAGAGATTATGATAGTATTCATCAACCCCATGAAGGTAAAGCCAGAACAAATCTGGGCATGGAGAGGAGATATGAGCATGAAATTTCACTCCTAGCTGTAGAACTATTAGCTATTGAAGTAGATTCAGTTTTCTTTAACAGTGTTATCCCTGGTTAGTAGACTATAACCCAGTAAAAGGCCATACATCCAATAATATGTGGGCAGCAAAAAAATGGACTTGATGGGTAAAAAATATAAGGAAGACATAAAGTTGGATGAGTAGGGAAGGAAGGTGACTATTGCAGGAATTGGAAGAGGAGTTAATATGATGAAAACATCCTACATAAAATTCTTAAAGAATTAATGTGAAAACAAGGAAGAACGTTTCCTCATTATATATTATCCTTATTTTCTCATATTCTTTCCATCTGAAGGGCAAGTAGAGTCTGATAGGAAATTTGGTCTTCATGGTCTTTTAACTATGTTTAAAAATTTGAAATCTCTGTGTGTTTACTCTCCTAGAATGTTAAAAAGCAATTTTTAAACTTGCTTCAACAATATCTGCAATTTTTCAGCCAATTGATTTTATGTACGCTCAATTAATATAGAAGTGCTTGCTGACAGCCAATCTTTCAGACTGACTGATAGCAGTAAGCTAAAACATTTATATTTTCTCCTAATAAAATGTTACTGTGTTCCATTTTTATTTTTTTAATTTTATAATTTGATTTAATTTTACATATCAGCCACAAGTTCCCCTGTCCTCCCTCCTCCCACATCCCTGCCCTCCCCCCAGCCCATGCCCCATTCCCATCTCCTCCAGGGCAAGGACTCCCCTGGGAATTCAGATCAACCTGGTAGATTCAGTCCAGGCAGATCCAGTCCCCTCCTCCTAGGCTGAGCAAAGTGTCCCTGCATAGGCTCAAGTTTCCAAACAGCTAACTCATGCACTAAGGACAGGTCCTGGTTCCACTGTCTGGGTGCCTCCAAAACAGTTCAAGCTAATCAACTATCTCACTTACCCAGAGGGCCTGATCCAGTTGGGGGCTCCTCAGCTATTGGTTCATAGTTCAGGTGTTTCCACTAGTTTGGCTATTTGTCCCTGTGCTTTTTCCAATCATGGTCTCAACAATTCTTGCTCTTACAATCCCTCCTCTTTCTTGCCGATTGGATTCCTGGAACTCCACCTGGGGCCTGGCGGTGGATCTCTGCATCCGCTTCCGTTAGTCATTGGATGAGATTTCTAGCACAACAGTTAGGGTGTTTGGCCATCATTTCCCCAGAGTAGGTCAGTTCGTGCTTTCTCTCGACCATTATCAGTAGTCTATTGTGGTGTTCCTTTTTTTTTTTAAAGTGTACTGAGTATTTATTTCAAAATAAAACCTTTATAATATAATATTGCTGACTTGTGCTATCCTCCAGATGCAGTTTCTTCTAATGCCCCATAGAAATATTAGATGGATTAAAGCTATAATCAGGAACCAAGTAGGAAGTACCATTTCCTGTACAGTCATACTTCACATTTATCATCTAATTTTCCTGAAAAGTATAAATAACTCATAGAATGATTGAGGTTTTAAGTTAACTAATGCATAACACTGACCTGAAAAATGCTTAGCAAACAGTAAAGACTAAAAGCAGTTACTCAAAAATTTTAGTGTTATAAGCATCAATAGAAGTTACACTGGAATCGGAGGAACAATGCACTCATCAATAACATGATTAAATCAGACTAGAAAATATCTTAGCCAAAGTAAGTTTGTTCAGGACAAGTTTTGGTGAAAATTTGAAACATGATGTATTGGTGAGTGTAAAAATCAGGTCAATTTATTTGAAATAACTTTGAAATTCTCAGTTAAGCTGAAGACTATTATGTCTCATGATGGGTTTAAAATATGTCCTACAATTTTTATATATATATATATATATATATATATATATATATATATATATATATATATATATCAGGTGGTGTATATCACAAATATACAAATATATATAAATATTCATTGTTGTTAAATTTCAAAAAAATGAAAAGCAATCCAATTGCCCGTAATAAAGTCAGAATAAAACAAACTTTTAAATAAATAAATGAATTTAAGTTGCTTTTCTTTTTTTGTTTATTTTTGTTTTTGTTTTTTGAGACAGTGTTTCTATGTATAACAGTCTTGACTGTCCTAGAACTTGCTTTGTAAACCAAGCTGGACTCCAGCTCACAGAGGTATGCCTGCTTCTGCCTACCAAGTCCTGAGATTAATGCTATGCACCACCATCACCTGGCTTTAAGTTCCCATTCTTATATGTAGAAATACTAATGCTGATTAGAAAAAGGAATTTTAAAATATTGAAGTCATGGTAATGTTATTCATTTAAGAACCACAAAGAAAGGAGAGTCATCAACAAGCTGACACGTCTCAGAGGGATCAAATCTCCTCCTCCTCCTCTCAGAAAGACTGACTGAAAACAACTGATGTAGAACTCCCTATGTGAAAAATCAGAAATTAATTAATGGATGTCTTTATTTGAAACTGGTAAATTATACAACTAAATCTAATATGGAATAGTACCATATAATCAGGAGAATCCTTCTTGCTCTAGCTAGGGCTACCCAGCCTATAACTAGCTTTGAAACTGATTGTGTTACTTACTGACAATAAAAGAACACGGTTGAAAGGGGTATTTTTTTTCTTTTCTTTTCTTTTTTTTTTTTTTTTTTTTTTTTTTTTTTGTGGAGCTCTGGCCCCAAAGGTAAAGTCACAACACATCACAGAATCCACTAAAAAGAGTTTTATTAAGACAAAGGGACAGATGTGATCAACCCTGTGGAAGGACACGTGCTAGAGAGAGACCAGGGGAAGAAGACGCCGCCTTATACAGGCCAGGATGCACCTGTACACACAGGCCCACTCACAGAGATGATGTGGTCATGTCCGTGTGACTATGTGACCTTGTAACCATGGGGCATGGGTCACCCAGGACATATGACACGGAAATGACTAGGCAGAGATGACTAAGTGTCCTGCTGGGCATGCACGACCATGGGGCGTGGTTGGAATTCCTATCAATTGTAGTTTCTGTTACTTTCACAGAGCTATTGTACAAAAGCCACATGTGTTTGCTTCTTGGAGAGGAAAAATGTGATAGTTGTTCCAAGGATTTGTGATCAAATTATTTACTGGGAATCTCCTTCTTTTTAAGTGTAATGCATGGAAGTTGGGAGAGTTGGGCCTATTTTCTTCCACCAGAAATTAATACACTGAATCAGGTAATGTGAAAAATTAGCCTTAGGGAGATGGCTCAATAGACAAAGGCACTTGGTGCCAACCTAATGACCTGAGTTTAAGTCCCAGAGCACACAGTGTAATAAGATACTCTTTCATGCTATGCTTTAATCTATATATGTGCTCTATAGCAGTTATGGGTATGCATGTCTCTCCCTCTCAAATGGATAAACAAATAGGCAAATAAACAAAAAAAAATAGATAAATGTTAGACAAATCAGCAAAATGGGCTCTATATACAAAGAAACAAAATATTCAGTAACTGATTTTTGGCTCACATAATCTAAGGAAAAAAGATGAAATAAACATTATCACACTGAAGCACATTATAGATAAATTGTCAAAAGTCGGAGAATTTTGAAAGCAACAATATAAATGGGATTAACAAGTCAGGCATGGTCTTGCATGCCTGTAATCACAGTAACTGGTAGATTAAGGTATGGTGATATTTTATTTGTGCTAACATTTGATTTTATTTGTATGTTAATAAAGTTGCCTGGGAATCAGAGCTAAAAGCAAGTCATTTAGCAGAAGTCCTGCAGTGGTGTCACACACCCTTAATCTGATCACATGGCAGGCAGAGTCTCTGTGTGGTCAATGACACAGCCAAGTGGTGACCTGAACCTTTAATCCCAGTACCAACCACAGAGACCTGGAGGTCTGTATAGATAGGCAGTGATGAGGAAATCATGTGGTTGGAGTTTGAACCAATGAGAAGGTAGAACAGAAGAAAGTCAGTGAAAAGATAGGTCACACACGAGAAGGTTTTTCTCTCAGGGAAAGGATGGCAGCCAGTGGTAAGCTAAAGGCTGTTCACTAGAGCTCTGATCTCTTGGGCTTTTAACTCTGTATTTGGCTCTGTATTTCTTACTTAGTAAGACTGTTTAGACTTTTGTCTGCATTAAGGTAAGAGGAGCAGAGTCCCAAGGTCATCTTTGGCTATATAGTGATTTAAAGGATAGCTTGTGCTATATGAGACCCCATCTCATAAAATAAAAAATTGTGGCCCATCATTTATAAAGGATTATTATGAAAGGTTCTCAGTGAAATTTTCAGAAAAACAGAAGCAAACAAATGTAGTACATTGCAGAGCAAAAGGGTTAAATGATATATCCAAGGATCTGAAAACAACACAAAACTAAAACACTACATAAACAAACAAACAAAAAACTGTACTAAGCAAAACTATCCTTCAAAAGTAAAGAGAAATACATATTTTCTAGACAAAAAGAAGCTAGGAGACTTCTTCTGTTGTGCCCAGATCGCGACCCCCAGAGACACCACCAAAGATGAGCAAGCAGGAATGCAAAAGCAAGGTTTAATTCTGGATATACAAGCCTAGGCAGGGACTTCATCCAATACATCCAAGGCATACACAAGCTCAGGTATAAAACACTCACACATGTGGCCACAGTTCTCACACACTTATACATTTATATAGGTATAACAAATCACACTGACGAACAAGAGAGGCAGACAAAAAGGAAGAACAAGGGCCCTACAGATGGTCCAGGCAGACGAGAGTCCAGAGAGGGAACCTCAATTATACCAAAGACCATACTGATGTGACAGGGACAATTCGACAGAGTCTCCGATCCCCAGAGTTCACAAAACAGACAGACCCCTCACAGGCATCCTCTGACGGGGGGACCTGTGAGGACCCCGCATCCTGATGAGGGGTTGCGACATCTCCCAACTCCTCCAGGGTCACCTTACAGGTGCGTCCGCCAAGGTGAGAGCCTGTCAGATTCAACCAGCTTCGGATAAGAAAATGAAAGTAAAAAGAAAGCAAAGACAGGAAATTAGAGGGCTCTTTTCGATCCGTGCAGATGGACCTCCGGAGCTCTTAGGGGTCCTGGCGGGGGGTCTCTGGGAATCCCTGTGAGCCCCCAAATCTTGTGCCCAGATTGCGACCCCCAGAGAGACCACCAAAGATGAGCAAGCCGGAATGCAAAAGCAGGGTTTAATTCTGGTTATACAAGCCTAGGTATGGACTTCGTCCATTACATCCAACGTAGTGGAGGCTGGAGGAAGTGCTCGCCTGTCTGCAAGTTCAGTTTTTAAAGGCAAAAGCCACAAGGCTACATCATTTAGGGGTGCTAGTACAGGCACAATTCTGATTGGCTCGCTTCTAGGGGCTTTCTAGAAATCATGGCTTAATCTTACTTCTAAGGGAATGTTTACCCACCACCATTTCTCATTGGCTGACCTCAGGTGGGGACATTTCTGTGGTCAGTTACCCTGGAAACCAGGGAGAGGACATTCCCTAGTCCAGCAGTCACTACCTCATGACTACCTTATGACTCTGTACTTTTACACTTGTTGGTTTCTGGAACCTGAACTGACTGGTTTCAGTAACTAATGGCCTATTCCTAAAAGGAGAAATCTTAGGCTTTAGTTTTAGGGTGAAAGCATTTTGGTCTTATTTCTAAGATGGCTCATTTTGGTCTCGCACTTCACCATTAGACCTATTTGTGAGAAATATTAAGTGGGATTCTGTAACTTTAAACGAAAAGTAGTAAATAGTATCAATCAAGCCTATCCTCTGACTACCAATAATACTCATTCTTCATATTATTATTTTCTTAATTTTTTTCATATTGCATATTTTTTAAATACTTCCTTGGTAGAATCATTTAATAGTCGTGTTTTGTTTCTTACACTAGGATTAAAATGTTATATCTTATTGAACTAGTTGGATACTTGAATTTTGGCTTATAATAAACTATTATAACAATATGATATTTTAAAAAGGCCTCAAGATTTTGACATAAAACTGTGTGAAAGGAGTTGGGGATGCAGCTCAAAGGTAGAGTTCTTGATTAGCATGAATGAAACCACAGATTCAAATCTGCAGTACTGAAAAGAAGAGATTGTAACTAACACACAAGATAAATTAATCAAAGAAATAAATTAAAATGCCAAGACAAAAAGAAGGGTAGTGAAATCTGAAGATACAGAAAAAAAATCATTTATCAGATGAATAGGAAATAAAGAACAAAGTGATACTAGCAAATTTTTTTCCCTAGCAAGGACTACTTAAATATAAATTTATTAAAACCTCTCCATCTAAAAAAAGAATGAATGGATTGTTAAAATGGCCAACTCAGTTTGCCCTGTCCATTGCCCAATGCTGTCTTTCCCTATCTTATAGACTAATTGCTAAATGGTCTTATTAAATAAAAAACCCAGAGCCAAATACTGGTGTAAGAAGCTGAGAGATCAGAAAAGCAGAAAGAAGCCAGCCATGTTGTTACCCACTTGGAGATAGATATTTGGCCAAAGAGACATACTTCCTGTATACCTTTCTGTTCTGCCATCTCATGTCCTCTCCATTCAGCTACATCACTTCCTCTTCCAGCCCAGCTCTGTCACTTTCTGTCTATACAGACCTCCAGACCTTTGTGGTTAATTAGTGTTAGAATTTAAGGCAAGTGCCACCACGCCTGGCTCGTGTGGCCTTAAATTCACAGAGATCCAGACAGATCTGTGCCTCCCAAGTAATAGGATTAAAGACCTGTGCTACTATTGCCTGAACACTATGTTTACTATTGTAGCTGGATTTTTCCTCTGATCCTCAGATAAATTTTATTGGGGGACACAGATAAAATATCACCACTCTACCTAGCACTGTCCTTCTCTTGACTCAGATCATCAAGGAGTAAAATTTCATGCTATCTTTGTGAGTCTACTCTGTCCCATACCTGATGCTACCTTTCACCCAACTAAAGAAAAGCAAGTACCACCCCAAAGGAGTTTGCCTTGTAACTAACCCAAGGAATCACACACATTGTTCCTAAGAATTCCATGACAGGATCCAACAGTAGCTATAGAACTGCAATCAACCTGCTCTGTCCAATCAAATATCAACACTAAATATCTGAAGGATTGAGTGGCAAATTCCTAGTACTTGATCTGAAATTAACCAGGTTTGTATAACCACAAAAATAGAACCAAACTACACTCAGCATAGGTGGGCTAGAAAACCCTATCAAACATACAACAAGCAACATACTAATTCGACATGTCTAGCTCCCACCACAAAACCAAAAACAATATAGAAGACCAAGACAATATGTCTCTCTACCAATGACCAACAGTCCTATATTTTCTAATGGGAATTACCTAGATGAGCTTGTAGATCCAGAATTGAAAAGAAAAATATAAATAAAGTCATATATACATATATGGATATAACAACAATGAATGAAAAAAATGTCATAAACTTGAAAGAGAGCATAGAGGAGTACATGCAAGTGTTTATAGGATGAAAAAAAAAGAAATAATTTTAGTTATATAATTTGAAGAAGATAAAAAGTAATCAAAATCAACTATTGTATCCATAGACAAATAATGAGCAAGCTAAGAAAGAAATTAGAAAAATCATCTCCTTCACAATATTTAGGAAAAAAATAAAATATTAAGGAATAAACCTGTTTTAATTACTTTTCTATTGCTGTGCTGTGGTACCATGATGGGGGTAACTTGTGTGTGTGTGTGTGTGTGTGTGTGTGTGTGTGTGTGTGTGTGTGTGTGTTTGTGTGTGCACCCGTGTTTTGCTTTTTTCTTTTTTGAAATTTTAAATTGCTTTTTTGTATAATATATTATGTTTGGAAATAGTTTATTAGAGCTTTTAGTTTCAGAAGGAGAGTCTATGACCACTATGGCTTGAGGATAGCAGCAAGCAGGAAGGCATGGTGCTGAAGCAGTAGCTGAGATCTTATACCCTGGTCTGTAATCACGAGGAAGAGCTAACCGGGAATGGCATGGCCTTTTGAAACCCCAAAGCCTATCTCCATTGGCATACTTTCTCTAACAAAGCCACATCTACTAATACCTCCCTAATAGTTCTATCAACAGAAGACCAAGTGTTTAAATATATGAACCTTGTGGGTCATTCTCATTCAAACCACAATACCTAAGCAAGTACTAAAAGCCAGTTACAATAAAATATTTGAAACACTGAACAAAGATTTTAGAGGATGGAAAAGCATTCCATGTTCACAGATTAGATCAACTTAATATTGTGAAAATGTCAATGTTACTAAAAATAATCTATAGATTAAGTAGACCCAAACCTCCAGTGTCATTTTTTGCAGAAAAAAAAAAAAGAGTCTTGAAGTTCTTAAGGAATCATGAGCAAAAGGAACAATGTATCAGAATTACAACACTGGATTTCAAACACATTACAATGTTTCAAAACCAGCATGATGTTGGCACAAAACAGACAGATAGGTGAAACTGAGCATGTTAGAAGACTCAGAATTTGATTCACATAGCTTAGAGCTGCACAATTTTTTTGACAAAGATGCCAAAAACAGACATTGGAGAAAAGAGACTCTTTAACAAAAAATGCTGGAAAAATTAGATATCTGCATGGTAAATAATAAAACTAGATCCATATACTTTTTCCTGTGTAAAAATAAATTCCAAATGGATCAAAGAACTTGATATATATCTTGAAACCCTGAAACTTTAAGCAGAATTCAAAGAGAAAGCAATTTAAGCTACAGGCATTTGCCAGGATTTTCTGAAATGTACTCTGATAGTTTAGAAAATAATATCAAGAACTGTCAAAAGAAGTGCAAGAAATTTAAAAATTTAAAATTCTCTGCACTGTAAAGGATATAATCATGAAAAGACAGACTACAGATTAGGAGAAGGTCTTTTCTACCTATATATCTGGCAAGATGGTAGAATGCATAAAGTAGTAAATAACCTTGTGCTCATTTGTTGCTATTTTGATTTCATTTTGTTTTTGTTATTGTTTGTTTTTTGTTTTTCAACTTGACACAAACATATCTAAAACAGAGACTCTCAGTCGAAGAGCTATCTCCAGAAGACTGTCCTGTTGGCATGTCTGTGGCTCATTTTAACATTTAAAATATGACATAATTTCTTCACTTTTGTCTATCCCTCCCAAATCTGATCTTCCTCTCTTCCAATCCATTTCATATATATATGAACCACAATTTATATGTATAGGCATTGTTCTTGCCTATACATATAAACGAATAAATATTCAAATACAACCTGCTGAGTACACTCAGTGTTGCTTCATGCATATATTTCTAGGGCGGGCCACTTGGTATTGGATAAGCATTCAAAAGATTACTCTGGGGAAGACTTACTCTGTCATCATTTGTCACTTGAGGGTGAGGCCATGTAAAGTTCCTCCTACCAACATCAGAATATCAACAGTTGCTGGAATTATCCTGGTCTTGTTCAGGCAACCATGTATAAGTATTTAGAATGCAGTTATAAATTATGCTGATATGGGAAAGTGGCAGTAGTACACTCTTCCTCTAAGATTTATGGAAATATTAGTGACATGTGAATGGTTAGATTTTCAGTACCAGTAGTTATTTCACTTCTGTTAAGTGAGTCTTAAGTTCAATTAGATAGCTGCTGGTTACTGTCAAGATAAATGCTGCCGGGTGGTGGTGGTGCATGCCTTTAATCC
Source organism: Peromyscus maniculatus bairdii (assembly GCF_049852395.1). NCBI lineage: Eukaryota > Metazoa > Chordata > Mammalia > Rodentia > Cricetidae > Peromyscus > Peromyscus maniculatus. Next base: position 71,717,189 of record NC_134875.1, on the reverse strand, counting down.
CAGAACTCGGGAGGCAGAGGCAAGCGGATCTCTGTGAGTTCAAGGCCAGCCTGGGCTACAGAATGAGTTCCAGAAAAGTCTCCATGGCTATACAGAGAAACCCTGTTTCAAACACACACATACACACACACACACATACACACACACACACACACACACACACACACACACACACACACACACACAATACACACACATATGATATAGATATAGATGCCACTATTACAACTTTAAGGATATTTTGCCATGCTAACCATTCTTGTGGTTTGTGGACTAGACCTCTGGAGTCAGGGACACCCCTGGGAAAGTGGTCCTGGGATGTATAGAAAATCAATCCATAGCAATCAAGCCATTAAGCAGCTTTCCTCCACAGTTCTGCTTCAGTTTCTTCCTCTGCTCCTGTTTGAATTCCTTTCCAGAATTCTCTCAAATTATGGACTATGTTTGGGGCATGTGAGTCAAATAGATTCTTTTCTTCCCTTGTTCCTTTTAGACATGTTTTTTGCAGCAATAGAAAGCAAACTAGAATAGATTTCTACAATGAAAAATTTAAAACAGTGAATGAAGAAAATATTTAGATATAAAACACCTAAAACCAAAACATTTCAGTTAATAAATGTGCTAATTAAGTGAAACAGTTCTCAAAAGATAACTTTTAAATAGATAATAAACATGAAAAAAAAACAATATTCAAAGTCCTTAGTCAAATGCAAAATGAAAGTTAAAACAAGAGAGAGCTTCCTTTTCACCTCAGCAAGAATGGCTATAATAAAGTAAACAAAAAATGGCAAATGCTGATGAAGATTTGGGGAGAAGAATCTTTATACATTACTAGTGAGAACATAAACTTGTATAGCCATTATGTTTGCCACTGTAGGTTTCTCAAGAAACTAAAGATAGAACTGCCATCTGACCCACATATAATGCTACTCCACTTATACCTGAAGGACCATGAGTTAACACATCACAGAAATACTTACACATCGCTCTTTATTGGAGCTCTGTAGTTACAACAGACAATTGCAGAATCAGCCTAATTGTTCAACATGTGAGTACAAATGGGAAAACTAGGTTTATGCACTGTGAAGTTTTATTCAATCAGAAAAAGGAATAAAATCCTTGCTGGAAGTTGATTCAGCTAAAGATCATAATATTAGTCAAAATAAATCAGACTCATGAGGGCAAATATTGGATATTTTCTCTCATTTGTTGATCCTATAGGTATACAAGATACATAAAGCCATATATGTGTACAGTGTGAATGTGTGTGTCTCTATGTGTGTGTTTGTGGCATTAACGTAAATGGGAGACTGGAGGAAAGAAGACTAGCAAGAGAAGCAAAAGATGAGGAGGAAAGGGTGGTTATTAAAGTGTGAATATAGTCAACATATATGATACAATTGAGTACAAATTTGAAATTAACATATGTATGATGAATATATATCAATAAAAATGTTCAGTTTTCACATTTCAGGAAAATATAATACCAGACTTAATTCAGTATTGTGGTAAAATAACTCTATTAAATAATCTGCAAATTCCTCAATAATTTTAAAATAAGAGAACAATGCAATACAGCTTTCATACTTCTAGGTCACTTCTCCAAAGTATTAAAATGGCATAGAATCATTGCTGTCTTATATTCATTATAGCATTATTCACAATGGCAAATATGCTTAAACTCATATATATATATATATATATATATATATATATATATATATATATATATCCATTAGGACATGAAGATAAAGAAAATATAACACATGCAAAAAATAATTTGTAATAAAATACAGCTTACAGGACACAAATTTACAATACTCAACACTGTGAATGAAACTTGATAATATTAAGCTAAGTTCAATAAGCCAGACTAAGAAAGACAAATACATGATTTCAGAAAATAGTAAAATTCATAGCATCAAAGAGTAGAAAGGGGGTAACAGGTAAGCAGAAATGAGGGAAATCAGAAATTAATGTCAATAGACAAAGACTTTATTTAGTCCAGCAAGATCAATAAACTTCAAAGGGGCAGGAGAGGTGGCCCAGCAGTAAAGAGCACTTTTGCTCTTCCAGGAGACTGGAGTTTGATTCACAGAACCCACACAATGCTTCACAGCTGCCTATAGCTCCAGCTCCTGAAAATTAGATGATTCACAATGCCCCACTCAAAGGATATACTATCAGTGACAATTGCCAGAGAGTGGAGACTCTCCAATCTGCCTACACATCATCAAGAAGCTTCAGTGATGCAACTTAGTGAGTTATCATCAATGCTGGGGAAGGCTTTTCTGTGATGTACCTTCCTGTGAGTCACCAATGGTCCTGTGAAACATCCCTCATCTGTACTTCTGTATGTAACCTCAAATAAACTCGCTGATTCAATAAGTTAGACTTGAATAGAATTGTTTCATCAGTCTGCCACTGTCCTATCTGGAGTGAACAGATGTTTGCTCATGTCTCCACCAGAAAAATCATACAATAATTACAAATAATTGAAATAAAACATAAGTGAATCAATGCCAAAATATAATTATAGGATACTGTCTCTATTTTTACAGGTTAAAGTTCAAAGAGAGAAGGTACCCCCATCAGGATTAGAGGGATTTTCTTAGTATTACTCCATTATTATTGGTATTTACTTCCTTTGAATAAATGACATATTTCAAATGAAATTAAGCTACTACATTTGCCTCAGGTGTTATGTCTATGCTTTAAACTACCACACACATTAGCAACCATAGTCTCAGACATCATAAGAATTAGACACAGATATTTATTCTCAGTAGTTCACAGAATATGAACACATTTTGAAAGCTTACTCTATCAAATATCACACAACAGTGGAATGTGAACTTATTGAAAACTGCACTAAGTGTGAAATATCTCATTTAAGTAGAAAATGTCCATATTTGAAGTTTGCATTTCACAAAATCTGGTAAATATAAAATGTGAAAATAGTTCTATTTTTTTTCTGTGTTGCTTTGAATTTTGAGGTAGGCATTTCTATGAAGACAGAACTTCATATATTTTCCCACTGAATAGACTGACCAGCAGATGGCATTATTGTAATTTCAAAATGACCTTAAGTAAAAAAAGGAACACAAGACAGTAACAAATTTAATGTTGTAAAATTTTGCTCTTCACATTGGTAATAAAAATGCATTTACTTTTTTGTTTATGATTTGTATTGCATAGATATGGAAAAAGATCTACCTCACAAATTTTAAACATTGGACAACATATACCCCTTGGAGAATATTTCCACACCAATAAAATTCAATATCTTGTGTATATATCAAGAAACATAAAATAAGAGATTTTTAAAATTAGTGTGATAATTTTTTCTATAGATTATATACTTATTTTTCAAAATGACATTAAACAAATGAGACTTTATACAGTTGATGATTTTTCAGCGTTAATGTTCAGCAATATGCTGATAATTGATGAAAGTCTACAGAATGATGATGACTATGGATGTTCAGAGGAGTAAGATTGTGAAATTTCCAAATAAACGAACACCTTCAGTATTCCTGACTAATGTGAAAAATCAAGAAATAGAAAGACTGCTGAAATTTACAGGAGAGTTTGAGATCTGGTGAAACTATAAATGTACACAAGTCCTGATGACAGCCAGTTCATTGCTTGGCTTATGACACATAAAGCAAACTTGGGGATGTCACTCCATCATGGAGGCTTTACAAGTAACAAAAACGCATAGTCAAAATAATAGTCCAAATTTCTTCTTGTCCTGCTTACATCCTATCTCATCAATTCACAACTTTCAGCTTCCCTCCCACAACTATTTTTGGGAATCCGCAGAGGAGAACTGATATGAGCTAATGAGCATCCCTCATGGCTTCCATCTGGATCATGCCATTTTATTCTTTGCAGCAGCAGATGCTTCGAGTTGCTTATTTTCATGATCTATATCAAGGTTGTGTTTGAGAGTCAGACATCAATTAACAATGTTTCTTCTACATATGGCTTTTCCAAATGTGTATCTAATGCTGCCTTTATTCTAAATATCAAGTGATCTCAAACACTAACTGATCACACATATAAATACATGCATCCTAAAGTACCCAGAATGTATGTCATGAATACTGCCACAGGTGTATGTTTCCAAGCCACAAATACTGTTGATGCTATAGATACTATGATACTGTATAATGTTTTGTGAAGAAAGGGAAGAATTTGTCCATTTCATCTTTTCTTTTCAACAATAATCTCAATACATCGTTATGTTTTGATTGTTGATATTTGTCTTGAAAATAGTTATTGCAATTTCTGTTTAGTATACATTCCGCAAGCTTTTAGTCCCGTATAGAACAGTATGAAAATGACACACAGATGCTCTATTCAGATTTTTCCTATCCTTCATTGCCAGGAAAAAGCCATTTGATGAAACTCATGTGACTGAATTTTCTCTATTCTAATAACAGTGAAATCACAATGCTCTCTTACAGCTGTTATTCATCAAACACTATATAGGATGCTTTTCCCGTGTTATCTAGTTTGTTGAAAATTTGAAAGAGTTGGGTTTTGCAGAGAAGGAAACTGAATCAGAAAACTTGATTACTAGGTGGCAATACTGAAGGTGAAACTGCAGTTTGTCTCAGTGCCTGAATTTATGTCATTAAATTAACTGGCTACCCAAGATGCCGTTTCTGGCAAGAATCAAACACTCACTGATCCCATATAAAACAGTTTTTATTACTCAATGTAAGAGCTGATAAGTAATAGAGCTAGTCAAACACTAAATATTATCTCTTTTCTCAATTTAATGAGAAGAAAATCCAGATCTAGACCCAGAAACTTAGTGAATTAATGAGAAGAAACTCATTCTATCTCCTTTCCCTATACCTCTTCAATAGTTCCAAAATTATGGAAAGAACTAATTTCTTTTGTGTATGCATTTATGCGATAAAAAAAACATTTTCTGTCTGACAATGTTGTTGCTATCTATCAAGAGAAAATGTCCCACATAGAAGAACATATTTGTGAAGACAGAAGCAGGGGAAGACTTTTGGGACTAAGTATACTTCATTCATTTCCCTTTGCATGCAGTTTGCTGCAAGGTATGCAGATAGAGGGCTTATTTCTAGGGCTATCCTCCTCTTCCAAACAAAGTGTGTCAGCATGGAGTAGCATAGTTCTCTCATGTGAATCATAGCACCCTAGTAAAATAGTTCACAAGTCATTATCTGAATTGCTTTGCAATATTCTGTAAGGCACATTACATTCGGAAAGAATAACTACAACAAAGTAGGCAATTAACACACATTTCTGTTCATTTCCAAAGGTGTCAAATTCTGCAGAAGCCCACTCTCACAGAAACTGTTATATCTATCTGCAGATGAGAATACAGACTCAGAGAATTTAAATGATGTAGAGTATTGGAGCTGAGTTGTACTACAGTGTATTTTCTGCCAAGTACTATCTACCACATGGCCCTTGATGATTGAAAGCTTACAAATGCCTGACAGAGATATTACTAGGAATTCAAATGAAGAAAAAAGTTGCAAGGCAACTACATTTCTTTATTGTATAGCATATACAGCAGCTCTGCAACTAAGCTGCTAACTAAAGGCATGTGCTTACATTTTAAAAATAAGCAATTCCATACTACAGGTGGTTCCTTTGCTTAATTCTTTTCTGATAAGCCTCACATTTCTTCTGATCACAACTATTAAATAATTTTCAACCTAATTTTGATATTTCAGTTATAAAGACATCCAAGTAATAAAAAGTTTTCCTTTGCTTGTTTTGAATTTAGAAATTGCTTTCCTGACAATATATTGAATTTAAGTCTACCCAGAGCTTTTAATGAAGATTTATTTGTCCTCTGGCTAATCATGAATTAAACCTCTTTTAGCTCAATTAAGTAAATCACTTTGGAGTCAGTCTACTATCTTCTCTATAGATGAAAATCTTTGTGTTTTGTATGCTATGAAGCATCTTCCATATAAAAAAATATACAACTAATAATCTAATAGTCTCTTTTCTCTTTTTTTTTATTAAGAGATTTTCTATTCATTTTACATATCAACCACAGATTCCCCCGTCCTCTCTCCTCCCATCCCTCAGCCTTCCTATCTTGTACTTCAAGACTAAAATAAATTCTTTGTGAGAGTTGGAAGGAAGATGAAGGAGAAATTAGAGTATCAATAATTTATTTATTGTTTGCAATCCTTTGGGTAATAAAAATAATGAATTTTAAAAGTATATGTAATGTACAAAAAAAGCACAATGATTCAGAAAATTTCTTGCTATGATAAAAAGTTTTAAAACATTTGCCAAGCATTAATTTATATCAAAAGTCAGCAATAGTCAATGATGCATTTGTTCAGCAAATACTTATTAAAGATCTACTAAATGTTAGCAGTGATTTAGATTCTCAGATACATCAATAAAAAAAGAGAAGATTACTTGCCTTTATGAATCTTATTACAGTGAGGAAAAACAGAAATAAAAACTCAACAAGAGATAAAGTATAGAAGGGAACAGAGTGACAAAAACTATGGGGGACATTTAAACAGCCCTAAAAACAAGCAAACATACATACATATTAACATTATACAGACAAAACACACACACACACACACACACACACACACACACACACACACATACATTTACATCTAGGAACAATTACTGAAAAAAGAGGCTAAGGATTTGAAAGATAGAAAGGAGCTATATTAGGAAAGGGTTGATGGGGGGTTGAGAAATGACATAATTATATTATAATTTTAAAAGTAAAAGAAAAATGAGAACCAGGATAATTGAGCACTAGAGTCAGATACTTACCATTTCAAATAGGGTTATTGTTATTTAACACATGACTAGAATACTCACATTGCCTCACAAAACAACACCATGAGGACATGCAGATATTAGAAAGAAGAGCTTTCTTGGAAAGGAATAACTACTGCAAAATATCTGATACAGAAGCATATTTTCTTTGAAAAACATGGCTCATAACAAGCAGACTGAACATTCTGAATTAGGAAAAGAACTAAGAAACTAAATTGGAAGAATAACGGTCTAATGTTCTGCAGATTATTTGGGAACATGAAAATCACTGAGTAAATGTGTAACAAAGTAAGAGGTTTAAGGAAGAATAATTTGATGCTTTTAGAAGAAGTATTTATACATCATTTTATTATTCTATAAGCCAGTGTAAGTAGCAATGAGGAAAAGCAATACTGTACTTTATTTATAAATGGAACAAATATGTCTAAATAGCTTTATTTTTTAATTTAATTTTAATTTTTTTGCAAATTTAATATATGGGTAATATGAATTTTATCCCTTCCTTTAACCGTCCAAATCTTCTTGTGTATCCCCAATTTCATCCCAAATTTATTACCTCTTTTAATTAATGCTGTGATTTACACACATGCATACATATTTAATATATTAAATTCATTTACTGTTGTTTGTATGTGCATAAGTTTAGAGCTGACCCCTTGGATTTGAATAATGCATTAGGGAGCTTACCCTTTCAGAAAACTGATCCTCACTCTCTTAGTATCCATTGTTTGCCAGTAATTCTTCATGTAGTGATGGGACTTTCTGAAATTTCACCTATCCATGTTTACATATCAATTGGTGTTGCCATTATACAGCAACACTTGTTATTCAAATATTTATTATTTATTTATTCTATTATTTTGATTTTAAAGGGTAATCTTACCTGTCATGTCTATAAGACACTATCTTGCAACAGATATACTGGTCCTCTGGTTCTTATACTGTGCCTCTTCTTTGGTTAGACTCCCAGAGCACTGTAGATACATCAACTAGTGTTGTGCACCCCATAATCACATGTTTTCAGCGTTTTGGAAAGGTATGGATCTCTGTAATGGTCTCCCTCTGCTCAAAATAAAATAAGCAAATCAAACAAAAAAACCTCATTTTTCTGTGGGTGTATAGATACATATTTAGAATACTGCTACCGATTTTGGTTTTGGAAATTGGCAATAGTAGGTTGACCTCTAAGGTCTATGGTGTCTTGAGCCTTGATAACTAGCTAGATTTACAGGACCAGACATTTTCTCCCATTGAGCAAAGTTTAAGTCTAATTGGACAGCTGTTGTTTATCCCCAACATAAAATGTCATAGTCAGAACATTGTGGATGCTGTCATTATTGAGGGTCATTGGCATTACAGCTGACTATCAATATTGATTGTATTTCTCCTTTAGCAGCTTGCATAGCATCTTCTATCACAAAGAGCTAATCCTAAAGGAGGAGGTTTTTATGTTAATTCCATCTCCATTTTAAGGAGCCCTACATCCAAACTGTATGGTATCTTCATCTATAGAGTTTTACCTGCAAGTTCTTGGAGGTGACGAAAGGCCATAACAATAGCCTATATTATTTTTACAGTCTCTTGGACTCCTCTGACAAACAACTCAAATGGAAGTTTCTAAGCATGGCACTGGGTTTTGTTAGATCATTTTTGGCTCCTGAGGGGGGAGGTGGCATTATTGTCCTGTGTGCTAACTCCATCATTTTTTTTTCTTTCAGTGTCAGTATACATGCATGCATGTACACACACACACACACACACACACACACACACACACACACACACAGAAGAGAGAGAGAGAGAGAGAGAGAGAGAGAGAGAGAGAGAGAGAGAGAGAGAGAAACTTAATGGTGTGTATCTTAACAACACCATTTTCTACTGGTTTGCAAATAGACTGTAAGAAAGAAAGTGCAAATACCAAGAACAATAAGCAGGGTTTATAAAAATCTAGTACAGAATATCAGTGACCTACAGTAGGGTCACTAGACTTACATAAGACTTACTAGAAATAGACATCTAAGCTGTTTCCATTTCCTAAGCTATTATAAGTAGAACAGCAATGAACATGGCTGAGCAAATATCTCTATATTTAGATACTAGATCCATTTGAGTATATGCCCAAGAGTGTTATGCTGGATCATAATTCACATCTATTTCTAGCATTTTGAGGGGCCTCCACACTAATTGCTATAGTGACTATACAAGTATATATACTCACTAATAATGAATTTTGTCCTTTCCCTATGTCCATGATAACACTTGTTTTTATTTTTTTTATTTTTTATTTTTGTTTTTCGAGACAGGGATTCTCTGTAGTTTTGTGCCTTTCCTGGAACTCACATTGTAGACCAGGCTGGCCTCAAACTCACAAAGATCTGCCTGCCTCTGCCTCCCGAGTGCTGGGATTAAAGGCGTGCACCACCACTGCCTGGCTATTTTTTTCTTAATCACAGACATTCTGAGTGGGTTAAGATGATATCTCAAAGTAGGTTTATTTGCAATACTCTGATGGATAAGGATATTTAAAATATATTCCTCATTCATTTGTATTTATTCTTTTTAAGATCTGTTTAGTTCTATGTCACAAATTTTAATTGTGTTGTTACTTTATGTTTCATTTTTTGTGTGTTCTTTATGTATTCTAGACACAGCCAGCTGTAAAATGAATAGCTAGTAAGGTTTTTTTTTTTCACTGTTAATCTGCCCCTCACAACAATGTTGGTTCTCTTTACTGTGCAGAAGATTTTTAGTCACATTTATCAGTTGTTGGTGTTAAAGACTGTACTTTTAGATTCTTTTTCAGAAAGCCCTTTCATATGATGATGAGTTCTAGGATATTCCCTACTTTTTCCCATGCCAGATTTAGAGTATGTGGTCTTCTGTTGATGCCCATTTCTTGATGAATTAGGTCAAGTCAAAACATTTTTAATTGGTTTAATAAGTGCATGATTGAAATGACTTTTAAAATGAGAAACAACAAAATAATTCCCATGTACACAAATGTGAATGATTTTATTCAAAATAATTTTATGGAAAAAGAAGAGATGATTTGTTTAGAATCACTATGGTAAGTGTAGATATCTATTTGGCATCCAAGTGAAATAGTCAGCCTGATAAGTTAGTCTAGAACTTGAGAAAGAACTGTATACTAGAAATATAAAAGTTTTGGCTTTTAATTGTGTTTTGTATTTAAAATCATTAAATATGCTGAAATCTTCAAATTGATGAGAACACACGGTGAAAAAGGAAAATATAAAGGAATGGAAAGTTCTTGGTCTCCAGTATTCAGCAGGAGAGAACACATTGGACAGGAATAAATTATATAAAAGTTACCAATGAGGTAGGGGAAAAATGAGGAAAGTCATCATCTGTTGTTAGATTGATCAAGACAGAAAGCTGAGATTTTCCCATTATGTTCTGTAATATATTGGTCATTGAAGATTTTCACAAAAGTTTTCTCTTCTTGTACAATATTGGGAATGAAGTGTAAATGACAAAATTTGAAAAGAATAGCAGATTCTTCATCATGTTATATTGTAAAGAAAGCCAGATAAATGGTGTAGCAGCTACAGAGAAATGTGAAATTCAAGGAGGGCTTTATTTTATTTTAGGATGGGGGACATGCAAAAATCGATGTCAACTGCAGGTAGATGTATAAAATCTGGAAGGAAACAGAATGGGAGAGAAAGAGATCAATGAGACTAGGACTGAGGGAAAATATAGTATCAATATTACATATAAGGTAAATTCTATTTCCTCTAATTCCTAATCCATGTATGCAATACTGCACTACTTCAGTAAATTATAACCTTGTAGACATAAGCCAATTTTCCTATTTCACCAAGAACATTCTGTTTTCCCCTTCTCCTCTTTGTTCCTGTTATTGCTTTTTGAAAAAGTTTCATTTTTGTGTGCTAGAGTAAAATAATTCATGTCCTTCATGGTCTAGTTGAAGTTCTTCTTCACTGAAGGCCACTTCGTGACTACTCTAGCTATCCATAAATCAGTTACAATCTCTAACCACATAATTTTGTCTTTAAACATACATGATCTAAAACCATCTAACTTTGACATACTGTGTTTTCTGTACACCCAGAATTTCTTATCCTTAAGGAAGAATCCATGTTATATTTCTGAGAGTACTAATGAACTATGAAATCTTCTGTTCTTAAGCCTGAAGTATCACAAATATCTAAACAGAATATTTGTTAAAGTATTAATAGCATCATACTAACACATTTCAGGCATGTGAATATTCAAAAACTTTGCAAATAGCTGTACTGGACTAGTACTCCTGAGATGTTGACCTATAGTCTACTGGTCCTGCAGAGTATGCCTGAAAAAGTATGGAATTATGCATTAGTAATACTGCATTGCGATCCTAACCATAGCACTGACTGCTGCCTTACAAGGATGTTGCCTTTCTTTTCATGAAATTAGTGCTATTTATCACATGGTGTCCCAGGTCAATCATAGATGTTTTATTTGTTCCTTAATGCCTGATCCATACACACAAATAATTCTGCTCTTTCAAGATAAGAAATTATTTATTTTACTCTAAAATGGAAAAAAATATAATAGATTTAAATTTTATTTTCTCCCCAAATGCATTCTTGGGAAGTTTTCCAAGTAGTTGCATTATCAATAAGGTCCATCGAATACATTATATGGTGACATTGAATAATGAAATTAAGTACTAGCATACATACTTAAAAGGAAAAGAGGTGACTGTAATATGCTGAAAATTCAGTGACTATTTTTTTTTATAGTATGTGCTAAGAACCAAGCCAAAGTTATCTCCCAAATCATAGTGAATCAAGTACAGGGCTAAGTTCATTTAGCAAACATTATTCTAATGCTGGTCTTTCCACCAGTAAAGAAAAGTTTATCTATTTTGTTTAAGGAGCAATGTTCTTTTCTCTGTTCTTTTCTTCCCTAACTATAAAGAAAATTTAAGGATCTAAATTTTTGCCAAATTTGCATGCCAATATGTAAGCTTACAACAACTATAATAAGGAAAACTTGCAAGTCAAAGATGATCGATTATTAATTAGTCATATCTGTAGTTAAAATCCAGTCTCCTGAAGGGTCTGTTGTTGCAGACATGTGTAGTGATTTGGATTAGAGAAAAAGAATCCTGAAACAAGGGAACTTAAACATTTTAGAGCAAATATGATGTTCCTGGTTGTACTAAAGTAGGAGATATTATTTTCATTGTATTGGATTCTGGAGGTAGAATCTATAGCATTTAAGTCTGTTACCTATAAAATATTCTTGAAAAGAAAGTGCCAAGTAAATGCAGTCAGTGTCCCATTCAAAATGAATGGAGAATTATTGAGAATTGTGTCCTTAAGTACAGGGATTGTCCATCCCTCCCTCTCATCCCTCCAACTGCACCTGTGTACCTGCCACTCCCCCTCAAACTCATGAATTCTTCTTTATGATTGTTATTTATGTATGTATATATATACATATATATGTATATGCATTATAAATGCAGCCTATTGAGTCCATTTAGTGTGTGTGTGTGTGTGTGTGTGTGTGTGTGTGTGTGTGTGTGTGTGTTTAGGACTGATAATTTCTGATAGATAACCTATCAGTGGGCTTGTCACTAGATTGGTTCCCCTTCACTTGGAAGCACTTCATCTAGAGATTAATTGCCTGTAGCTCTTCATTTAGAGGTGGGGCCTTAAGACATTTCCTTTATCTATGTTAGCATGTAACTGGTAATGTGATTAAGTAGCAATTGTTTTTTGAGAGTTCATGTATCTAACTTCTGTGTCATACAATGAAAGCACTACATTTCAACAGACATCCCTGTCTTTTTTTTTTTCTTATGTTCTGTCTGCCCCTCTTCTTCATTGTTTCCTGAATCTTAGGTATAGAGGTTATATTGCAAATGTATCATTTGGGGTTCTGTTCCTCATGGTCTGTTCCCTGAATTTTGACTAGATGAGGATTTCTTAAATGTGCTACATCTGCTGAAAAAAAAGAAGCTTCTTTGATGAAGGGTGAGAGCTATATATCTATCTTTAGGTGTAGCTGAAGTTATCCTGTTCTTGTCCAGCTCCTGAGGCCCTGTGGCTGCTTGAACCCAAGTAAACACACAGAGACTTATATTAATTAAAACTGCTTGGCCTAATGGCTCAGGCTTCTTGCTATCTAGTCCTTATATCTTAAATTGACCCATTTCTCTTAATCTATAATTTTCCATGTGTCTCGTGGCTTACCAGAACTTTACATCTTACTTCTCATGGCAGCAGTGGCTGGCAGCATCTCCTGACTCAGCATTCCACTTCCCAGAATTCTCCTCTCTCTTTGTCCACCTATACTTCTTGCCTGGCTACTGGTCAACCAGCATTTTATTTGTCAATCAATCATAGCAACACATTCACAGCATACAGTCATCCACAGCAGGTAGGTGTTTGATAGGTATTTCAAATGCAGTTAGAAATTCAACCAGTGTAGGAAAATGGCAGTTATAGGATCTTTAGGGACCATGACCTCAGTAACCATGGATAATTAATTACATTTGCAGCACTAGACATGAATTCCTTTCCATTGAGCAGATCTTAAGTACAATTCAATGGCAGTTAGCTAACTACAATGTAAAAGGAATACTAACTATTGCACACACTATTGCCATTGTGGATATCTTGTGCTGGTTATTTTTGTGGTCAGTGAGTATGTACAGGTGTGTGTGTGTGTGTGTGTGTGTGTGTGTGTGTGTGTGTATTCATGTGAGTGGAAGCACAAATATGCCACATAGCATTGTGTAGATCAGGTAACTTTAGGTGCTGATCCACTCCTTCCATCTTGTTTGAGACACACTCTCTTTGTTAATGCAGAGCCACATATGCTGAGCTAGCTGTCCCACAGTCTTTTAGTAATTTTCCTTTCTCTGCTTCCTATTTTACCATAAGAGCACAAGGATTACAGGTGCATGGTACTGCACTGTTTTTGCATGACTTCTGGGGCTTCAAACTCAGGTTTTCTGACTTGTACAGAAAGCACTTAACCACTGAGCAATCTCCTTTACCCCAGAATGCTTTTATTTCACTAAATTCTCATAGCAATTCTATATGATTTTTAACATTATTATTCTCCTATTTTTTATATGAGAAAAGTAGACTTATTGAAGATAAGATATTTGCAATAGGTATATTCACCTTTTTCCAGAGTTCAATCATACTCCTTGATTTAAGCCACATTTCTACATGCATATACTGATTATCTTGCCAGATAACTTCAAAAAATTTTGGGACCACAATACATGATAATGAGTGCTCTCTTCTTTCATAAGAAGATGCACCATTTTGTTATTGAAATAAGACACTTATTATGAGCAAGATTTTTCATCCTAGTGTTCAATTCTTCTAAAACTACTGTTCCTAGCTTTATCCATCCTATCTTATTCATCATCATGATGTTCTACACAATATTGCTTTTAGTCAAGGATAATTTCATGTGAAATAAAATGTGAAAATGATCCCAATTATATGAATTCAATAAACATATGTTTTTCACCACCATCCTATTATAGCTGTTTTATGTAACAGTGGAATAACTTTTTGAAATTTCAGTCACAGCTGCAGCTAGGTATTAAAAACCTGGTGGACTCTGGACAACATTGTACATGATAATAATAATCAACTTGGATGCCCAGTTGTTTTTCTACCACAGGTAAAATTCTTAAAGATTTGGTGCTAAGATGTACAAATAAGGAAAAGATGCAGAGTATGTCTTCCTGGGTCTGAGTTATCTCATTCAGTTTAAAATATATTGGTGTGATAAATAAGTTTATCCCTATATCAATGCATAATTTTATTTAATATGTGCATCTAAAAATACTACTCATTTCAACATTATATCAGTACACATAATTTTATTTGTCTATGTATTTTTCTCTGCTAGAGTACTTTTCTGTTTTCATGTAGCCTTCCTTGTACCAATGTCAAGGCTGAATTTTGAAGAGGAGGTCTATTTGTAATGAACTCTCTACACTTTGTTTTGTCTTTAAGCTTTGCTTTAAGTGTAATTCTTTGGGGTTTTTCTTTTTCTTTTTTCCAGAGATTTTTATATATCATATCACTCTCCTCTGAGGTACAGGGATTTTGCTCACAAAAAATTATGTTTTACAACCTCCTTTGTATATGAGTAACAAGTTTGTTCTCAAAATAGTCCTTCACTGTCAGATTTGAAATTTTGATTGCAATGTGAATCATTTGTGTTTCTACCTCTCATGTCTGGAGTTTAATGAAATTTGTTAAATAGGGATCATTTCATTTCTCACATTTTAGAAATTTTCAGACATCTTCAAAATATTTTCTCTTGCTCCTGTCTTTTCTATTAAAGATTCCTATAATGCATATATCAATCAATATGATGTTATTTTATTAGTTTATTAGGTGCTCTTAACTTTTTCTGTGTATTTATGCCTGGGTAATTCAGTAATTAAAAATACCTATATTTAACAAACTCTACATTCAAATCTTTCTAGTGAATTCCCAATTTAATTACTGGAGTTTGAGGATTCAGAGTTTTTTATTTCTTGTTGGGATATAATTTATATATACACACACACTATATGTATATATATGTATATATATATATATATGTTTATATATATGAATAAATTTACTCAGTAAAATTTGATAAATTTGTGTATATGGAATCAATATGATACAACCACCAAAAAACAATGTAATAGACCTATTCATCAATTTCCCATCTAGTTTGTGTCACCGAATTACTTTTCTTCTGTAATGAACACTTAATATAGAATTTTCCATTTTATCAAATTAACTCCTGTCTCTTTACTGATGTTTTCATTTTGTTCTTGCATTGCTTTCCTGATTTTGTTTAGCTGTCTGTGTTTGCTTTCATGTCATTGATTGTCTTTAATTACAGACAGCTAATGTTGTCAGTCTCTTAAATCTGTACTTCCTTAGGGTCATGTTTCTGAAACGTGACTTTATTATTTGAATGAAGTGTATTTCTCCTTTGTATGCCTAACGTTTTTTGTTGTTGTTATGACAGGTAAATTTTAATAATCAGCATCTATTAGTCTTTACCAACTGTCATTGTTTTAAGGGAAAAGATTCGTTGTTCTACACAATGAGAAATTGTAGTAATTCTCAAAAATTTCTAAGGATCTGCCCTTTTTAAATTTTAAATATGTACTTTTAGTCTTGGTAACGTCACTGAACATTTGTCTTTATTTGTCAGAAACTCTAATCACTTATTTTCTCTGTAGTCAGTTTTCAGAATTACTGCTCCAATATGCAGTTGCTGTGACCACTTCTGCTTCTGTTGGCTTCCAAACAAGGCTAGCAGTTCTCTAAATGCTTCAAATTAGGTGAGAGATAAACCATTCTTCAGGGCACCCAGAGATTATTCAAAAAAATCCAGAACACGGTCAACCTTTTGTCCCTTCTTAAAGAAAAATCCTGAGATTAGAGGCTTCATTTCAGTGGCAGTATGTTTGATTTTGATGGGAGGAGTACTATGGATGAACATACGGAATATTACCATAATTTTTACTGTTTTGCCACGGAGTAAGAGTGAAAGTAAGATATACAGAAGAAAGAAATGGAAAAATACCAGAAGCAAAAGGTAGATGGGATAACTTAAAGTTAAGAAAAGACGCAAGAAACAAGCTCTGCTAAGGCCATGCATTTATAATTAAGAATAAGCCTCCATGAGTGATTTATTTGGAAGCTGGATGGAGGGCTTTCAAAAGAGTAAAAAAAAAAAATGACAACAACATGCAGTCCAGACTAGCCTTTGAACTCGAGATCCTGTGCCACAATTGTACTTGGCTCTCTGGCTCCATTGAAAGGCTAGTGAGTGGAGCCTCTAGGCACTGCTGCAGGCAAACAGGGACAGCCCTTCAAGCAGGACACCAAACACACCACTGGCCTACCCTTCTGCTGGATGAGGTGGATGTCCTGGCTGGGATCTGGGCGGGCCCTGTCATGTCCTTGGGAGAGGGAGCCGGGGTCAGAGAGGGAGGGCGAGGGGCAAAATAGTAAAAATTATGGTAACATTCTATATGTTCATCCATAGCACCCTTCCCCCCAAATCAAAGTTGGAAACTTACCTAGTTTTGTGTTCATCTGAGGACTATAGATTTTCAGTTGGTTTGGAGACTGTTTGAAGTGGTATGTATGCTCATCCATAGTATTGGTAATTTGGTAATGGTGAAGACCTAAATATTCTTAGAATCTCATTATACTGAATTAATATAAGTGAATTCACTTCATAAAATAATGATGTCACTCCTCTACCTTCCTTACCATACTCTTTATCTTCTGACTCCTCATCTCCCTTCCATTTTCCCCATTTCCTCCCCTCTTCCTAGCCCCTTCTTTTCTGGCTAATAGTCACTTTCATCAGAAAAACATATCATTTGCCTCCTATAAATAAATTTTTGATTGGTAGCCTTGATTGTATCTCTATAATTTTGCACAAAGACACTAAGACACAAGCAGTCCTAATGCAGACTATTTCACTATCTACTTAAGGAATATTTGTCCAGTTTAGGAATGTATCTGACTACCTGCATCCTATAATATGTCTTATTCTCCCAGAAATTATAGTCACAATCTTCTTTGTATTAACTTGATCCATTTAATTTAAAGTGTAATGATAGCCATGATCATAATCTTATTTCAGAAGCCCCATGCTAAGATGTGGCACATTATATTTGTCAACAGAAGATATTTGTAATTCACTCTTTGTTACATAACTCTCTGTGGCAAGGGTTGTAGATATCTGATTAGAGCAATTGACATGCATCGCCACCATTACTATACTCTTCATCCTCTACCTCCTCAGCCTCCCTCTACCTCTTCCTTATTTACCTCTTCCTCCTTCTCTTTTTTTTAATTTTATTTTTTCTCTTTTTATTTATTTTATTTTATTTTACAATACCATTCAGCTCTACATATCAGCCACAGGTTCCCCTATTCTTCCCCCTCCCACACCCCCCCTTACCCCCAGCCCACCCACCATTCCCACCTCCTCCAGGGCAAAGCCTCACCCGAGGACTGCAATCAACCTGGTAGACTCACTCCAGGCAGGTCCAGTCCCTTCCTCCCAGACTGAGCGAAGTGTCCCTGCATAAGCTCCAGGTTTCAAACAGCCAACTCATGCAATGAGCACAGGACTTGGTCCCACTGCCTAATTGCCTCCCAAACTGATCAAGCCAATCAACTGTCTCACCTACTCAGAGGGCCTGATCCAGCTGGGGTCCCCTCAGCCTTTGGTTCATAGTTCATGTGTTTCCATTCATTTGGCTATTTTTTTCAATAATTGAGTAAAATCGAAATTTATTATAAGCCACAGTCGTCCTAGGGTCCTCCATGCTATATATATATATATATATAGCCTCCATGGTTCTATGGGTTGTGGTCTGATTGTTCTTTATTTTATAACTAGAATCCACTTATGAGTGAGTACATACCATGACTATCTTTCTGGGTTTGGGTTACCTCACTCAGGATGATTTTTTCTAATTCCATCCATTTGCCTGCAAATTTCATGCTTTCATTGTTTTCTCTGCTGAGTAGTACTCCATTGTGTATATGTACCACATTTTTTTCTTCCATTCTTCTATTGACAGGCATCTAGGTTGTTTCTAGGTGCTGGCTATTACAAATAGTGCTACTATGAACATAGCTGAGCATGTATCTTTATGGTATGAATCAGCATTCCTTGGGTATATGCCCAAGAGTGGGATGGCTTGGTATTGAGGTAGTTCGATTCCTAATTTTCTGAGAAACCGCCATACTGATCCTCCTTCTCTTATTGCCCACCATAGGTGTCATTCTTCATTAGATTTCTTGGACTTTCATCTCTAGTTTAGTGTTTTATCTCTAAAGAATTCAACTAGCATAAGTATATATGCAATGGTATAAAGTTACTGGAAGTTGTTTCAGAGTAGCTTATCATATATCATCTTAAATATATTTCAACATATATAATTATTCATGTTAGTTCTATTGGAGAAAAAAACATTCATTTTCATTCCATGCATGAATATAGTTTATAAGAGATCATTCTTGGTACATCTCAATACACAGTAGCCTGGAAATTGATTCATACAAGACAGCTACAAAGATACTTTAGACATTTCAATTCCTACCTACAACTCTTTTAAATTTATCTTATTGTCTCAGATCAATATTTACCCTTTTGATAAAAAAAATGCTTCCTACATTATTTCTTTTCAGAAGTCAAGTATATATGACACTTAAAAGTTTATATTGTATTTATTTACACCTAGACACAAAATTTGCCTGAATTCAAAGCAAGATGTATGTACGTATGTACATATACATGTATGTATGTATGCATGTATGTGTATGTATGTATGTATTATATATGTATGTATGCATGTATTTGGTTAGTTGATTGGTTTTCAGACATAGGTTCACTTTATCCCATGCTGGTTTTGTTATTTGTCATGTACCTCAGGCTGGCCTTGAGTATGTGTTGCTCCTAACT
Source organism: Peromyscus maniculatus bairdii (assembly GCF_049852395.1). Taxonomy (NCBI): domain Eukaryota; kingdom Metazoa; phylum Chordata; class Mammalia; order Rodentia; family Cricetidae; genus Peromyscus; species Peromyscus maniculatus. Next base: position 71,697,860 of record NC_134875.1, on the reverse strand, counting down.
CAACCTGCTGACTACTGGATTGACAGGCTTGCACCATCTGGACTGCTCTAAAACCTTACTTTTGCAAGCTTACTTTTTGCCCCAATGAAGGACACTTCAGAAATTTTCAAAAAAGAAGTGATATGAATCTACTGACTGTTCTTCTGCTCCAGCCATTGCTTTTCACAGTAATTTCAAGTTTTCATAATCATTACAAATAGCAGCATCTATCTCTGCAGCAACTTCTATCCAACTGTTTTTAATAGTGTTTTAAATTTTCTCAATGTAAAAGCAACCTTCTGCCACCTAAGAATTGGTAGTTCATTAGAGTACTCATTAATTTAGTTAATTGGTTTTGGAATTGATTCTCCATTAGTGAGGAAGCAAATGGCAGAAGCACTACAATGTCACTCTTCTTGTTACTTTCTGCTATTTTAGCTCCAGCTTCTGTGACCTTACACTCTTCTCTCTTTATATGTGCTTATGAGAACAATTTTCTATACGTGAAAAGCTAAATTGTTCCAAAGAAAAATATGTCTGGTATGTTTCTTTCTGGCAGGATTTTAAAGTTCAGTGCCAAAGCTTAAGATAATTTAGACTAGATTAAATGTCAACACAGGGAAATCAATTCCTATTACTACATAAACACTGATTAGATAAAAAAGTATACATCTGTTGTTTGATAGGTGGCTAGGCAATTAGAGCTGAAAGGGATTTTGTCACTGAAAACAACTAGAGTGAAATATATAAGCATAAGTAAAGTGAAAATATCTATATTAAACTAATTTCATTTTGGTTAACATGGTGTAAGTTGTCAGTCTTAACTGTATTCAGTTAGTATAAAAATAAATACTATTCATTGAACACATACTGGTACACACCTAATGAATAGTGATTATGTAAAATTAAATTTTGTCTTACAAATACTGATATAATTTAGAGCCAGGGAAATCTTTTTGAAGAATCATAAATTGGCATTATAATCCCAATAAAAGTATTAATGTATTGTTAATGAATATTTGATTTTACTTGAATAAACTTTAAATTATTCATTAAACAAATACTTACAGAATGTCTACTATGCTCATTGCCAGAACTATTCACACTTTCCTTCAAATTAAAAACGTTATGCCTAGGTCTTACAAAATAAGACATAATTATTGATGATAACACAAAATAACATATTTATAGAATATCTACCAAATTTCAATGCCCCTTGCTCATAGAATCCCTCTTCCCTCTCTTGGACTGGCCTCCTGGAGCTTCACCTGGTGCTTGACTATGGATCTCTGCATCTGCTTCCATCAGTTGCTGGATGAAGGCTTTGTGATGACAGTTAGGGTATTCACTAATCTACAAAGACAATTGAACCAAGCTAGTGGGAACTCATGAACTTTAGACCAACAACTATGGAGCCTGCATGGGACTGGACTAGGCCTTCTGCGTAAGCGAGATAGTTGTGTAGCTTGGTCTGTTTGAGGGGTCCCAGGCAGTGGGATCAGGATCTATCTCTGGTGTGAACTGGCCTTTTTTTTTTTTCTTTTGACAGGCATTTTATTGCAACAGGGAAAGTTACTAATACAACATGTGACTGAGCCAAGAAATTTGACTAGTACATTTGAGTTGTTTATTTCCCATCCAAAACGTTTACAGACCAAGAACCTATATCATCATCTAGGTGGTAGAAGGCCATTTAGAATGAGGAAGACTGACTGTCTATTGGCATTCTAGTCATTCCTAAAAATGGTTCAACCACATGTAATTTTGAAAAGAAGTGTCTGCTGTCTCTTGGTAAAAGCCACGTTTTAGGGATGAGGAAGCAGCAGGGGCATTAAGACTGTGATTTGGTCTTGGACAACCAGATGATGCCTTGGAACCAGTGGGGGACCATCCTAAGAACCATCCTAAGAATACATAGAAGTTGACAGAAGGTTGCTAAGAGCAGGCGACTCTCTCTAAGAACATGTTTCTTGACCCTTGAGAGTAAGTTGGGTCTTGTTCTTTGTCCAAGTCTATTCCTCTAGTTTTCCAGGAATCCTGTAATCTCTTCCAGTAAATTCCAGTTTACCTACTACAACCAGAGTTGGTTTTTGTTGTTTGCAACAACAGGTCTATGTGAACTACAAATTCCTACTTTGATCCCACCACAAAAACAAAACAAAAACAGTATCCTCGTCACAACACCAAAAAATTGGCAACTTAAATGTCTGTGTAGACTGTTAGTTGCTCTTGGTATTTTAGAGATATATTTTAAACCAGATTTTACAGTTCAAGCAACATATTAGATAATTGAGAAAAATGTAAAATATAAAAACAAAAAGTGCTTCACTCAATAACTGTAATTATTGTGAAAATTGTAAATTTGGAGGTAATTGCAAATTATCTCCAAATCGGTATAAGCAAATACTTCTACTTACTTATCCTTTTGTATAAGTCAAAATTGGGTATACATTTTCACCTGTCTTTTTTTTTTTTTTTTTTTTTTTTTTTTTTTTTTTTTTTTTTTTTTTTTTTGCTCCTTGGCCTTTTGCCCTTTGTAGCCAGTTCTGTATGCAACAGATTTTTTTTAACTGCAATCTGGTTTATTTCTATCTATTACAAATGTATAAAAGATCCTCCATCAACGCTGCTGATAGCAGCAGAACCTTGAGAAATATACCTTTGGTTTACCTCAGAAAAGGAACACATATTGCACTGTAAAGTTTATAAAATTGGCGCAAAACATTGTGGTAATGTTACAATACCAGTTTTAAGAGTTCAGTGACTAATGGGGAGCCGATGGGATGCATGCAGAACTGTAAAAGTGATCTCACTTAGCCAGCTGTACACGTAGACTGTAAATCTACATTCAGATCATTTCTGAACTAAGACTATCAGCTCAGTTTATCTGTTGAGGTCAACTAGGAAACCCTAGAATATACCTTGATTTTTGCAAAAAATAAAATAGGGGGAGGGGTTTCTTCAGCATTTCAGTCCACGAGTAACAGTATCCTAACAGGCAAAGTGTTCTCTCACTGTCAACATAGAATGAACTGCTGCTGGAGGTCAACTTGGGCTTTAAAGTGCATTAGCACTTACATGCATAGTAGTCCAAGTTGTTTACCTCATGACTTTAAAAAGTAACTCTAAAAAAGTAAAATGGCCCTTCTTGGAAGACTAAAGAAAGACATCCAGCCACAGTTGTAAAAAGTCTCATCAAAACAATGTACCCTTTTATGAATTATGCCTCAATTTAAAAAAAAAGTAGCCCCAAATAAGAAGAAGCTCTGAAAAAGAAAATATAACTTAAGATATTTGAAAAAAAAACAAGGTGAATACAGGTTCAAAAATAATTAAGATACATTTTCCTAAGGCTACCTAGAATTAGGCTTTAAAGAAGTCTACCATTTCAAGTTTACCACTAGTTACTAGATACCAATTTACAAACAAGATGTTCACTTTTTTTGTTCCTTTATCAAGAGAAAAATCTACCTTCAGACTCTGAGGGTGGTGATGGGGAGGGACTAGAAAACAAGATTGAAACAATCCCATGCAAATATCACATTTTTCAAATGGAAGAACTCCAAACTGCACTAGAAGTTCCAATCACTAAGACACTTTCCATTGAAATGATTTAAGTACAAATACATGGCACCAAGGTTTAGGCCTAATATAGGCCTGACAACCAAGTCCTTGTTTTCTGGAAGAAAGGCCTCAAAAGTCCCACTCAATTCCACATAACAATGCTTCAAAGATCAATTAGGTTTTTGTTTCCTTAATATTTTTGTTTTTGACTTCTAATCTTAAAGACTAGATTAAAACTTAGCTCAATTCCCAGAAGGCTTTGCTTCCCTTTGCTCTATGAAAGAGTCCACCAAGACCTCTTCCTCAAAACCATCTAGCCCCCAGCCTCCAGCCTGTGCTTGTGATGCATCTTTCTCAACATCCTGAAAAGGTAATGTAGGTAAAATATGCTCATAAACATTAAAACTAGTTGTTAGAAAGATGTAACTAGCTTTATAATTTAAGTTTTAAAACATAAATACTTGCAGCTTGAGCTGGACTGACAATGATTGTCGGAGCCTAGAATTCAACATTTACAAATTCTCATACACACACACAAAACACACTATTATCACACAACTTGTGTCTTGAGAGAATCTTCTGCTTTTTAAATCTTTGGCCTCCCAGTCAATCCCAAGTTCAACCAACTTTAACTAAAACTTCACTCAGAATTTCACCAAGCTTTTCACCCACACATTAATGCTTGTCGTATTTTTCATCAACTGTCAAAATCTGAAGCCTGCTCAGAGATTGCCAGGTAAAAGAAAATAAATGAAATACACAGAGGTTATTTCAAAACAGAATATGACCATCAAAAAAAAAAAAAATGTCACGATTCCCAATTGGGATCATCCTTTGTTTACTACCAGTAAGAAAAATCCCACGTTGGACTATTTCACACTCCGGCATTGGCCAAAGGACACGAGAGCTGGTTCTGGAGCATGCAGTTTCTCACACAGGTGTCCCCAGAGGAACACCAGGGACAAAGTCACGTGAGGCCTCTCCCGTACAGAGGCTGTCTCACAGGGGCAGCGAGGACACCCACTAGTTTGTGGAGATCCCTGAGAAAGTATGATTCTTAAAATCTGGACTGTACATAATTCACATCAGCCCTGTTCAGGTACTCATTGGAAGAAAGATGCAGCTGTTTGCCAGTACTCAGCACTCCACTCTAGATCAGCCATGTGGCCATGATGGCTTTCTCACAAGTGATATTCTCTAGTTTAAAGGATAATTATGTTGGGCTACAGATTTGCTATTTCCAAGGATGACTTGGAGTTCATCACTTATCACTTGATTTGAGTAACCATCCCAACATCAACCATCTATTGAAAAAAGAAACTCTTTGCTGTGGATATTACTCTATGTAAATAAAACACTGATGGCCAGTGACCAGGCAGGAAGTATAGGCGGGACAAAGAGAGAGGAGAATTGGGGAAACAGGAAGAAGGAGGGAGAGACACTGCAGCCACCGCCAGGAGAAGAGCATGTAAAGACGCCAGTAAGCCACCAGCCACGAGGCAAGGTATAGATTTATAAAAATGGGTTAATTTAAGATAAAAAAAAAAACAGTTAGCAAGAAGCCTGCCACGGCCATACAGTTTATAAGTGATATAAGCGTCTGAGTGATTATTTTATAAATGGATTGTGGGACTGCGGGGCTTGCGGAACCTGGAGAGAAGCCCTCCAGCAACAATTCTTCAAAGAATGACTTCTCACTCTGTAAGAAATAAGCTAGAAACAGCAAAGTAAAAAAAAAAAAAAAAACTCTAATGGCTGATACTGAGATTAAATTGTGTTCAATATGGGATCTAGTGGCTTACTGCAAAAACCAGACCTGGAGAGCTGTAGAATTACACATATGCTCACCATCAAAATAACTTACATGAAACTGCTTCTGGCATAGATCAAGATGTTAAGATTAAAAAAATAAAAACAATGGATAGAACCATGTTCCATTGCTCATAAACTTGCACACACTATTGTTCTGCAAAAAAGACAACTGCAGCAAAGAAAAATGGCCCTTTTGCAAACAAGCCTAAAAGTAGCCCCCAAAAAGAAAAAAAAATAACATGCATATATGTATAAAGTGTTACTATTAAACACAATGCTATCTCTAGGGGGGGAATTAACTGCATAGGTTAAAAAAGAAAAACAAAAAACCATGTGCAACATCTTAAGCCAGTAAAGCACCAAAATAAAAAAAAAATTTAAAAACCCACCAAAAATCACTTTTCATAATGATTAACATAGAAGCACAAAATATCAACCATAAGTCAGGAAGCAATTACCTGGACAGATACAATGTCCACTGTTGAAAGAATTTTTCTTCAATTTAAATGACTTTTCTCATCTCTGTACATTTAGTTGTTTAATTATTATGTGTCGAGGGGACTTTTTTGGGGGGTCTAGTCTGTTTGGTGTTCTATAGGCTTCTTGTATCTTCATAGGCATTTCCTTCTTTAAGTTGGGAAAGTTTTCTTCTATAATTTTGTTGAATATATTTTCTGTGCCTTTGAGTTGGTATTCTTCACTTTCTTCTATCCCTATAATTCGTAGGTTTGGTCTTTTCATGGTGTCCCAGATCTCTTGGACATTTTGGTTCATGACTTTGTTGGCTTTAGTGTTTCCTTCAACTGATGAAACTATTTCTTCTACTGTATCTTCAATGCCAGAAATCCTCTCTTCCACCTCTTGCATTCTGTTGGTTATACTTGCATCCGAAGTTCCTGATCTTTTACTCAGGTTTTCTATTTCCAGCATTCCCTCTGTTTATGTCTTCTTTATTTTTTCAATTTCCCTTTTCAGTTCTTGGACTGTTTCCTTTGTTTGTTTCATTGCTTTTTCATGATTTTCTTTCAGTGCTTTATTGTTTTCTTCCAGGACTTTATTGTTTTCTTGGAGGGCTTTATTGTTTTCTTCTAATTTGTTTGCCCTTTCCTCTAGTTGTTTACAGCGTTCTTCCAATTTTCTTGTCTTTTCCTCTATACAAGCCTCTACCTTCTTCATGAAGTTACTCATAAGGCTACTTTCTTCTGCTTCTTCCAATTTTTGGTGTTCAGGTCTAGATGTTGGAGGCGGGCTAGGTTCTGGTGATGCTGTATTGTTCTTCATTTTGTTGTATGTACTTCTGCCTTGATGTCTGCCCATCTCCTTGTGGTTCCTTCTTGGTCTTATCAGTGTACTTGTTTCAGAAAGAGCTGACAGATTCAGGAAGACTCTCTCTCTTGTCCAAAAGGGAGTTCTCTTGTCCAACTCTCTGGTCCAGAAGGGAAGTCGGGGGCAGGCTCTGGTCCAGAATGGCAATCGGGGGCAGGCTGGGAGCTGGTGGGCCGGTCTCTAAGTCTCAGGAAGTGGCTGGGGTCTCGGGCAGATGAGCGTAGGGGCAGGGCGCGGAGATTGCAGGGGCTGCCAGGGGGCTTGGAAAAGGGGATCCCTCCCGGTGGGGCTAGAAGAGGAGCTGCCCGGTGGCCAGAACCTGGTGCCAAGTTGGGCAGGTCTTCCCGGAGTGGCTGGTGCCCAGGGATGGGGGTCCGGGTTGGACCCAGGTACTCACCTCTGGTCCAGAAGGGAAGTCGGGGGCAGGCTGGGAGCTGGGGGCCGGTCTCTAAGTCTCAGGAAGTGGCTGGGGTCTCAGGCAGATGGGCGTGGGGGCAGGGCGCGTATATTGCAGGGGCTGCCGGGGGCTTGGAAAAGGGGATCCCTCCCGGTGGAGCTAGAAGGGGAGCTGCCCGGTGGCCAGAACCTGGTGCCAAGTTGGGCAGGTCTTCCCGGAGTGGCTGGTACCCAGGGATGGGGTCTGGGTTGGACCCGGGTACTCACCTCTGGACCAGAAGGGAAGTTGGGGGCAGGCTGGGAGCTGGGGGCCGGTCTCTAAGTCTCAGGAAGTGGCTGGAGTCTCGGGCAGATGGGCATGGGGGCAGGGCGCGGAGATTGCAGGGGCTGCCGGGGGGCTTGGAAAAGGGGATCCCTCCCGGTGGGGCTAGAAGAGGAGCTGTCCGGTGGCCAGAACCTGGTGCCAAGTTGGGCAGGTCTTCCCAGAGTGGCTGGTGTCCAGGGATGGGGTCCAGGATGGACCCAGGTACTCACCTCTGGTCCAGAAGGGAAGTCGGGACTTTTCTCATCTCTAAAGAAACCTTAAAGTGCTAACTTTACTTATATAAAGCAGGCAAATTCTTCAAGTAATTTGCTACATCAATTTTTATCAGCCTAAACAAGGAACTAAAAATAGCAAGTGAAGTGAAAAGGGCAGAACACCCGACCGGTTCCACACAGGTAGACACCCCGGAGAACGTCACCTACCATCCTGCCTTTCTTCACTGCACTGCACAAGCTAACCGATTAAGTATCTGTTTTCTTACATTAACTCCCTAGGATTTGCTAAGGTTTTTGCAAGTCACTAGGTAACACATACAGTCCTAACGAAATAATGTCGCTTAAAAATCAGCACTGGACACTAATTAAAGCGAGCTTGTGTGTGTCTACTGCCTTAAACTAAAAGTGAGGCATTGCTTACAAACTGTGACGAGCTGCCCTCCACTGGCTGGCTCACTACTCCTGCCCCTCGGCTGCTTTTTCAAGGAAGTATACATTAACCAGATGGTGACTGAGGTGCTTGCTGTAATCCTTTTCCTTTCTGAAAGACCGATCACAGAAAACACAAACAAACTCTCCCTTGGTTATTTTAACTGCCAACCCCTCCTTCCCACTTTTTGAACTTGCTTCTTGTGGCACTGGCCGAGCCCCATGCAGCCCAGAATCATCACTTCCCTCGGACATATTATCACTCAGGTCACTTCCATCATGGCTGTGGATGCCTTCGTCTTCATCAATGTCCAGTGACTCGTTTTCAGCCAAAGTGATAGGAGGTGAGGCCTTTATGGTTGGTGATGGGACAAGAGGCAATGGTGACGCCGGTTCAGGTGCTGAGGTTTTCACAGGGACACTGGGTTCTGCTCAGTGTCCACTTCCATTTCACAAAGCCCAGCTGAACCAGTCTGACACTTAGCATGTAACGTTTCACCACCTGACCCATTTGAATTTTGTTCTGAGGATAAGACACTGGTAGATTCCTTGGGAGCAGCAAGCGTAGCTAGACTCTTGCCAGCTTCCTCTGTTCCCACTTTCTTGAGAGGGGCCATTTTATTTCCTTCCCCATCAGAGCCAATTTCTTGGTCCTTGGGTGTCTCGTCTCTTCTTGAGTTTCCCTTTGGAAGATCCTGTGCGCGCCTGCTTCCCTTCAGAAGCTGGCTATCTCTAACAGGCACTAAGCCAACTTCAATAAGGACTTGCTCCTGCCGCACCACCTCACTCGGCATGCCCGACTTCTCCTTGGTACTCTCTTTTCGGGGAGAAGACCTTTTGGTGACTGGTTTCACTTGAAGAGGTGGCTCCATGACAGCAGGAGGCTCCTTCTGAACAGATCCCATGAGAGGAGGCCCTGTCTGGGCAACCTCCACCTGAGCATGGTCCAAAGGACAAAGCAGCTTCTTCTGACAATGTCCCCACTGAGATTCCATGGGAGGAGGAGGCTCCATCTGATCAGGCTCCATGGGAGGAGGAGGCTCCCTCTGAGCAGGCTCCATGGGAGGAGGAGGCTCCATCTGATCAGGCTCCATAGGAGGAGGCTGTTCCATCTGAGTAAACTCCATGGGAAGAGGCTGCTCCATCTTTGGAGGCTCCGTGGGAGGAGGCGGCTCCCTCTGAGGAAGCTCCAGGGGAGAAGGCAGCTCCATCTGAGCAGGCCCAGTCTGAGCAATATCCATGGGAGAAGGAAGCCCGGGCTGAGTAGAGCCTGTAGGGGTGACCACCACCTGAGTGAGCGCAGGACCGGAAGAGACCTCCTCCTGAGCCAGCTCCATGGAAGGAGGCTCTGCTGGAGCCCTCTCCTTCTGCGTCTCCTGAGCAGGTCTGCTGCCTTTCTTACTTGATTTACCTTTTTGAGATTTCTTCTTTGCACCTTTTTTTAATGGAAGTATTTTGCTTTTTATTGTCCCCCTTAGTCTCCTCTGTCTTGCTGTCATCCTATGGCACCTCGGTACTATTTTTGGATTTACTTTCCATCTTTTTTTTTTCTTTTTTGTCACTGGTTCCACGTTCACAGGCTCATCTGACAGATGAGCTTCAGCATCCACCTTTCTTTTGTTCTTCTTGGCTTTACTGACTTTTTCTTTATTATTTCCTGTATGTACATCTATGTGTTTCATCTCTGCTGCCTTAGTCTCCATCACGGATTTCCGAGTTCTGGTAGTTACCTGGACCACTGAGGCATTGCCACAAGACTTCTTCTCTTTTGAAACATCCTTTTTTCTCTAGATATTAGGATAGCTACACCAGCTTGTTTCTTAGGTCCATTTGCTTGGAAAGCCTTTTCCCAGCCCTTTACTCGGAGGTAGTGTCTGTCTTCGAAGTTAAGGTGTATTTCTTGTATGCAGCAGATGGATGGGTTCTGTTTTCTTATCCATTCTGTTAGCCTGTGTCTTTTTATAGGTGAGTTGAGACTATTGATATTGATGGATATTAATGACCAGTGATTATTAATTCCTGTTATTTTTTGTGGTTGTGTTGTGTTGTCCTTCTGTGGTGTATGTTGGTGTGGGATTATCTATTGCTTGATTTTTCATGGATGTGTTTAGCTTCTTTGAGTTCAATTTTCCCTTCTAGTGCTTTCTGTAGGGCTGGGTTTGTGGACAGGTATTGATTAAATCTGGTTTTATCCTGGAATATGTTGTTTACTCCGCCTATGGTGATTGAGAGTTTTACTGGGTATAATAGTCTGGGTTGGCATTCGTGGTCTCTTAGTGTCTGCATGAGATTTGTCCATGATCTTCTATCTTTCATAGTCTCTATTGAGTAGTCTGGTGTTATTCTGATGGGTTTCCCTTTATATGTTACTTGGTCTTTTTCCTTTGTGGCTCTTAATATTTTTTCTTTGTTTTGTGTGTTTAGTGTTTTGATTATTATGTGGCGAGGGGACTTTTTTTGGGATCCAGCGTATTTGGTGTTCTGTAAGCTTCTTGTATCTTCATAGGTATTTCTTTCTTAAGGTTAGGAAAGTTTTCTTCTATGACTTTGTTGAATATATTTTCTGTGCCTTTGAGTTGGTATTCTTCTCCTTCTTCTATCCCTATTATTCTTAGCTTTGGTCTTTTCATGGTGTCCCAAATTTCCTGGAAGTTTTGTGTTATGACTTTTTTGTCTTTAGTGTTTTCTTTGACTGACGAATCTATTTTCCCTATCGTGTCTTCAGTGTCAGAGATTCTCTGTTCCATCTCTTGCAATCGGTTGGTTATGCTTGTTTCTGTAGTTCCTGTTCGTTTAGTCAGAACTTCTATTTCCAGCATTCACTCAGCATGTGTTTTCTTTATTGTCTCAAATTCATTTTTCAGATCTTGGAATGTTTCTTTCATCTGTTTAATTGCTTTTTCTTGGCTTGATTTGATTTCTTCCCATTTTTTGTTCGTTTTTTCTTCCATTTCTTTAAGGGAGTTTTTTATTTCCTCTTTAATGGAGTTTTTCATTTCCTCTTTAAGGGAAGTATTTATTTCCTCTTTAAGGGAGTTTTTCATTTCCTCTTTTAGGAAAGTTTTTATTTCCTCTTTAAGGTAGTTTTTCATTTACTCTTTAAGGAAAGTTTTTATTTCCTTTTTGAGGGAATGTTTTATTTCTTCTTTAAGGGCCTCTATCATCTTCTTAAAGTCATTTTTAGGGTTGATCTCTTCTGTTTCTTCTGTCATGGTATGTTTAGGTCTTGCAGGTGTAGAATCACTAGGTTCTGATGTTGCCATATAGGTCTTTATGTTGTTGCCTGTATTTTTGCACTGGCATCTACTCATCTCTTCCTCTGTGTGGTGCAGGTGGTGTCTGTGTCTGAGAGTGCCTCTCTTGTTCTAATTTTTAGTCTTGGTTTAGTAGGGATTCTTGGTTAAATTGGTGCTGTAGGGCTGTTTCTTCAGGGACAGCTGATTTCAGTTGGTGAATTATATACTTATGATTCTGGTGATCTGGTTTGGTGGCTGGGCAGCGCCTTCTTCTGTGTTCCCAGGTCACGTTTTGTTCATTTGTCAACTCCTCAGCTGATCTTGTTTCTTCAGACTTCAAACTGTAGGCATCTGAATCCTCTCCCAGATGGGTTTTAGCTGAGCAGGGTAGTCTCACCAACACCTCCAAGTTGTTGGGTTTCACAGGATCAACAACTGGGCCCTGGGTTGTCCTCAGACAAAGTGTTCAGATTCGTTCTGGTTCCGACCCACGGAGATAGCTTCTTCCCCAGGTGTTGGGGTTAGGGGCGTCCCTGTTCCAAGCTGCGTCTGCTTGTCTCCATCCCTGGGCCTGTCTACCTCTGTGGTCTGCTGCCACAGGCCTACCTGCATCTGCTTGTCTCTGCCGCCAGGCGTGTATGTCCCTGTCAGCTGCTGCTGGGTCTGTCTGCCTCTGCGGGCCACCACTGGGCCTGTATGTCTCTGCCGGCTGCTGCCGCAGGCCTACCTACCTCTGCTTGTCGCTGCTGCCAGGCCCATCTACCTTTTTGGCCCGCCACCAGGCCTATATGTTTCTGCCGGCTGCCGCAGGGCCTGTATGTCCCTGTCGGCCTGCCGCCACCGGGCCAGTCTACCTCTGCAGGCCGCCGTCGCGGACCTACTTGCATCTGCTTGTCTCTCGTGAACTGGCCTTTTTGAACCCATTACCTATGTTAGGATACCTTGCTCAGCTTTGATGCAAGCGGGAGGGGTTTGGACCTGCCTCAACTGAATGTACCAGGCTTTGCTGACTCTCCATGGGAGGCCTTATGTTTTTGGAGGAGGGGATGGGGGTAGGTTGGGAGAGAGGCTAGGGGGAGCAGGAGGAGTGATGAGAGGGGGATGTACATTTGATATGTAGAATGAATAAAAAATTTCTTCATAAGGAAAAAAAAATCTACCAAATTTCTAGAAATTATGCTATATACTAAAAGTGCTAAAGGTAAATATTATAAAATTGTGTTTAAACATCATAGTTTTAGTATACATTTGAATGCAAGAGAAATATCCAGATCCTCATGTAGGGCATGGTATAACATAAGATGTTACCAAATGGTATTCTCTAACAAAATCTACATCAAACTTAAGGAAGGTTCAGGAATAAAGAAAAAAGGCTTGCTTATGTTAATGTCCAAAAGAAATTTGTTAAATATATGAGTGAAGAAGTGTGAGGGCATTTATACTGTTAGGTATTCATGTTCATATGTGATCATAATATACAATGTTAGATTTTATATTTATCCTACCATACTAAGAAAGTGTCATTTATTAGTAAGCTGTTTAATACAACAAAAGTTAGTGTGGATATCATGAAGTTTTTTTAAAGAAACAACTATTTTTAAGTTGGAGTACAGTGTAGCTTCAAATATGCATATTTTCTGTATTTACAAAATTATAGACAGATGTAAAGGATGAGAAGGGTCTGAAGAAAACAAAAACATGGAAAGAATTTTTACAGATAATTTTTTTCTAAGCAAAATAATTTTCAATAACAGTAGGTAAATTTTACTTCTCAGTTTATCCATTGTGCATTGTGCTCCTACTTTTCTATGGTCAATAGGAAAGAATTCAAGAAGAGCTGTTGAAGATATCCAATCTCTAAGGCAGCAGGGCACTTTGGTCTACCATGAAATGGGGGAGTTAAGCAATACTGTAAATGATAGGCAAAGCAATGAGACCCAAGTTTGGCAAACATTGATATGTATTAATCTGGGGACACAATGAAATTGAAAGTCACACACACTATTCTTTCTACTCCCTCTATTCTGGAATGAGAAATAGCTAGCACATTATAGTCAATATTTACTACAAAGTTGTGGAAGGTATGCTCTGACCTGAGACTTATTTGGCCAACACTGGGAACAATAGAAGAAGGTTTATAAAAGACCAGTTATGAATATCATTGATGAAATGCATCAGAAAGAAAAGAAATTTGGACTATATTTTCCAACACACACACAGAGAGAGAGAGAGAGAGAGAGAGAGAGAGAGAGAGAGAGAGAGAGAGAGAGAGAACAGTATACACAATAGCTTTTATGACTTGTTGATTATCCGAGGTAGTATGATTGAGTAATAAAATCACAATTTCATATATCGCCAAGGAAGTTCCACAAAGGGCCTGTAGATATCTACAAATCGGTTTGAATAAACTTAATATTAAAAATACTAAGCTCCAAAAAACCACATGAAAATGGAGAGGGTCTTAAGAGGATAAAAAGAAGTGTTGCAGAAGAGAGAAGATTGAGCAGAACATAAAATATACATATATGAAATTGACAAATATTTATTTAATAAACAAACACAATTAAAATTACAACTTATAAAGTTGAGAAAGTAAATAATGTTTTGTGACAGAGGGAAAGAATGCTAAGTTTCATTTAGTAACATTCCACATATTGAATAATAAATATTTAATAGGAAATGGCAAAGTTAGGCCTTGAAATTTTTCAAAACATACAGCAAGGAATGGGGATTTTTATGTGATAAATCCAGATATATATCCTTTCAACTTTGTCAGTTTCTGAATGTTTATTTGCCAGGTATCTTTAGTTCAGCCTCTGTAGCATAAAAATAGCTATGAATCATACAAAAACAAATGCATCTTCACAAAATTTTCATGTATGGAGTCTGACATTTGAATTTCACAAGATTTCACAAGCCATGACACATTCTCTTTTTCACTTAAACTTTTAAAACATAAAAATACCTTAGCTTATCATTTATAAAAAGTGGTTGCTGGTGTATTCTGTGGACCCTGGTTTTCTGACTCCTAATTTAGACTATAGCTGTCACTAATGGAATGCATAAAAATGATTTAGATAATAAAACTATGTAACATGAGTCATATTTACTATGATGTTTATTAAAAACCTTTATTTTCCTTTTAGAAATGTTTCCCCATTTGCTTTCAATATAAATATTTGGCTGGAGAAAAATTTAATATCATATTCAAGTATTCTCTGAATGAGTACATTTTTCTTTCCATGGTTTGTTCAAATATTAGAGATATTTACTTGTCTGGTTATAATATTTGAGTTCTGAGAACACTGAAAGAACATTACAGACTTTAATAGAAAGATTTATGATATGATTGTATAAACATATAGCTTGAAATATTAATAAGTGGGATATTTTTGTTTTCTTTAACTAAATGGAATATGAGATCTAAAAATTATAAGCTGAATTAATTTAGATTCCTAAGATATATTTATATTTACCATTACATTAATTTGAACAATGATCTTTTTATTTGGTGTTTATATTATTTTGTTTAGAAGAAAAGGGGAAGTGATGGGGGAATGTCTTTTTGTATGCTGTGAAAATATGTTGCTCTGATTGGTTGATAAATAAAGCTGTTTGTCAAATGGTGAGACAGAATAGGGTTAGGTGGGACATTCGAACTAGAAAGGAGGAAGAGCAAGGTAGAACAGAGGAGACGCTGCCAGCTGCCACCCTGAGTAGAGGGCAGGGGAATCCATGGTTGATATGCAAGACGAATAGAAACTCTCTTAATAAAAAGGGGGGGAAAAGCAGAAAAAAAAGATACTAGTGAGCCACAAGCCATGTAGCAAAGTATAGATTTATAGAAATAGATTAATTTAAGATGTAAGATCTAGCTAGTGAGAAGCTTGTTGTGTATTCTAAACATGTACTTAAGCAATTAATACAGGTTAGCACACTTAACTCTTTTTTTTTTTTTTTTGGATTTTTGAGACAGGGTTTCTCTGTGTAGCTTTGGAGCCTTTCCTGGAACTCACTCTGTAGCCCAGGCTGGTCTCAAACTCACAGAGATCTGCCTGCCTCTGCCTCCCAAGTGCTGGGATTAAAGTTGTGTTCCACCACTGCCCAGCTTGCATACGTTACATTTTATCAACAAATTAAAGTATATGTGATTTTATAAACTAGCATTCCATTAGTAGTTATTCAAAGTCATTAAATATAATAATTTACCTTAGGTAGAATGTTATGAATCTAAAATATTATTCTGAATAATTTCGTATATTTCATCAGGCTGCTAAAGAAATCCACGACTCAAAAAGTGTTCAAAGTTAATAATGACAAAAATTATAAATCAGTCCAAAAGAGTATTGTGGAACCATAAAGTTAAAAAAATCTCTCTAGCAACAAATGTTCTATAATTAGAATGGTGTTGAGATGATTACCATGAATTCTTACAGTATTTCCATTGATTTAAAAGTACTATCACCTAACTTCACTCTAAATAAATGTAATTTAGAATCAGTAGACTGCACAAGTTCCAAATACATGAATACTGATATCTATTACATTAGTCTACATATGCACAAATTATGATATACAACATGAAAGTCCTCATGCAATACATTCATTGAAATAGGCAACAAATTCAATAAATAGCTATTTGGGTTCCCACAACCAGTAGCCTTTATGACTCTCTGGAACTTGATCTCTCTTTTCTCATTTATTAAAGAAGTTGAATTTGAAGATCTTTAAAGGGTCTTTCAGCTCAAAAAGTTTGTGATTACTTAATGATGATGTTACTGGTAGAATTCCTTTACAATAAATCAATAAAAATCAATAACTCTTGGTGACTTTGGTTCACTGACTTGGATGAGCGTATCCATTCTAGAGAAGCAATGTAATTTAAAGTTGGTTTTGTTGGTTAAGTTACCAGCATATAAAGGTGCAGTTCAATTTTGAAATTTCCTATGATCATGGGAGATGCCATCAAGCCACAAAGACAGACATCCTCTATGTGGAATCTCTTATAATCCCTTTGTACTGACAAGTGATAATGAAACACTCGGAGGACTCCTCTTCAAGTTCTTACCAAACTAAGGCTGTGCGTTTTCTTGAGTCCTGCAGACAGGAATAAATCATCCTATAATAAATGAGAATATTCCTACAGGAGGGAGCTAGAAGGAGGCCACTCAATTAGTTTTCAAGACTGCATAGAAGGGGCAAGTCCAAAGAAGCTATTTTTTGTTGAAAAAAGTAAAAGACAATTTATAAAAAAAACTGATACCCATTAGAAAATTTGCAAAGTGATTTACAAGACTAGTTTTCTTTCTCCTTTGACTATAAAAACATTGTGTTTTTAAAAGGATCTGTCACTTTCAGAACAGAATTATTTCATAAAAAGACAAAAACTTTCTTTCCTTGTGTTGACCATTAATCTTCTAAAAGTAAAGGACAATACTTGCTTTGTTTGTCTGCAGCCCAAAGTTAGAAATTATATAACTAAAAATGTAGCTAATCTTGGAAATAGAACCTATTGTTTCCTAATATAACAAACATACTAAAACTCAGGAATAACTTGATAATTTAGCATAATATATTATGTCTGATACATGCATATAATGTTGGAAAATATTTAAGTAAAATACAGATCTTAAAATTTAGGATACTATAGCAATTAATCAAAGTGTGAAATATTTATTTACTTAAAGATTCCTAGCTAGTGACCAAAAGAGATTTTCTACTCTGGGAAGTTTTATTGTCATGGTTCCACCTCTGTTTCTGTGGGGAGGGAAAGCGAGAGATATTAAGTCAGCAGATGACTTCTCACAAAAAGTTCTCTGCATATATTGCGTTTAAGGATTATGATTCTCAAACCAGTGAGGACAAAAACAGAAGACAGGGACTGATTTCTGCAGTAAGAAATCTAACAGGGAAGACTGTTGTCAGCAAGCAAGCCTTTAAAACCCCTTATGACAGAGTTATTCACAAACTATTCAAGATTTACTTTTTATTATAATTACTTATCCTTAAAATAGCTTTTTTATCATATTAAATAATAAGGGGAAAATGTTCTACATAGGAAGGAAAGAGTAATGAACTCAATAAAGTTAATTTCAATCATATAACAAAGTCCTTAAAGAAGAAAAGCTCACAAGTTAGGGATAGGAAATATATGCAAATGTGAAAATGGAGAAAACTTTGGTAATTTGTGTTTATGACTGTTTTAATTAATTCTAGGAGGATATTGACCCCACTGATGAAGAATGAAGATATTCCTTTTCTTATTGAAAGGAATTATCAAAATTTTAATTAATCTACAAATGTGAAACCTGCTAATCTCTTTAAATATAATTAATATTCCTATCAAAACTAGTATTTAGGGTAAAGATGACAAGGAAGTTGTGAATGGCAATGGAGTAGGTTAAAAACAAGCTGACTCAGTAGAGAGATGAGTATATTTGCTGAGATCTTTGTCTGCTGATTAGGCAACTAATCATTCACTATAAAGAAAAAAGGATTCTTTAAAATAAAATTTGACTTTCATACACACCATTAGAGAATTTTTATATTCATACCTGTTTATGTACAGTTAAGGACATGAGGGTGTACAATAAGAACACAATGTTGGTACCAATATTGGAAAAGTGCTCAAGTGTTGAGTGACAATTTGGAGGTTGCAGACACCTCTGTATTTGCATCATACATATTCTGAATTGCAGGCTTTCATAAAGCTATTTATGCTTTACCCATGTTGGTTTTTCTAAGGATATACTGCTGGGTACCTAGTGACATTATTTTTTTTTTAAGAAGTGAATGTGCAAGCCTGACTAAAATATCAGATTTCTGTATCATGTTTCTACACTTCCAAGAATACTTGAATATTAGAGAAAAGACATGAATCTGAGTAGTCCTCAGTGTACATAGTCCATTCATTTATGCTTTTCTCCTCTCAAAGATGGACTCTCAATGTTTCTTTCTTCTTATGGTTTTCAAGAATTCAAAGCTGGAAGTAATCACTCCAACAAACAAGATTATATAAGACTTTATCAGTACTGTTTAGATTCCCCTTTGTATGCATTTGTGTCATTAAAACATATGCATGCTTTCTTTAATATTCTAATACTTCAAGGCAAATATTTTGTTCATCTATATACATTGAACTGGTGTAATATTAATTTATTAATTTAGTTATTCAACAATTATTTTGACTGTCATCTGTATGTATTATATTACATTACTATTTATACACAAAGACTGAAGAAAGAGAGGGATAGCAAGGATGAGTAATGATGGAACAGCAGGAGGAATTGAATCATGTGAACACTTTGTTGTTGATTGTTTACCAGAGATGGGCACTGGGAGAATGGAGCCAATAAATAATGCAGACTAAAGTCCTGATGCAATAGACAACTGCATCTAGAGCATCAATTTATACTCTGAGGGTTAAGAAGAATCACTAAAATAGAGTGTACAATCACAAGAACAAGCTTCACTTGGCAAAAACATGTTTTTCTGTAGAGGCATATAAACAAACAACAATAGACAGTTGATATGAATAATCTGAAGTAAACTCACTCCTATCCACTACACCTGGGAGGAGCACAAAAACACATTTCAAGAACAATTCTGTGTTTTAAAAAACTGAGGTCACAAGACTCTTCTTTTCTTTTCTTCTTTTCTTTGAGTCTTCTAACAAGCACTCAGAATTCTCCTCCTGAGACTCCATTCTTGGACCATGTTCCAATTGTTGATGAGCAAAGGATATTTCAAATGTTAATGAATTAAAGGAAAAGATAAAACATGAGTGATATTTCCTTAAAAAACCTTGTTGAATATGTATATACCGAAATATAATACAATCTTATCTATTTCTATATAGTGATTATATTTTATATTTTAAAGGAACTTACAATATTTTAGATTTTATTAGCAGTATTTTTTTAAATTTTTGTTCTGGTTACTGATCTTTATGTACCTGAAAGGCATTGGCGCTGTTTCCCACTTTAGAATTATTCTTGAATGTGATGTCAACAGTACAGAAAATTCAGAGTTTTTTTAAAAAAAATCTTGTATATGGTTTTGTAACTGAATGTAGCAGGCTTATATCTTAGTAAGCAAAAACCCAAAAGCACACTCAAGATAAAAAAAAACTAGAGAGAGTTTTATTACTTACAACAGACAAGTGTTACTGGGATTGTTTACACAGCAACATTTTCCCTAAAGAGAGAGCTTACAGGAATTTAATTATAGAGATTATATTTAATCACAGGAAAGCTCAGGAAGGGAAAGACAAATTCTTGAGAATGTTCAATTCCAGGCATACATTTCTGAGTAGGCTCAGTTTAACACCATGTTCAAAAAGTAAATAAGATTGACATATTTCTGAGTAGAGAATTTAGTATTATACTGAGCCAAGTTTACTCTAGGTCACCTAAAAATGAGACAGAATTACTCAACAACCTTAGCTTATTCTTTCTCAGATTCTCCAATGCTTTTAGTTGAAACAAACAACAAAACAAACAAATAAACAAATAACACAACTGATACTGTGCTAATGCTCTCTTAAAGGAGAAACAATTTCTTCAACTGTGAATATAGAAATTTGTCTCTAAAAGTACCAGTCTCACATAGAAGCTAACAGTATCTATAAATTATTCCCCCTAAATTATGTTATCTAGCAAGGGTCACTAAATAGTAGAACTAACAACTGGGCTTTTTGAATTTTTATTGACTCTTTAACAGCTCCACACACATATAAAATGTACCTTAATCATTGTCCCCTTTAACCTCCTCCCCTCTTGTTCCCATCAATAATCCTCAGTATATCCCCCTACACCTTCAAGGCTTCTGGGTTTTTTTTTGTTGTTGTTGTTGTTTGTTTTTGTCTTTTGAGAATATTTTTTTTTAATTTTTTCATTTATTTTACATACTGACCACTTTTCCCCCTTCCTCTTCTCCTCCAATCCCCTACCCTACCTCCCAACTATCCCCCAATCCATTCCTCCTCTGTCACCTTTCAAGTTGAGGCAGAACCAAGCTCCTCCCCCTACATCAAGGTTGGGTGAGTCAACCCAGCAAGGGGAATGGGTTCCCAAAAGCCAGATCAAGTGCCAGGGACAGGTCCAGATCCCAATCCTAGGAGCTACACAACAGTCACATAAATACAGAGGGCTTAGTTTAGTATCATGCAGGCTCCCTGGCTGTTAATCTTGATGAAGGGGAGAGGGCATTATTGGGTTAATGAGAAACCTAGTGCCATGGAAACTCCCAGGAATCCACAGGATGACTGCAGTTGAGACTTCTAGCAATAATGGAGAGGGTATCTGAACTTCTCCTGTAATCAGATTGGTGACTACCCTAATTGTCATCAGAGAGTGTTCTTCCCGTAAGTGATGGAGGCAAATACAGAGATCCACAGCCAAGCACTGGGATGAGCTCCAGGAGTCATGTTGAAGAGAGAGAAGACTGTACCAGCCAGGGCGGGGGTGTCAAAGTCTTTTGACAATTTTATACATCGCTGTGATTGTTTTGATTTAATATATCCTTCATTCACCCCTCTCCAGTTTCTCTCCAATACCCTTAACTACTTATCCCTCCCAACTTCATGAGCTGTTTTCATATCTACTGACATCACTTAGTGATAACTGTATGAGCATTTGTGTATATTTCTTTAAAATAACTTCTTTTCCAAGCAGCCATCAACTGACAATAGCTATACAGCTATAGATGGGACTTAATGATAGTCTCCTCTACCAATTCTTGGATTTTGGCTGGATTGATCTTTTGCAGGTCTTTTGAATGCACTCACAATTTCTATGAGTTTTTCTGTGAAACAACCTTGCTATACTAGGCTAACATTATTCATTGTAAACTACTTCTGGCTCTTACAATTTTCCCAACACCTCTTTCATGATAATCTGAGCCTTCGTCGGAGGACTTTGATATGGATATTCCATTTAGGACTAAGCACTCCACAGTTTCTTATTATTGTCATGGTGATCAACTGTTAGTCTATGTATTAACTGACAAATACTACAAAAAGCAATGATTATGGCTGATAGAAACTCAGAACTGTGTGTATAAAGATTAGAATTTAGGGGTCAGCTGATTGATGCATCCATTAAACAGAATAACAGTGTTGGATTCTTCCCTAAGGGGGACCAACTCTGCTGCTAGAATTTTGGTTCAGATAATAGTACCAGACATTTTATATATTATAGAATGGGCCTTAGATCTAATTAGAAAGTGATAGGTTACTTTCATAACATTCATGCCATCATTGCACCACTGGGCACATTTTTCTAGATCTGTCATAATTATAGCCCACAGGATTCAAATCTGGATAAGACTGCTGGGTGTTTTCTTCCCTGGTAATGCGCACAGAACCTTCCATCACCTCGAAAGTTAGCCAGTAGGGAATGAAGCTTCCATGTTTAGTAGGGATTTATCTATGTGCTGTGAATCATGTATGTGGTGTATCTTCAGAAATGAGGTTTTGCCTAGAGGGAAACCAAGAGCAATGGAAATAGCCTGTAATGTTGGAGGGACCTATGAGATCCCACTGACAAATAACCAGAGATGAGTTATCCCATGCCTAACTTGGGCTTTGAATTTGAATGCCTACGGTATTTGGGAGATGCTCTTTTCCTCATTATACAGTAATTCCATTTCAAACTTTTAAAAATATATGTGTATATATTTTGGGAGCCTTCTACAGTAGTATGTGGTTTTTCACTCTAGAATTTTATTTTTATTTACCTGACTTTACTCATGATGCAAATGTTGAAGATGTTGAGGAGTATAGCTCATGGAAATTAAAGACCTGAAGTCTCATGACTCCATTAATCCTACTATGAAAATTAAGAGCCAACAGGAAATGATAAGTAGTTCCTTAAGAGTTTTGGAAGAACACCAAGAATTTTCCTACAATAACAGTTAGAAGATGCAAACTTGGAGAAGAGAAGCTGGGGTAGCTTGTAAGAAGGAGCACCTGAGTTTCTCATGGGTGCTTACTCTCTCTACTGCTGACTTAAAGCATATTCAGGCCTGTTCCTGCAGAATGACCACTATTTCCATTTAAAGAATGTTTTTATTGGACTTTTCTGAGGTTACATAATGTGTCATCACTCTTTACATTTGCAATAATCTAGAATGGATCCATGTCATAATAAGGATTGTCTTAGTAGAGAGAGTAAATGGTCCAGTCTTCAAGAAATTCCTTCTAGTTAGAAATTTCAGAACTTAAGATTTATTCGGTACTGGGAAACTACAACCACTGTGTTAGAAATGATAACTCTAACTTATCTATCTTTGTTCCAGAATTTCTAAGCATATGTAGCAATACTAAGGCATATCTAACTTTATGTATACATATGAATTCCCATTTCATAAGTATACAAATACATATTGTATGCAAAGCATTTAAAGTAGTGAAATAAGTAGTACTAATTAAAATAAATGGAAGTACACATGTAGCAAGCAAAGACCTCAATAAACTTCATTAAATACATTGCTAGATTTATAATTTCTTCAGAAATCATTTCTTACCCAAAAATGTTAAAAATTAATTTTATTAGAAAATATATAGTCTGATATATAAGACTGCATTCTTATGGTATAAACCACTAAGAACAGCTCAAGTTCTAAGTCACTAACTTCTACAAATGTATTCATGGCACATGAATTTTCTGTTCTTTAAAATATACCAGAACAGAAAAAGAGGCAGAGCCTCCAAAGGACATGAATGTACATGAATCTCATTATTTTACAGCTTGAGGAGTCTTTCATTTGCCAACATGGGGCCACCATGGGTTCTTTAAATAGTGTCAGAGGTGTGCATAACTTAATTATCTTCCCCAACAGAACATTTACAGAATACAGTAAGGGAGAGGGGGGAATGGACCTCCAATGTGGCCTGTAGTGTCTCTTTCAACCAGTAACAATGATGACATCATATTCAGGTGGTAGCATAAAGTTAGATATGCTTTAGAAAAGCTGCAGTAAAACCACTTTTTTTAAAAAAAATTGAAAATATGTTTTTTTTTCTGATACAATGCATTCTAATCATGGTTTTTCCCTCCCCAACTCCTCTCCACATCTCTACCTACCCATATCCACACTATTTCTTTCTGTCATTAGAAAACAAACAGGGATTTAAAATTATAAAATAAAATATAAAAAATATAATAAGATAAAACAAACAAATAGAAAAAGTAAAAGACAAAGGAAAACCACAAGAAACATATGTAGTTACAAGGATATATGCATTCATACAGAGAGAAATCCCATAGAAACACAAAAATCAGATACTATAATATTTAAGTAAAACACAAGTTAGATTTTTAAGAATTCCAAACAAAGCATTTTGAGAAAAAAATGTCAAAAAGAAAAACAAAACAAAACACTGATTTCAATTTGTGTTGGCCAGCTACTGATGTCCATGGAAACCTACTACAGAAGAAGCTTCTTAACTTATATAAATATATGAAAGGAATCTAAAAGGATTCGCCAAATAACAGGGGAGGCAAAGCCTTAACTAGACATCTATTCTTACTGAATGAAGTTTCCAGTATCAGGAATGGGTTAAACTTAATTGATTTGTTGTCCTCAAAGTACTCTCAAACACACACACACACACACACACACACACACACACACACACACACACACACACACACACTCACAGACAAACGGGCTATTGCCAAGGTTATTTGTTGCTCTCCACAAATTGCTGGCAAGGCTCTATTGCTAAAGATAACACCTACACACCTCATTGAACACAGAGAAGATGAACTGGTGCCTATCTACTGAAAAGTGGTAATGGTACTGGAGGGTAATCTGCATAATAACAAAGGAGAAAGGCAAACCTAAGCCCAGTTACAAATCTACAGTCTACAATGGTGTCCTGCCTACATGATATGCTGTTGCAATGGTGGCACAAATACTGTGGGAGTAATCCACCAATGATAAAGGCCTACTTCATTAGATATAACTCATGATAAACACTGCTCAGGTGTCCAAGAACATGGGGCTAGATAGGCCATGGACATAGTGGAAAACAAATAATGATGTTCTGCTAAAGGATCATAGCAATAAAATGACTTCTAACAATATTCTGCTATACTCATTGATAATATCTTGCTCATCTATCAACAGAGAACCTTCTGCAGTAGATGGGAAAAATACTTTCTGTTTTGTTCTTGATCAATATTAACATATCTTTTACTGTCTGTCCATATATACTGATTGGCATTGCTCCCATGCCTCAACTCAGAAATGTCATTTTAACTCCCAGGTATGCCCCCCTCCCATTGTACTCTATCTCTGGGAGTTGCTTTTGATATACCATATCTTGCTCTTTCATTCTTCCTTCCTTCTTTTTCTTTCTTTTCTTTAATTTCACATCAATAAACCTATAACAAATCCCTTTGCAAAAATGAACCCTCCTTACAGTCCATGAAATTCAGTCTATGAATTTCCAAAACAAGAAACCAGAATCATTGTCTCAGTGCAAGTTGTATGTGACCCTTAATTCCAGCATCCTAACTAGTGACTTAATGATATCAAAAGCAAGAAAGCTCCTATCCTTTTTTCTCTGTTTAACATTCAGACATTTACATTTTTAGGAAGAATTCTTCAGGTAATTCTCTCAGAAAACTTTTAGAAAACATCAGCTAAATTATTTAAACAGACACAGATGTACACACACACACACACACACACACACCACTACCACCACCACCACCGTCACCATCACCGCCACCACCACACCTTAATGGGCAGCTGAAATATATTACTTAAAGCAATTCAAAGAGGAATAAATTTATTTAGATCTTGATAACATTCCTCACTAGCTATATGCTATTGTTTTTCATCTTTAAGTTTTTATTGTTTCATACATAAGGCATTAAGAATTGACTAGAGAAAGGAAACTTTGCCTTTAGCTAAACTTCTATGCTAGTGCTAATATAAACTTTTGGAGTATGCTTTGATCCTGGGTGGAAAAAAAAAAGACAAATGAGGCCCCAATCTATGCGAGGGGAATCAATAATGGTGTAGGAAGACAGAATATAATCAAGCACCTAGAAGGACTTAAAAATATAGCCCTCATATGCCTAGTCCCTCAAATTTGGATGAATTAGGTGTTATTAGTGGCACAGATCTTTATATCATCTACTAGGAAATAAAATTGAAACTGACACAACCCTGTGCTTTAACTTTCTCCCACTTCCATTCATCTGTACCTGACTTTCCCCTAAGCTGTGTCAGCACAGATTAAATTCCTTGCCTTGAAGTCTTGTTAGGTTAACACTAGTGGTGGGCGAGTTGTCAGCTGTAATTGAAAAGAGAAGCTTAAAATCACAGAACATATACTGCTCACTTCAATTTGTTAGTCACTGAAGGTAGAGGCAAGCATGACAAAGAAAAGGACAAAGTCCGTCAGATCGATTTTTCTGAATCATGATAAATGTGTGCCTAATAGGTGGAGTAAGCTAAAAATGGTCTTACCTTTCTGAGTCAGGGTTACCTCAGTCAGAATGATTATTTCCAGCTTCACAAATTTGCTCAAAAATTTCACAGTTGAATAATATTCCATTTTGTATCTGTACCACATTTTCATTATCCATTTTTCAGTTGACATCTAGATTGTTTCAATTTCCTCTCTATTGTGAATAGTATGGCAATTAACATGGCTGAACAAATATCACTGTAGCAAAATATAGAGTCCTTTGAGAGCATGTTCAGGAGTGGTATAGCTTTTGGAGGAATTTCCACATTGATTTCCATAGAATCTGTATATGTGTACATCTCCACTAACAATGAATAAGCATTCTTATTTCACCACATTTATGCTGATGTTTGTTGCTCTTCTCATTTGACAAATTTCATAGCATCTTTGGATATTATGAGAACGAGTCCTCAGGGAATAGGTCCCAAAGTCAGTTCCAGATGGATTCCTCTAATTCTTTTATCTGAAGTTTGTGGTATCTTCAGCAATAGGATATTACCTTCAAGTTCCAGGAGGCAAGATAAGGAAATGGGAATAACCTATATTATTCTGGGAATCTCTTCAACTCCATTAACCAACAATTTATGTGAAGAGTTACTATTCATGGTACTAGTTTTTTTTTTTTTTTTTGTTAGTCTGGTTCTTGTGAGGAGATTTATATCCATGATTGACATTATTTCGATCAAACTACGTATTTCATTCAAATATATAATCTCAAATCTCTACTTTGTGATTTCTTTCTGTATTAAGCACTAACCTTCTACCAGATGTATGGCTGGTAACCATTTTTTCATATTCTGTAGGCTGCCTTTTCACTTGAACAATGGTCTTCTTTACTTTACAGAAGCCTTCTATTTCCTTGAGGTCCCATTTGTCAACTTTTAGTCTTAATGCATAGACTACCAAGGCATTTTTAGATAGTCTGTACCTGTACCTAAAAGATGAAGTATATTCCTTATATTTTCTTATATCAAATTAAATTTATCAGGTCTTTTTGGTTTTTTTTTTGTCCATTTGGAGAATGTTTTCTCTCATATGTTGCTTTTAGGTTAGAATCTTAAGATATGTGTGTTCAAATCTGAGTATTCATAGTAGTCAGTAAACTAGGAAGGTATCATGGAGAAGGGTGATTTAGGAAAGGGATAGAACACAGGTACTAAAAAAAGATATTATAAATCACTAAGAAAATGCTCTACAGTCTTGCCTACAGCCTGATCTTATTGAGGCATTATCTCAATTAAGGTTCTGTCCCTCAGATGACTATAGTCCCTATCAAGTTGACATTAAACTAGCTACCACATGGGATTTGTTGATCAAATTCCTTCCCTCAAGGCTCAGGGATCAATGTAGAAGATTTGGTAGAAAGATTGTAAGAACCAAAGGTGATGGATAACTCTAAGTAAATATGTCTTCTAGACACAACAGTGCTGAACATGTTAACTCTGAGAAATGAAAATAGCATGCACAAGACATGCACAAGTTCAAACCAGAAAGAAAGTCCCAGCACTGAGAAGAGAAAGTGCTCACAGAATCCTACCCATAACCAAAAAGTTATTTGCAATTGATACCTATTAGGAAAGTGAAAATCAGTGTTTTCCATGGAATGTCACTGGCTATCTCAACCATATTCCAGGGCAGGCTCTAAACCTAGACTCTATAAAGTTTTGTTTGTTTTAGTTTGTGGTTGTTGTTTGGTGAGTTCTTTGTTTTGTTTTGTTTTTTATTTGTTTTTATTTTTCCTTATTTTGAAATTTTTAGAGATAGTGAGAGAAAAAGAGAAATAGATATGGAGATAGATAGATAGATAGATGATAGACAAAACAAATAGGAAGTTGGATGGGAAAGGAGATAAAGAAGATTTGGGAGGAGTTGTGGGAGGGGAGATACACTGGATGAAACATTTTTGAAAAAATCCTGGGATGAATCCTGATCCTACTGCTAGGGTGCCCCTTAAGCAGATTAAGCTACTCAACTGTCTCGTCTATTTAGAAGGCCTAATACAGTTGCATGCAGGCTCCACAGCTGTTGGTCTAAAGTTCATGAGTTCCCACTAGTTGAGTTTGGTTGTCTCTGTAGGTTTCCTCATAATGATCTTGATGCCCCTTGCTCATAGAATCTCTCTTCTCTCTCTTTGGGCATTTTGGAGCACATTGCCTATCGTGGGACTCCTTGCACAGCCTTAATGCAGGGGGAAGGGCCTTGGACTTGCCTTAACTGAATGTATCAGGCTCTGCTGACTCCCCACAGGAGGCCTTACCTTGTAGGAAGAGAAAATGGTGGGTAGGTTGGGGCAAAAGCTGGGGTGTGGGAGGAGGGAAGAGAGCGGTTTCTGTGGTTGGTATGTAAAATGAATAAAAAGATTTCTTAATAATAAAAATACTTTTAAAAAATCATGAGAACATGTAGAGTTCAAATACGAAACAAAAACAAACAAAACATAGCTACAAAAGAAACTGGATTTATAATGAATAACACTGGAAAAAATCAGAAAGCACAGCCCCTAAGGTTTCATTAGTTAATTCTATCAAATATTTAAGACAGAATTGGTAGTAATCTCTCAAAAATTCTTTGAGAAAATGCAAATACTTCCTAATTTATTATTGTCATTATTTTTCAAATATTAAAACCATGAAACATTATAGTATAATATATATTGCACATTTGATACATATATCACACATTTGTATATCACTGTTCATCATATATATATATATATAAAATAAATATAACATATTTAATAGCAAATGATGACAATTTGAATCCAATAAAACATAGAGGTGTAACATATCAGAACTAATGGAATTCATTCCTTGAGTTCCAAGCTCATTCAATATTCACAAATTAGCATAATCATCTTGTTAAAGACTATATAAGAGAAAAATGATTGTATCTATAAATTTATAGTTGACAAAATTCAGCAGCCATTCATGACTTAAAAGAAGAATGTGACTCTTCTTTTTCTATTAAGAGTTTTTTTTTTATTCATTTTAAATAGCAATCACAGATCTCTCTCTTCCCTCCTCCCAACCCTTCAGCCTCCTCCCTCAACCCCCTGCCATTCCCTTCTACAAGAAGGTATAGCCTCCCATGAAGAGTCAGCAGAGCTTGGTACATTCAGTAAGGGCAGATCCAAGTTCCTCCCCTGCCTCAAGGCTATGTGAGGTGTCCCACCATAGATAGTGGGCTCCAAAAAGCTGTTAAATTAGGAATAAAAGTGAAAAGATAAGTTCATACAAACTGGAAAACATCAAATATTTTTCTTCTAATTGGGAATAAGTTATGAAAGTACCTTCATAACCTATGTTTGTCAACATCATACTGAAAGTCTAGTTAATGATATAAGAGAAAAATCAAATAATATTATGACAATTTAGAGGAAGAATTAAAATATTCTGTTTCACAAATGACATAATTACCAATTATGCAAAAGATGAGGTTAATATTTAGAATAAATAAAGAGCTACAAAAACTAAATTAATAATTCTCCTTCCACCACTTGTCCAAATGAGGTACCAGGCGTCATTAGACCAATCTCTGATTGGCAGGCAGAGAGAAAGAGTGGTAGCAAATATACAATGAATAGCTATTGAAGATGGCAACCTTGTATCTTTTCCCTCACACTTCTGACTAGAGTCATATACCTAAAGCCCTTGAGGGATCTTTCTTCTGTCAGTAAGGCCCCCTGTGGTGAGCAATCTGACCTGCTCAAGGCCAGAACCAGGACATATTTTCCAAAGTTGTGGACCTGTCAGTCTGTCTTTCTCAAACTGACCAACCCTAAATCATGAAAGAATGATATCTCAAACACCCGTACAACCCCCAGCCCTTAAGGAGAGTGGAGACATCAGCTTCTCAAGATGCCCTCTGCTTTGCAGAAGGTTTTTCTGTCCTTGTGCCTGATCTCTATGTGTATTTGTTTTCCTCATCTAGAATAAAAGCCATTCTTCATCTGCTGATTCTGTCTGCTGTGTCTGACACTCATCCTGCTTCCACTTATTTTGCTTGAGATTTTTTTCCTGCCCTTTAATTCTTTAGCTGTTAAAGAAAATGAATTCAATAAAGACTCCTAGTTAGTAACACAATCACTGACTGGGCTAATGAACATAATTGGCAGTTTTCAAAAAAAATAAATAAATAAACATGTGGAAGATTAATATTTGAAAAAGTGTTTACTACCCTTACTCTTCAGAGAAATGCAAATTACAATTACTTTGAGACCATATTTTTCTTCCAGTCAGAATGGCAATATCAAGAAAACAATAGTCATCAAACACTGTTGAGAACATGGGTAGAGAAAAATACTTATCCGCTGATGATGAGTGTATAAAGTGATGAGGCCACTATAAAAATCAGTATGAAATTTCTCAAAACTGTTAACCTATCGTATCTCTGTGCCAGCTACCACTTCTGAATATATACCAAATGATTTCAAACTTTTGTAGCAAAGATGCTTTACAATTCACAATAGTTGAAAAATGGAACAAGTTTAGATTAAAATCAACAGACAAAGAGATAAAGAAAATACGGTACATAAACACAAAGAAATTTTATTTTCATATAAATTAATGTGAAATCACAAAGGAAAATATGTGTAATTAGAGGTCATTATGTTGAGTGAAATGAGTCAGACTCAAAAAGATAAATACTGTATATTTTTTCTCATAAGCATTTTAATTTAACATTTAAATTTTATGCATATGTGCATATATATATATATATATATGGATATAGAACATCAAATACAGAAATGAAGGCCATGTAAAGGGAAACAGAAAGACACCTAATGGTGATGAGAAAGAAGACTAACAGGGGCACAGGAATGGATAAGGAAAAGAGTGGAGAGTAAGCATAATTAGAGCAGAATATGAAGATTACATAATGGAACCGATTACTTCGTATGATAACTTAGAAATAATAATAAAAAGGGAAATAATTATAAATTTATTAGCATAAAATGAATTAAAAAACAAAGCCCATCTTGCAAAAAAATATTTAGAGTGAAATCAGAAATCACATCTATAGATACTCAGTATGATGATATAATTTTTAAAGCCTAATTTATAGATTCAATGCAATTCTGATCAACATCTCAAAAAAGGGTTAAAAGGTGCCTTTGTGTGCCATGATAAATACAAACTAAAGTTTATATATAGAAGAAAAACAAGGCCAGATAATTGAAACTACTGATAATAAAGGTTATTTAAAACCATAATAATTAAGCTGGTATTACATACATGAAAGACTAGGTCAAAATAATTGAATAAGAATCCTAGAAAAAGACATGACAACATAGTCAACTGGTTAAATGAGATAATTTAGTGGAAAAACAGTAGGTTTTTTTCTTCTTCAATAAATTATGTGGAATAATTGAACATTCTTGTGTAAAAGTGCACCCAGACCTATCATTCTAGTTTAAAGACACATTAACACAATCTGGATCATAGATCTATTTATAATAAAAAAATATATTTCATATGAAATGTTCGAAGATGTAGATTTGTTGGAAAGCTTTTGGATAAAGCAAAACTAACGAATTAACAAACTATTTCATTAGCCTTTAATAAAATTAAAAATGTTTTTCTGTGTATTATAATTTTAAGAAAATGAGAAGACAAGCCACAAAATGTGTACAATGTCTTTACATCAAGTGCATACACTAAAACTATTAAAACATGCTTGACAAGCGAGAAAAAATAGGTACAACTAATGGGCAAATGATACTAATATATTTTTATTAAAGATAGATGTTGAGAATCTACATAAAAGCAATGTTTTTTGTTTGAATGTAGAAAAGACATATTAAAACAATGAAGTACCACTATGTATCTAGTAAAATGGATTAAATAATGAGAGTAAAATTCTAATGAGAAAAAGAAAACTTTCCATTCATTGCAAATGAGAATACAGAGTATACATGTTACATGAGTACAAGAAATAATCCTGAAGCTTTTGTCCTCTCCTCTTCTCTCTCTCTCTCTCTCTCTCTCTCTCTCTCTCTCTCTCTCTCTCTCTCTCTCTCTCTTCTCTCTCTCTCTCTCTCTTTCTCTCTCTCTCTCACACACACACACACACACATACACAGACATACTTCCTTGCTCATTTTTCTTATAAGTCATACAATCAAAAACACATTAACAACAGTCTGTTTTAGCACCTCATGATTATTTCCAACACTATTGTTTCATTAAAAGTAACCAACTATTCTTGGATAACTGGCTGTATAAGAAAATAAGGTAGTAATGGAATGTCACGCATAGTTAAAAGCAAAATCCATGAACCATAATTCATAAATTACATACATAAACATGTGTGAGTGTGTATGTGTGTGTGTGTGTGTGTGTGTGTGTGTGTGTGTGTGTGTGTGTGCATGTGTGTGTGTTTATAGAGAAATATGTAGGATAAGAGAAAAAGATTTGGTCAAATTCAAAAGAGATGAAGAAAGTAGTTATAAAACAACAGTAAAGTTTAAAAAGTCATAAAACATCATGTGAATATCTCACATACCTATAATACATATAAATCTGTGTATATATACACGATCACTTCTTCTGACAATACTTATCCCAAGAGCCATAGAATTTCCATCTTAAATAAGGTTTCTCTTACTGTGATAAAAACAGCTTGACCAAAATCAACTTGGGAAGGAAACGGTTTATTTCAGCTCACTTCTTGTGGATCATCATCTAGGGAACTCAGGACAGCACCCAAGGTATGAATCTAGAGGCAGGAAGTGAGGCAGAGGTCTTGGAGTAGTACTGCTTACTGGATTGCTCCCATGGTTTGCTTATTTTTAGCACTGCAGACCACTTGTTGAGGGGTGGCACCATGCAATATGGTGTGAACCCACTTATATCAATAACCAACAAAGAAAATGCACCACAGCATTGCCTAGAGGACAATCTAATAGAGACATTCTCTCGGTTTATATTCCTTCTTCCCAGATATGTCTCTAACTTGTGTCAGTTTGACATAAAAGTAGCCAGCACAGTATCTTACAAGAACTCCAACACCAAGCAAGAGAAGCCTTCTTTGGGGTTGTTGGCCAGGGTTGTCCAAGAGACTCTGACAACATTATAGGCTATTATTATTGCCCTTGGTTTCCCCAGAGGAGGAAGACTAGTCGCCACTGCTGATGAAGCTGTGCAGTTCAGATAAATGACCCAGAAGGCTGGAACTGAATCTGACCTGAAGACCTCCAGAGGCACTATGCAAGCTTCCAAAGGATGAAAGAAAGACAACAACAACAACAAAAACAATAGTCCTGAACTGCAGTGACGCCTATGAATCCAAACAATGACCAGCAAGGTAAAATATTCTTAATGGTGTACTATTGGCACATACCAGGACTGTAACCAGCAGATCTCTAACTGGATTTAAGGCCTGCCCAAAAGTGGGAAAGTATTCCTGGTTCTGGAAACCTAACCAACTACCTGGGGCTACTGAAGTCATGGATCTGGGAGGAGAATATACAACTTCTGTTTTACTACAGCAGCATAATTTCAAATTACATTCTACATATTTATCTTTATACCCACAGATAAGTGTAATTCTCATCCCTTAGCAAAGAAATTACTTTTTCCAACAGTCAGAGACTATTTTGAAAAAGTACTTATATAGCTTTAATTTGTAACAAGCTAGAGTCATTTGAGAGATGGAAACCTCAATTGAGAAAGTGCTTCAAAACAGTTAAGATCAGGCTTCAAGCAAGCCTGTTGAGCATTTTTTAAATTAGTGATTGATGTAAAGGAGCTCATTCCATTGTGGGTGGTGCCATTCCTTACTGGTATTCCTGGGTTCAATGAGAAAGCAGGCTGAGTAAGGCATAAAAAACAAACCAGTAAGCAGCATCCTCCACCAATGCCTCTGTATCAGCTGCTGCCTCCTGGTTCCTGCCCTGTTTCAGTACCTGTCCCGACTTCCTTAATGATAAACATTGATATGGAAGCATAAGCCTAATAAATCCCTTCCTCTCTAAGTTGCTTTGGTCATGGTGCTTCATCACAGTAATAGTAACCCTAACTAAGACAGAAAACCACAACCAACCAAAATGCAGAGTTGTAGAGACCAGTCACAACAGATGCATGTACAACACAACTCCTGTGCCTAAGTCACAGGGATCCTTGAGAAGATGGACCAAAAGGATTAAGAGAACCAGAGGCCCTGGAAGTTTGCTCTGAGATTCTATCTCATAGAAATGTTAGAGAAACTATACCTATAAGGCTTCAACAATATGCCTGCCTAAACAAGATGTAAAGAAGGATAACACCAACAGACTATTTCCATGCTAACATGGAAATGGGAAATTTCTTTTTTTTTCAACCCTTGACAATCACCAGCATCTAAAACTTCCCAGGGAAGAGCACACCAATAGTAAATGGTCAGCCCTGGAAACATACCTACAAGTAAAATTATACCAATTAATCAATTTGTATTAATATGTGTGTGTATTTATACTTTCATACATATGTAACAATAATTAAGATAAAAAACCAGACATGTTTTAATGTTTTTAATCATTTTTATTGCAAAAAATTATAATAATTTTGAAGTTCATTTTTAGGGAAACTAAATGTAACTTTTTATTATTATTATTATTAATTTTATTTTATTTTACAATACTATTCAGTTCTACATAACAGCCACAGATTCCCTTGTTCTCTCCCTTCCTGCCCCCCTCCCCTTCCCCCCAGCACACCCCCATTCCCACCTCCTCCAGAGCAAGTCCTCCCCCAAGGACTGAGATCGGCCTGATAGACTCAGTACAGGCAGGTCCAGTCCCCTCCTCCCAGATTGAGCCAAGAGTCCCTGCATAAGTCCCAGGTTTCAAACAGCTAACTCATGCAATGAGCCCAGGACCTGGTACCACTGCCTAGATGCCTCCCAAACAGATCAAGCCAATCAACTGTCTCACCTATTCAGAGGGCCTGATCCAGTTGGGAGCCCCTCAGCCTTTGGTTCATAGTTCATGTGTTTCCATTCGTTTGGCTATTTGTCCCTGTGCTTTATCCAACCTTGGTTTCATCAATACTCGCTCATATAAACCCTCCTCTTTCTTGCTAATTAGACTCCCGGCGATCCACCCAGGGCCTAGCTGTGGGTTTTACCAGTTCACTGTGCATAAATTCCTTCCCCAAGGTAAACAATATAGAATGAAATGGACAAAGAAAGAGTTTAAGTGACCTTATCTGAGTGGCATTTCATATGCTTGGGATGTAGCTCAGTTGGTCAAGTGCTTGCCTAGCATGGGGGAGGCCTAAATTCTATCACTAGCACTGTATTGAAAAATAGCCATGGCAATGTAGGCCTGTGATGCCAATACTTTGAAGATGGACTCAAGAAAAACAGTTCAATATTTCTCTTGTGCATACCCAATTCTAAGTTATCATGAACTATATGAGACCTTGTCTAAAGAAACAAAGTGGTACTTGATATCTGTTGCCTTACTCTGTATGCTGGTTATTTTTTTGTCAACTTGACCCAAACTAGAGTCATCTGGGAAGAATGAACTACATTTGAGAAAATGACTCCGACAGATTGGCCTATAGGAAAGTCTATGGAGAATTTTCTTGATTAATAATTGATATGGGAATGCCCAGTCACTGTAAGTGGGGCCACTCCTGGGCTGGTAGTTCTGGGTTTTTTTTTTTTTTTTTTTTTTGGTTTTTCAAGACAGGGTTTCTCTGTGTAGCTTTGCGCCTTTCCTGGAACTCACTTGGTAGCCCAGGCTGGCCTCGAACTCACAGAGATCCGCCTGCCTCTGCCTCCCGAGTGCTGGGATTAAAGGCGTGCGCCACCACCGCCCGGCTTAGTTCTGGGTTTTAATTAGAAAATTTAAATAATTAAGTTATGGATAACAAGCCAGTAAGAATCATTCCTTGGGAGTGTTTGTTTTAACTCCCACCTCTAGATTCTGGCCATGATTGAGTTCCTGCCTTGGCTTCCCTCAGTCATGTATTATGACTGAGACTTTTAAGTCAAATAAACCCTTTCCTCCCCTGGTTGCTTTCCATCATGTTCTTTATTGTAGAAGTAAATACTTAACTAGGATACTCTCCAAATTTAAAGCCTGAGAAATCTGAGAAACATATTAGATTGATCTCATCTTTTAACTGTTCTGAAATATACTTGACCATCTTTTCTCCAAAATGTGAAAATTCTCAGAAAAAAATAGGTGGTATAAGATATTACCTCATTCAGTAAGACAAATATGACAAATAATATAATTCAGTATCCTTGAGGGGATGTATGTTTGGACTGATATAAGAAAATATAGAGTAGGAGTTACACACTACAAAATTTTGCTTCTCACAGTTATCAATAATTTGAAAAAGAACAAAATAAAAGCAGATTTAGTATTATCTGAAATTTTCCTTTTGTGTTTGTGATGAATCCTAGCTCAGTAAAAACACAACAAACTCCCTTGGCTTGTTTTGTAATGATCTCCTTCCCTTTTATAAATAGTCTGCTTTCATGAAACAATTTCCATGAAGACACTACTTGTTAATCTCAAAAGTTGGTGATTTTTAAACACAACTATTTGTAGTGGAGCAATCATCAAATCATAGCAGGTGAATAGAAAAAAAAATGCATTAAGAAAAAATAAAAAGGAAAAGAGAATATGAAATAAAAGCAGAATAAATTGTAGAGTTAATTGAAAGCACACACATATTGAATTTTTCTTTTGATGTATCTATTGCTTTCTATCATATGCAAAGCTATCTCATTTTGAGGACTATGCATACATTCATTATATTTCCCTGCATAGTATTTTTTAACTCTTCCTCACTGTAGCTTATACCCTTGCTACCAATAATAGCATTCTAAAAATAGACAAAACTGTTTGACTTTATCTTTCCTCCAGGTGAGAAGTGGTGATGAAGAGAATGAAACACAGGAGCTCCAGACAAGGTTTGTAATTTCAAATTAATACATTAAAGTATGAACAGATAAAAGATGTTTATGAATTAGTATGAAGAGAAAATCCACTAAGAAATATAAAATATATCCATTTAGTTGTTTTCAGCTTGAAAGGAACATGGAAGGTACATTTTTTGTCTAATTGAGTGAGCATGTGTGTAATAGATTGTACTTATAATTCAAATGAATTTTATGTTTATATATTTAATTACACAGTTGGAGTTTTGCAATTATTGAAATCTTGCCTACCTTCTTCACATTCAGTGGAATGATCTCTCCCACCGCGCATGCAGATACTCATTTTGGAAGGAAGATTTAATGGCTTTAGTCTACATTAATTGCTCCTTTTTAAAGAGAAAGCAGGAAATCTCTCTTGAAGGAACTAGTTTTTATGATCTTTTGGAGCTGATGGTAAGAGAATGAACTCTAACATGTGTCAGGGATTATGTTATTAAAGTGTTAAATTATATGCTTTCAGGAACTCGGAAGCTGTATTCAACACCAAATCTCATTCTACGTATTAGAATCTCTTTGGCAAAGAGACAATGACTGATCAGCGACTTCTTAGGTATAGGGAGAACTTGACAGTCAACAAAAATGAATAGAATCAGCATTCTTTTCTTTGAATGCAGAGAAACTTTAATTGACCCCAGACTAGTGGCTATTTCCAAAGATATGACTCTTAACTCACAATTATTTTTTAGCCCCAACATTTCTGCTCTTCTCATTACCATGTATTTGTCTCAACACGGTAAAGTTTTCATTTTGGTAAAGTTTCATTTATTTTCCTTTGTGTGTGTGTGTGTGTGTGTGTGTGTGTGTGTGTGTGTGTGTGTGTGTGTGTGTATGTGGCATTCAATTTTCCACATGTATCTTTTATTATGTCAGATGTAATATTTGTCAATTTTATTCAAGTAGAGTAAAGAAAAGCTTGAGGTGAATTAAAATTGTATCTATTTTATGGTGAGGAAAAGAGACTGAAAATTGAATTCAGCATTTAATGGTTGGATGATGGAACTAACCATTATCAGATTCCTGCCTGGTCTCAATCAGTACGTTACTACTTCAAGACACTAAGTTGTTGGAATAAATTTCTACATGAAGACCTACAGTACCTCATACTTAATATAAATAGGACAGTTAAGTTTTATTATGATAATTTTCATTTGACTGCTGATAAAACTGAGACTACAAAGATCAAGTTTTCTAGATTATGAAGTATATTGATTTGTCTTGAAAACATGATTTTATTTTTTACAGTAAAAAATTATCTCTTCACATTTTTAATATCACAAATATGACTTATGATCCCTTATGTGCTATCTTCCGATACCTGCAATCATTCAGTATGATGCCTATCTCAGTTTTCAGAACTTACTCATAATGAGTCCTGTACTGGACAGTTTTATGTCAACTTGACACAAACTAGAGTTATCTGAAAGGAGGGATTCACAATTGAAAAAATGGCTTCATAAGATCCAGTTGTAGTACATTTTCTTAATTAGTGTTTGATGGAGGAAGATGAACTCATTGTGAGTGATAACATACTTGGGCAGGTGTTTCTGGGTTCCATAAGAAAGCAGGCTGAGCAAGCCATGAGGAACAAGCCAGTAAGCAGAACTCCTGCCTGGTCTCTGCATCAGCACCTGTTCCTGCCCTGTTTGAGTTCCTGTCCTGACTTCCTTCAGTGATGGACTACAATGTGGAACTCTAAGCCAAATATACCCTTTTCTCCTCAAGTTGCTTCAGCCAAAGTCTTTCATCACAGCAACAGTATCACTGATATAGACAATTCCCTTGAATGCAATGAGAAAACACTTGAACTGTCAGTGCAAAACACAACTCTCATCTCAAAGGAAGTAAGGGGTGATTGGCTTTGAGCCTTGTAGTCAGAAGTTGTCCTGTGTCCTGCCAGGTCCCAGAGCTGCTCAGACCCAAGTAAACACACAGAGACTTATATTAATAACAACTGCTTGACCATTAGCTCAGGCTTATTACTGACTAGCTCTTATACTTAAATTAACCCATAATTCTTATCTATGTTTAGCCACATGGTTTGGTACCTTTTCTCAGTTCTGCCTTGAAATCTTGCTTCCTTTGTGTCTGGCTGGTGACTCTTGATTTATCCCTTCCTCTTCTCAGAATTCTCCTTGTCTGCTTGCCTCACCTATACTCCCTGCCTGGCCACTGGCTAATCAGCGTTTTATTTATCAACCATTCAGAGCAACATATATTCACAGCATACAGAACAACATCCCACAACAGAGTCTCCAATAATGTGCTTCAAACTTTATGTGTACTTCTGTAGTCAAACAGCAAAAAGAAGTCTAAGTCAAGGGATTTTTTTTCAAATACTTTGATAGGAAACTCAAGTAGGCAGTAAAAATGGTTACAGATCATAAGTGCAAACTGATGACATTCTTAACTTTGGTTTTAATGAGAGCTTGTGGTGTGTTAAGTTATACAAATTGCAAATTTTCATTAATTATGATTTTGTACACGTCTGTGTGACTGCAATCCCTGAGAAGGCCAGAAGAGGGAAACAATTCCTTTGGAGCTGGAATTATGTGTGGTTGTAAGCAGCCCAGTATGGGTGCTGCAATCCTAATTCACATCACCTAGAAGTGCAAGCAATCTTAACTGCTGAACTATCTCTCCATTTAACCCTAACACATATTTTTGCCTGATATTTGAAAGGATGCTAGGTCAGACAAAATAATTGATGTGAATAGATGATAAGGAGACAAAAGACAGCCCAAGATAATTTGACTATGAATCTGTCATATTATCCTTATCCATAGTCATGCAAATTTAATCAGTCAGTCAAATTTGTCAAGTCTTTAATATATATGTGATTTCTCTCTGTTAATTTCATTTCACACTGGCCAGATTTAATTTCCATGATCCTCTTTCCTTATCTTTCCTATTTCTTGTCCCAAGTTATCATACATCATATTTTTCTTTCTTCCATGTTTATACTTGTGGATATTTGGAGTTCATAATTTTATATATCTTAACACTAGACTAAACTTTAGAGAAACAAAGTGATGTCATACTAGTATTTCTGTGCAGTATTTATCACAGTGATTTGCATTAAATGGACTCCACATGAGTGTATCAATAGATGAGTAATTACTGCTGTGAATCATACCAATAATAAATTTCTATGCAGATTATTTAGGAGCATACTCATACTTTAAACTATCTTAAATAAACATTGTGGTGTTGATTTAATTAAAAAAATCTATGATTCTAAGAACTGTATCACCTATGACAACTTCTCTTAATTGTCACGAATTAAGCACATACATCTTCATTATTTGGTCAATAGGAAAATAAGAAAGGTCAATCCTGGCTGATTAATGTTTTATGATATGTGTCCTGCCCCTAGGACCCATCCCTGGGACATAACCAGTCCCTGGGAACCCCCACCAAACTCTGTCCCAGTTGCAGGCCAGCAGGCAAATCTCCCACAGGAAGGCCCCCTCTCAACAAAACCCCCACAAGACCCTGCAATCGATATGCTCTGCCCCCATACTATCAGCCTGGGACCCCAGCAACTTCCTGAGACATGGAAATGAAACTGTCAGCTCTCATTGGACCAAGAGTAACTTTCTGAGGCATGAAAATCAAATAAGCCAGCTCTCATTGCACAAAGAGCTCTCACAGGACCAAGAGTAACCTCCTGAGACGCGGAATCTGCCAGCCTTCATTAGACCAACAGTGGCGTTCAGAGACATAGAATCTGCCACCTCTCATTGGACCAAGAGAGGCTTCCTGAAACACAGAATCTGTCAGCTCTGACTGGACCAAGAGCCCTGATAAGACCAAAATTGGCTCCTTGAATCACAGAATCAACTAGCTTGGGTTGACCCAAGAGCAGCTCCCTGAGAAAGAGAATCTGTCTGCTCCAATTAGACCAAAAGCTAAGATTGGACCCAGAGGGGCCCCCTGAGACACAGACACAAAAAGCACAGAGTGGACCAATAGCACCTCAGTCAGACACAGG
This sequence comes from Peromyscus maniculatus bairdii, assembly GCF_049852395.1. NCBI lineage: Eukaryota > Metazoa > Chordata > Mammalia > Rodentia > Cricetidae > Peromyscus > Peromyscus maniculatus. The sequence goes on along the minus strand of NC_134875.1, from coordinate 71,657,164 downwards.
CACCTCTTATACCTATTAGAGGAGGAGGTGGGCAGACATCAAGGCAAAAGTACATACAACAACATAAAAAGCAATACAGCATCACCAGAACCTAGCCCTCCTCCAACAGCAAGACCTGAAAATAACAAGGTAGAAGAAACAGAAGAAAGAGACCTTAAGAATAGCATCATGACAATGCTGGAGGCCTTTCAAGAAAAAATGAAAAATGAAATTGAGGAAAAGACAAACAAAAAAGTAGAAGAAATCAATAAAGAAATTGAGAAAAAGACAAAAAATTGGAAGAAATCTATAAAGAAACAGAGGAAATGATGAATAAAAAAAAATGGGAAGTAGTCTTGAATGCATTGTCACCGGAGATCACTTCCTAAATATAACACCAGTATCACAGACACTGTGAGCAACAATTAATAAATGGAACCTCTGGAAACTGAGAAGCTTTTGTAGGGCAAAGGACATGGTCAATAAAACAAAACGATAGCCTACAGAATGGGAAAATATCTTCACCAACCCCACATCTGACAGAGGGCTGATATCCAGAATTTATAAAGAACTCAAGAAACTAGACATCAAAATACCTAACAGTCCAATTAAAAAAAAAGGGCTATAGAGCTAAACAGAGAATTCTCAACAGAAGAAGCTCAAATGGCTGAAAGACATTTAAGAAATTGCACACATCCTTAGTCAGCAGGGAAATGCAAATCAAAATGACTCTAAGATTCCATCTTACACCTGTCAGAAGGGCTAAGATCAAAAACCACTGAAGACAGCTTATGTTGGAGAGGATGTGGAACAAGGGGAACACTCTTCCACTGCTGGTGGGAGTACAAACTTGTACAACCCCTGTGGAAATCAGTATGGTGCTTTCTCAGAAAACTGGGAATTAATCTCCCTCAAGACCCAGCCATACCACTCTTGGCCATATACCCAAGGAATGCTCAATCATACCACAAAGACACATGCTCAACTATGTTTATAGCAGCATTATTTGTAATAATGAAGAATGGATAAATAAAATGTAGTACATATACACAATGGAGTACTACTCAGCAGAGAAAAACAATGACATCATGTGGTTTGCAGGCAAATGAATAGAACTAGAAAATATCATCCTGAGTGAGGTAACCCAGACTAAGAAAGACAAACATGGTATGTACTCACTCCTATGTGGATAGTAGATATAAATCAAAGGATAACCAGACTGCAATTCACAACTCCAGGGAGGCTAGCCAGTAAAGAGGACCCTAGGAAAGACACAGGGATTGTCCAGCGATGGAGAAATGGATGAGATCTTCATGAGCAAACTGGGGGTGAGGGGGGTAATGGAGGGCAAGGTTTGGGGGAAAGAGAGATTTGGGGAGCGGGAGGTCCTAGCTGGATCAGAAACAGAGTGGGAGAACAAGGAAAGAGATACCGTGATAAATGAAGACACCATGGGAATAGGAAGAAGCAGAGTGCTAGAGTGGTCCCCAGGAATCTACAAAGATGAATCTACTATAGACTACCTGCAATGGTCAAGAGGGTGCCTGAGCTGACCTACTCTGATGATCTGATGGCCGAACACCCTAACTGTCATGATAGAACCCTCATCCAGTGACTGATGGAAGCAGATGCAGAGATATACAGCCAAGCCCAGGCTGAGCTCCAGGAGTCCAATCGATGAGAGAGAGGAGGGATTATATGAGCTAGAGATATTGAGACCATGATTGGAAAAAGTACAGAGACAACTAGCCAAACTAGTGGAAACACATGAACTAATAGCTGAGGAGCCCCCATGGTATTAGACTAGGCCCTCTGTATAGGTGAGACAGTTTTTTAACTTGAACTGTTTAGGGGGGCCCCAGGCAGTGAGACCAGGACCTGTCCTTAGTGCATGAACCAGCTTTTTGGAACCTAGTGCCTATGCTGAGATACTTTGCTCAGCCTTGGTACAGGTAGGAGGGGCTTGGACCTGCCTCATCTGAATATACTGTGCGGGGCTGACTCGCCAGGGGTTGGATTGGGTGGGAAAGATGGAGAGTGGGAGGAGGGAGGACAGGAGAAACCATGGTTTATATGTAAAATGAATAGAAAAATATCTTAAGAAATAAATAAATAGATAAATAAATGAATGAATGAATGAATAAATAAATAAATAAATAAATAAATAAATAAATAAATAAATAAATAAATAAAAATCATCTCTATGAGCCAATAAAATGTACTGACTTAATTTTAGGAAATTTTGTGTTTAACCCACACTGCGTTTTTCCTTATCTCTCTACAAATTTCAATGAATTAGGCAAAATTAAGTCAGGAAATGATTACATGAGAGAAACTGTTTAAAGTGTATAATCTTCACTTTTAAAATGCCACGGCATTCAAAATAATTAGTAGCCCTGTGCTTCAATAATTAACTAAAATTTCTGTGTATATATAAAATAATTATCATGTATTTGATTATTACCATATTTATTTAGTTCACTGTTATTTTATACTTAATAAAGTTATATGCTAAGAAAGGAAATGATTAAACTATTTTGTAAAAATCTGATAATACAGCAACATTAGGAATTTATTTTTGAGAATCAGGTGCTAATATGTGATATTTATTGATCAGTTAAGTGGGTCAGGCTTGTTTTTTTCATTATTGTTTCATATTTTATTTTTGAGATTATTAAATAATTTCAAATTTCTTTCCCTTTCCTTCCTCCAAATTCTCCCATATAAGTCTCCCCATTCTCTTGAAAAGTTGTGGCCTCTTTTATGACTTATTTTTTACTTTATGCATATATTTATATGTACATAGCTGTATATTCCTAAATTTAACCTGTTGAGTCCATATAATGTTACTTATGTATATTTTCAGTGCTGAATGTTTAGCAGTGGTCAAACAGTTGGTGTGCTCTTTCCTGGGTAAGGTGGCATGTCCTATTCCTAGCTTTCCTCAGGTGCCTTTAGCTCTTTCTGTAAGGTTGTGACTTTGTGGGCTTTCCTCCATCTATGTTGGCATGTCCATTGGTGGTATCCTAGTTCAGCTTAATTTTTAGCAGCCACATTGATGAGACTTGAGTATAAATTCTGATGTTACAAGGTAACATAATCTCATAGAAAACTCCATGATCCTATGGCTCTTACAATCTTTCTCCACTTTCTTCTGCAATGTTCCCTGTCCCTTAGATATGATAGTGTTTTATAGATGTATCCATTGTGACTGGGCTCCAAACCTGCATTTTGATTTTTTATGATTTTAAGTAGTAGTCTCTGTCTGTTGCAAAGAGAAATATCCTTTATAGGGGTAAAGACTACATTTATCTGTGGGTATAAGTACAAATGTTACTTTTAGGGATTTTGTTTGTTTAGTAATGCTGAAAATCGCCCTCCAATAACCATGACTTCACTAGCACTAAGTAGTTAGCTAGAGTTTTCAGTACCAGTTAAGATCTATTGTTGAGTGGGCATTAAGTCCATTGAGTGGTCTTGATGACCACCAAGGTTATGTGTGCCCTTACAAGACCCTTAGGCCTCTCATGCCATGCTGGACTTTGATGTGATTCATAGGCATGATACCTGGGTAGGGCTTGTGCTTGCTTCCCTCCTTTGGAAGCTTGCATGATGCCTTCTAGTACCATTAAATCTAAACCTCAGCATAGAGGTATTCAGGTCAGTTCCAGATCAGGTATCTCTGAGCCCTGTTTCTGAATTGTACAGTGTCCTCAGTAATAGTGACTTAACTTTCTACCTTTTGGGGGCAACCAAGCACAAGAAGAATAGGCTCTATGTTTGGGGAGTCTCTTAGAATGCCCTGGCCACCAATCCAAAGAAGGACTTCTGATATCTAGTAATGGAGCTTTTATTATGTGGTCTTTGGCTCATGGAGGAAGCACCTTTTATCACATGAGAAAAATTTATTAAAACTATTTATGTATATTTATACATGGTATTATGTTCATTACATTTATTTCTGTAGTTAATATTTTGATTTCTGGTGATTTTTTAGACATCTCTATTTTTATTTTAACCCCTTCTGTCTTTCTTCTCTTTTTACCTTTCCCCCTCCTCCTTAAGAGCCCCTATTTTCCACGTTACCTGATAAGATCACTTGTACACTATTATTTCCCACTCTATTGCTTCCCAAACCCTCCTTACTGGCAATGGTGTAGTTTCACTTTCCTTGTTTCTGTAGTAACGGAAGTCTATATACTCACATATGAAGAGTTGGAGCTTAGAGCCTCTATGAGAGAAAACATGTGCTGTTTATCTTTCTGTATCTTGTTTATCTCACTCAATATGATCTTTTGCTAGTTCTATCCTTTCACCTGCATTCATGATTTTATTTTTCTTCACATGAATTCTGTAGGGTATATGTACCACATTTTCTTTATTCATAGGCTGAAGGGCATTTTAGTTCTTTCTATTTCTTAGCTATTGTGAATAGAGCAACAATGTACATGCTGAGATCAAGTGTCTGTGGAGTAGAATATTGAGTCCTATGGGTATATGACAAGAAGTGGTATTATTTACATCATGTGTTAGATTTACTTTTAGATTTTTGAGAATTTTCCACACTGATTTCAATAGTGGCTGCACAAGTTTATAATCTCACCAAGAGTGAATGGGTGTTCCTTTTACCCTTGCACATTGTCCTGCATTTGTTGTTGATTATTTAGTTATTCTTTGCCATTCTGACTAGGGTAATATGAGTTCTCAAATTTTTTTAATTTAAATTTCATTTCACTAATTACTAGTGACACTGAATATTTCATGATATTTTTTAGCCAAAGTAAAATAGCTAAAAACTTCCTTATGTATTTATTTGATATGTGCTTTTTAATTTTTCAGTGGTTATGTGTTATCTTTATGCCACTGTTTCATCATCTTTACTATATAGCTGTTAAAATAGTAGTGTAAGTTATACTTTTTTCTTCTTTTACATAATAAATTTGGCCATTTAATGGCATTTACAGGAAAATTTTAGTTAATTTAACATAGTTTTATAAAAATACTTAAAAGTGTTTCAAATAATTTTATGGTATCAGGACCAGCATAGCACTACAACATAGCTGTGTTAATCAATCTCTTTTATAAATATGGAATATATTATACTCCTTTGTGTGTTTTACTCCTTTCAGCATCTTTTTTAGTTTTATTCCATAGGTACTTGCACATATTTTTTATTAAAATTATACTTACATGCTTTTATTTTTGATGGGTATTAGTTTATTTTCTTCTCTATTGGTATATTTACAAATAGTTTTTATTTATAAAATGTATATAATGTGACTATCACTGATATTATTATGTTTTTAATATCTTTGAATGTTCTGTGGAGATTTTCTACAAAAGCAATCATGCCATTTCAAAAGGTCCTAAAACTTAGCTTACTTCTAATATTTTGTTCCTCTTGGATAGTTCATAGTTCTATGTCTTGAGTTTTGTTAATCCTTTTACAATATATTTTGTGTTTCAATTATTATTTCCTTTTAGATGATCCATTGTACTATTTTTTCAAGGTCTGATCATTTATCTGTTTCTTTTAAAGACTTATTTTTGACTGGACTGAGACTTAGTAATAGAAGCTCTTAGTGAGGACAGCCTACTTCTCTTGGCAATCTGTTCCTGGCATTTGGCTTCCTTCATTTTCATGGCTAAAAATTTATCATACTATACAGCCTCTTCCTCAATCTCAGAATAATAATGTAAGGAGAAAAAAAGCACAAGAAACATACACATAAAGAGAGACATATGCAAAAACAAAACGCATAAAATTATAAAATTGGAAAGTAAAATAGAAAACAAAAACCAGTAAGGTAAAGAAATCTCCAAAACATAGCAATATAGGACAAAGAATTCAATATTACCAATGAGTTCATTTTTTTATTAGCCTTCCACTCCTCAGCAAGCCCTTGTGTGGTTTATATACCCTGTAAGACTGCACTTGAGAAAACTATTTTATTTTCCATAAGCAGTCATCAATTGGAGATAAGTTCTTGGTTAGTGATGAGAGATTACATCCACTTCACCATATTAGTGCTTGAATATCATCTTACATGAACATATATAGGCCCAAGGTATGCTGACATAGTATTTGTGAGTTCATATGTGTAAAAGTCCTATTATGCCTAGAAGATACTGTTTCCTTAGTGTTATCCATCCCCTCCCTCTTTCTCTTACAACTTTTCTGGCTCCTCCTGAAGGGAGGAGTTTGATAAAGGTATCTCATTTAGGACTTAGTGGTCAAAAGACTTTTAGTCTAAGCACATTGTCCAGTTGTAGGTCTCTGTGGCATTTCCCAACTCCTGCAGGAGAAAGCATCTCTGATAAGAGTTGAAGGAGACATTCATTTATGGGTATAGGAGAATGTCATAGGAGTCATTTTATCACTATGTGCCTTTAGATGAACAATAGTATTCTGTAGCCAGCCTCTATGCCATAGTGAAGTTTTTCAGTTTCAAGAGGTCCTATTTATTAGTTGTTCATGTCAATGCCTGAGCTAATGGCTGAACAGTTATAAATAATATTAAGCCTCTGTGTGATTATTTTATAAAAGGCTGTGGGACTATGGATGCGAGACTTGTCCTGACTGTGGGACAGGTGGGACACAGGAAATCTTCTGACTAACTATAGCTCAGTAGTAAAACAGTTACTTACCTTGTTTGTTTAAGTGCTTTCTGACAACATATTGATAGACATAATCTTCTTTTTGAATGATTTTCTAAATTGTATGTGTATTAGTGTTTTGCCTGCATGTATATTTATGTCATGGTGTCAGATCCTCTGGAACTGGAGTTATAGACAGTTGTGAGATGCCATATTGGTGTTTGTATTTCAACAAAGATCCTTTGGAAAACCAGCTAGTGCTTTTAACCACTAAGCCATCTCTCCAGATCCAGTTATATTTGTCAGTCCAGAAATATTCTGCTCTTTCTCATTTTAAACAACAAATAAGTTGAGAACACTCACATGGGCATCTACAATGTATCATAAACAGACTTGCTCTTCCTCTCTCCAGTTTTCCTTGGTTTATAACAAGCATGATACTTATTCAACAGCAGGAGCATTCTGCCATGGGGCAAGATGCCTTGCTTCATGGGAAAACTACATTTGTCTTTCCCACCACAGATTCAGAGCACATAAGCCTTACACTTTTCAACCAAAGCATCAGGAGCTACTTCTGTGGCCATGTACTTCCCATAGTCAGTACAAAGGCATCTGTTCATCCATTTCAATGAGTTTTTGACAGTCAGTGCCTAGAAAGGAGATATTCTGCTTCATCTTGACACAATTAACCATCTAGTAGGCACTAAGAAAAAGCATTGGATTATTTTTATATTCACTGTTCCTTTTTATTTTGTGTTAAAGTTTGTGTATTTTGAAGTAGAAAATATGTCAACTGTATCTCTTTCAATATCCTTGTATATTTATTCCATCATTTTTTCCATTTCTCCATTTGTTTTTATTTAAATGTTTATTAGTGATGGATCATATTTTCTTCTTTCTCTTTATGAGTGATGAGTTTGATTTTGAATCTGAATATTGTGAAAATTGAAATATTATATGTTACATTTTATTGTACCCCTTTAACTTGTGATATTATGAAAATATATATAATAATTTCCCTTTGAGGTTTGTTTAAACATAACCTTTAATATAAAACTATGTTAGCCACAGTACCAAGCTTAATAATCATTCTGAAGTCCCCATATGAAATCCAATTAGTTAAGTGATTTGTGTCCATTGTGGCAAGCAAATGATTCCTAGTTCTTTGAGAATGTCAAGATACTTTCAATGTATGTTTTTTTGTAGTTCTTTCTTGTTATCAGTCACATTTACTCATTTGTAATTTAGAATTCAGGCATGTACGAAGAAACTCCCATGTAGATTCTCAGACATTATTATGTGTACAAAGAATTTTATAATTCTTGAATACTTAAACTCTGAACTAAATATTTTAATGGAATAATATCATTGACCTATAACACAATTGACCTTTGAATTTGCTCTCTATGAACTATAACTTGTAATGTTCTCTAACAATCAAGCATAGAAAATAATAGGATTCATGTCTTTTCTTCCCTTTTCTCAGGGACTACTCTTCTGTCATATCTAGTATTTAATGTCTGATGAACATTGGTTAATGGATGTTGTTCCATTTTCTAGTTATTGATAGTAGAAAGGGACACCTTGTCCCTGTTATACTATCACAAACAGAATAATACATCTGGGTCCAGATATTGAATGAAATCTATTTGAAGAAAAAGTGTGGTTGAAAAAAATTGTATAGCCTTAATTTATCCAAAGCATGAGAAACTACAAAAAAAGGACAACTTTAAAAACGTATAGACAGAACAGTGATTTCTTTCTTATCTATAGTGGTGTATTTGTTGTATTATTTTTAAGAGTATCATAAAGAAACATCATTTCATTCAGATAAGGAAAACATGACTAAAAATTTGTTAATGGAAGTTTTAAAATCCTCTATAATTATAAAAATTTCTCTAAGTTACACACACACACACACACACACACACACACACACATATATATATATATATATATATGTATATATGTATATATATGCTGCTATAGGCTAATCATTTTCTTTACCAATCTGTGCCAGTTATAAAGGCTATAGATATGAGGTAGAAATCTTGGAGATATAAATGTCAGTTTTCTCCACCTGCTAAATTGTGTGCTATAAACATTTCCAAAATGATGCATATAATTCAAAGCTATCAGGAACTGTATCCATTAACATATGGAGGCATCTTATTTCTACCATACCAGAATCTTAAAACTTTGTCATACATCAAACCTTTTTTGTTCCTATTTCTTACTGGTAAGTAGGGTAAAAGACATAACTGACATTAAATTGATAGTTTGCATTCAGCAATGGTAGTAGGATGACTCTTTTAGCTGTACTTTTTGTATAATATATAAATATGTAAATATTAATATATATGCTATCCTCAGGATCAGGATCAGCTACCTATGCTACAATACAAGGAATGCACAGATTAATTGACCTGAGTTTTTTTGACAATAATTATTTTCATTTTAAGTAATGGTAAATATTTGTTTATGGGAAAGGTGCTAAACAGTGCTCTATCATTGAACCTATATTCATCCTACCTATTATGTGATTTTAAATTGAGACAGAGTCTCACAAAGTTTTTTTGGCTGGCCTTGAACTCACCACATCCTCTGCTAGACTTTGAACTTGGAAACTTCTTGTATCAGCCTCTGAATTCCTGACAGAAAAGGCTTATACAGCAAAGTTGAGCTTTAAAATTATTTAAAGTGTCTACATAATTGGCTAGAATGAATTTATACTATTAATTAAAGAAAAGAAAGAAATCTTCTGTTGGTAAAGCACTAGTCTGACCTAAAATATATACTATAGTGAGAATTTGATTTTGAGATTTTGACTTTCTGGCATTCTTCTTTTAGATTAGCACTAATTAAATAGAATATTAATTACTCTAATAAATATATCTTGCATATTTTACTTTGTTCTTCTCAAATTCTTATGCTTGTTGTGATGTAATATCTACTAAACTTCTGTCCTACTAAATTTTTTCTAAACAACAGGCAAGGAAAATTTACAACCCTTAAGTTTACCATTTAATAAACAACGTATGTCATGTCGTTTGCTACTTTGCAAGCAAAGTATAGTTTTCTCTTGGGTTCTTATAACCTTAAAATACATCGAGGAATAAAAAATGGTCAGTATTTTTATTTTCCAAGCAAATATTTGAGAGTCTAGAGTAGAGTTCTTTTCTGTGGATATGTAAGTCATCAACAATGAGAAATACAGATTCATTTAAATTCTGTGCAAATCTACTTAATATAATATTTAATCAACTGACATTTAAAATATTTATAGCCTATAACATCAAGATTAATTATGAGGTCATGCATGTCAGAAATATATTATTACTGGAAATGAGCCATCATTTAGATGCTGCTATAGGCTAATCATTTTCTCTGCCAATCTGTGCCAATTACAAAGGCTATAGATATGAGGTAGAAATCTTGGAGATATAAATGTCAGTTTTCTCCACCTGCTAAAATGTGTGCTATAAACATTTCCAAAATGATGCATATAATTCAAAGCTATCAGGAACTATATCCATTAACATATGGAGGCATCTTATTTCTACCATACCAGAATCTTAAAACTTTGTCATACATCAAACCTTTTTTGTTCCTATTTCTTATTGGTAAGTAGGGTAAAAGACATAACTGACATTAAATTGATAGTTTGCATTCAGCAATGGTAGTAGGATGACTCTTTTAGCTCAACTACTTACTATCCTTTTCAAAATAATGTAAGTGAAACTTACCATTTGTTATAACAGTTTCTGGTCTAGTATGTAAATTACAATGGTTTAGGATGTGAGCAGTGTTGAAAAGAATATGAAATAGCAAATGCACTGAAACACTTCTGTTCTGGTTGCAAGCAAATGAGTACTTAAATAACTTTCAAACTTTTCATGTATTAATATTACCTGGTGGGTTTATTAAGGCACAGTCTTTCAACCTCACATCTATAGTGTCTGCTTCAATAAATGTAGAGCCTGGTAATTTTTATTTGCTACAAATTTCCAGATAATGTTCATGATGTACATGACAAGATTCCAGTTTTCTAACTACATATTACTATTTAAAGCAAGACTCCTTAAGTTATACCATATACAAGAGTTACATAAAAGAATGTGAAGAGGTGAAACTTAGGGAAAGAATGTATTTTATTGGCATTTTTCATGACATTTGAGTTGACAATAATTTATTGAATATGACTTCAAATGTACAAGGAACACAAAGTATTTAATTATAACCAAGTGAGAACAATTGCTCTAATTTCTTTTGAAAAACACTGACTTAATGAATGGCTAAATGAAAGCACTGTACTTTTTGTACAATATATAAATATGTAAATTTTTAAATGTCAACTAACCAAACCCATGGTTAACTAAAAGTAATATTCACTGATACACATTTTTTTCATAGTTTTAAGACAGAAAACAGTCTTGAATACAGGAACTGTGGAGTAAAACGGAATGTACTACTGTTAGTTTTAAGATTTGCATGAGAAAAAACAGTTCCACAATTTTAAGCCAAATTTAAAGCAAGCTTTAATTAAATACTGGTTAAGTAGATGATCTCTGGCCACGTCCTTCTCTGGGTTCCCAGAAAATGGCCCCAAATCACATTTTGCAAGTGCATTTCCCATCAGATCCAATCAGAGGCAAGGATCCATCCTGGTGTATTTCCTACCTAAGTACCTCCTGCCTATATGTGATCAAGCGCATCCAGTGTAGTTGGTTTACACAAATTTCTTTACAGGAGTGAAAATATGGCTTGTTATTTCCCAAGAACTACAGCTCCCAGCATTCTAAGAAGTTATCTTGTCCTAGGGCAAGTAGAGCTCACAGTTTAACTTTGGCTCTTATATTTTCTGCTTGAGTTGTATCCTGAGTTAAACCCTATATTCTGTAATACGTACCTGTTTATATTGGGATGCAATAACCATCAGTTTAATGATACTCAAACAGGAAACAGAAGGGTCAAAGGCCCTGTGATGTCTGACATCAGAGTTAATATCTAGAATGAGCCTGGAAATGGACAGGGTACCATTCATTAATTTTATCTCAGGTCCCCTTTTTGCAATGTTACTTTGATTATAATTATATAATTACAGATTATAATCTTACATGGTTTGTATAGAAACAGCAATTTTATCTCAAATTCATATAATGCCTCTTTTTTTCTGCATGAATCATGTCATGTACCCTTATTGTAAAACTCTTTTAGTTAATAAATCTACCTGTTGATAAATCGGGGACCACTTTCCTATTATGCCATTGGTATTATAGATACCCATTTTGTTTCCTATGCCAGGAAGTTGACTGTTGACTTAGCATGACTAAATATATAGCTATGAACATACTAAGGTTTAATCATCTTTAACAGTTTATAATAAAAAATAACATTTTCTGAATTAAAGCTCCTTGTATTATCAGAAGAAAAAACTTAAATCATGAATATAGTCCATAGGAAAACTGGCAAGTTTTCTTTCCTGGTCCTTACATAGTGCACCATTACAGAATATCACCATTTGTTATATGACTCAATTTACCAGTAATGTTAGCTAGTCCTTTGTTGCCCATGTTGCCAGCCAGCAGAGAAGATTCCTGCAGGCCAGCTCCCCCAGCAACCACCCCCATCAGAGCCTACAATCTATAAGACCCACACCCTACCTCAAATATACCCATCCCACTGAAATATCAGTGACTTCCTGAGGCAAAGAATCCACCAGCTTTCATTGGACCAAGAATGGCTTCCTGAGACATAGAATCTGCTAGCTTTCATTGGACCAAGAGTGGTTTCCAGAGACAAGAATCCACCAGCTCTTGTTGGACAAAGCTCTCGTTGGACCAAGCAAGGCTTCCTGAGACACAGAATCTGCCAGCTTTGATTGGACCAAGAGCCCTGATATGACCAAAAGCAGCCCCCTTGAGACAAAGAATCAGCTAGCTTGGATTAGACCAAGAGCAGCTCCCTGAGACACAGAATCTGCCAGCTACAATTAAACCAAGAGCTAAGATTGGACGCAGTGTGGGCCCCTGAGACACAGACACAGCAAGCACAGATTGAGCTAAGAGCAGCTTGCTAAGATATAGATACCTCTTACACCTATTGGAGGAAGAGATGGGTAGCCACCAGTGGGAAAAAAATACAGCAACTAAAGGCAAATATGACATCACCAGAACCTAGCAGTTTTACAACAGTAAGACCTGAAAATCACAACATAGAAGAAGCAGAAGAAAACAACCTTAAAAATAACTTTATAAAGATAATAGAGTCCTTAAAGAGGAAATGAAAAATTCCCTTAAATAAATTGAGGAAAAGACAAACAAAAAATTAGAAGAAATCAATATATCCCTTACAGAAAGCCAAAAAAGATGAAAAAGCAATTAAACATGTAAAGGAAACAGTTCAAGACTTGAAAACTGAAATAGAAACAGTAAAGAAAACACAAACCAAGAGAAGGCTAGAAATAGAAAATCTGAGTAAACGAACAGGAGCTACAGATGCAAGTATAACAAACAGAATATAAGAAATGGAAGTAATTTTTATATATTTTGGAGATCAGTCATCTATCAGATGTGGTGTGGTGGTATTCTAATTGTACTGAAATGTGATTTTAAATGTATGTTAATAAATAAAGTTGCCTGGGGGGTCAGAGCTATTAGAGCCATAGAGTGTGGCGGTGGTGGTGCACGCCTTTAATCCCATAGATCTCTGTGTGTTCAGGGATACAGCTAGCATTGGAGACATATGCCTTTAAGACCTGGGGGACTGTACATACAGACAGTGATGAGGCAGTCACGTGTTTGGGTTTACAACCAATGAGAAGGCAGAACAAAAGACTATGAAAAGACGGAGAGACAGGAAATAGGTCTCTTTCGGGAAGCAAGGAGCTCACAGGAGGAAGGGTGAGATTTTAGCTGTGAGCTCTGACCTCTCGGCTTTCTCATTTACATTGGTTCTGTGTTTCTTATTTAATTTAATAAGACGGTTGGTTACATCTACAATGTGGGGTTGGTGAAGATCTTTTCCCATTCTGTAGGCTGTCATTTTGTCTTATTGACAATGTCCTTTGCCCTACAAAAGCTTCTCAGTTTTAAGAGGTCCCATTTATTAATTGTCATTAATTGTTGCTCTCAGTGTCTGTGCTACTGATGTTATATTTAGGAGGTGATCTCCAATGACAATGCATTCAAGACTACTTCCTACTTTCTCTTCTATCAGGTTCAGTGTAACTGGATGTATGTTAAGGTCTTTGATCCACTTGGACTTGAGTTTTGTGCATGGTGACAGATATGGATCTATTTGCATTCTTCTACATGATGACATACATCCAGTTATGCCAGCACCATTTGTTGAATATGCTTTCTTTTTTCTATTGTACATTTTGGATTCTTTGTCAAAAATCAGGTGTTCATACATGTGCAGATTAAGGTCAGGGTCTTCAATTCAGTTCCATTTGTCCACATGTAGGTTTTTATGCCAGTACCAAGCTGTTTTTTATTACTATAGCTCTACATTAGAGCTTGAAGTCAGGAATCATTATGCCTTCAGAGGTTGCTTTATTGTACAGGATTCTTTTATGTATCCTGTTTTTTTTTTTCCTCATATGATATTGAGTACTGGGCTAGGCCCTCTGGATAGGCAAAACAGTCATTTAGCTTGAACTGTTGGGGGGTGGGCAGTCCCAGGCAGTAGGATCAGAACCTGTCCCTGGTGCATGAGCTGGCTTTTTGGAGCCTAATGCCTATGGTGGGACACTTTGTACAGCCTTGGTTCAGGGAGGAGGGACCTGGACCTATTTCAAATGAGTGCACCAGGCTCTGCTGAATCCCCACGGGATACCTTGCCTTGAAGGAGGTAGGAATGGGGGATGGGTTTGGCGGGGGAAGGTTATAGGTGGGAGGAGGGAGGAGAGAGGAATCTGTGGTCAGTATATAAAATGAATAGAAACTCTATTAATAATTTAAAAATGAAAAAAATCATAATAAAAGAAATGGAAGAAAGAATCTCTGGCATAGAGGATACAGTAGAGGAAATAGTTTCATCAGTCAAAGAAAACACCAAAGCCAAAAATGTTATAACATAAAATGTCCAAGAAACCTGGGACACCATGAAAAGTCAAACCTAAGAATAATAGAGAATAGAAGGACAAGAATACCAACTCAAAAGGACAGAAAATATATGCAACAAAATAATGGAAGAAAACAGTAGCTGGGGTTATCTCCAGTCCTGCCCGGGTGCACAGCCACTCAGACCCAAATGAACACACAGACGTGTATATTATTTAAACTATTTGGGCTAATGGCTCAGGCTTCTTGCTATCTAGTTTTTATATCATAAATTAACCCATTTCTATTAATCTTTAAGTTGCCATGTGGTTTGTGGCTTACCAGTATTTTATGTCATACTTCTCATGGCAGCAGCAGCTGGCATCATCTCCTGACTCAGCCTTCAACTTCCCAGATTTCTCCTCTTTCTTTGTCCCACCTATACTTCCTGCCTGGCTACTGGCCAATTAGCATTTTACTTATCAATCAATCATAGGAACACATTCACAGCATACAGATATCCACAGCAGAAAACTTTACCAATATAAAGAAGGTAATACCTATGATGATACAAGAAGCTTATCGAATACCAAATAGACTAGACCTCCAAAAAAGTTCCCTTGCCACATAATAATTAAACCACTAAACATACAGAATAAAGACAGAATATTAAGAGCAACAAAGGAAAAAGGCCAAGTGACTTAAAAAGGCAGACCTATCAGAATAACACCTGAATTCTCAATGGAGACTCTGAAAGCCAGAATGACCTGGACAGAAATAATGCAGACACTAAGAGACCACAGATGCCAGACTAGACTAATATACCCAGCAAAACTTTCAATCACCATAGATAGAGTGAACAAGACATTCCAAGACACAACCAGATTTAAACAATACCTATCCACAAATCCAGCCCTACAGAAGGCACTAGAAGGAAGACTCCAACATAAGAGTTTAGATGCACCCACAAAAACACACGTGATAATTCCACTGCAATAAATCCCAAAGAAGGGAAATACACATAATACCATCAAAAGATAACAAGAATTAACAATCACTGGTCCTTAATATCCCTTAATATCAATTGACTCCATTCACCTATAAAAAAAACCACAGGCTAACAGAATGGATATGATATCAGGATCCACTCTTCTGCTGCATTCAAGAAACACACCTCTCTTCAAAGACATACAATATACTACCTCAGAGAAAAAGGCCGGGAAAAGACTGTTCAAATCAAATAGATTTAAGGAGCAAGCTGGTATAGCTATCCTAATATCTAACAAAATAGGCTTCAAACTAAAGTCAGTTAATACAGATTGGGAAGGACACTGTATATCCATCACAGGAAAAATCCACCAAGATGAAATCTCAATTCTGAACATTTATGCCCCAAATACAAGGGCACCCACATATGTAAAAGAACCATTACTAAAGCTTAAATCACACATCAAATCACACACATTAATAGTGAGAGACTTCAACACCCTACTCTCACCAATGTACAGATCTGCCAGACTGAAACTTAACAGAAAATAAGAAAACTAACAGATGATATGACTCAAATGGACTTACTAGATATCTACAGAACATTCTACCCTAACACAAAGGAATATAACTTCTCCTCAACATGCCATGGAATCTTCTCTAAAATCGACCACATACTCAATCACAAAGCAAATCTCAACAGATACAAAACAACAACAACAACAACAACAAAATGGAATAATCTCCTGTATTTTATCATACCACCATGGCTTAAAGGTAGATTTCAACAACAGCAAAAAATTACAGAAAGCCTACAGTTGCATGGAAACTGAATAATGCTCAACTGATTCACCAAGGAATCAAGGAAGAAATAAAGAAAGAAATTAAGGACTTCCTAGAATTCAATGAAAATTAATGTACTACATACCCAAACTAATGAGACACTGAAAGCAGTGCTAACAGCAAAATTCATAGCACCAAATGCCCACACAAAGAAGTTGGAGAAATCTCACACTAGAGATTTAATAGCACATCTCAAAGCTCTAGAACAAAAAGAACTTATCCAGGACATATAGATGCCAGGAAATAATCAAATTGAGAGCTGAAATTAACAAAATAGAAGTGAAGAGAACAATACAAAGAATCAATGAAACAAAGAGTTTGTTCTTTGAGAAAATCAACAAGATAGACAAGCCCTTATCCAAACTAACCAAAAGGCAGAGAGAGAGAGAGAGAGAGAGAGAGAGAGAGAGAGAGAGAGAATCCAAATAAACAAAATCACAAGTGAAAAGGGAGACATAACAACAAAGAGGAAATCCAGAGAATTGTTAGATCATACTTCAAAAACCAATACTCCTCATAATTGGAAAATCTAAAAGAAATGGACAATTTTCTGGATAGGTACCACATACTAAATTTAAATCAAGACCAGATAAACAATTTAAGTAGACTTATAACCCCTAAGGAAATAGAAACAGTCATTAAAATTCTCTCAACCAAGAAAAGCCCAGGACCAGATGGTTTCAGTGCAGAATTCTACCAGTTTTTCCAAGAAGAGCTAATACTCTTCAAATTGTTCCACAAAATAGAAACAGAAGTAACATTACCAAACTCCTTTTATGAGGCTACAGTTACTTGGATACCCAAACCACAAAAAGATGCAACAAAGATAGAGTATTACAGCCAAATCTCCCTCGTGAACATTGATGCAAAAATTATAACATACTGACAAACTCAATCCAAGAACACATTAAAAAAATCATCCAACATGACCAAGTAGACTTCACCCCAGAGATGCAAGGATGGTTCAACATACAAAAATCTGTCAATGTAATACACCATATAAACAAACTGAAGGAAAAAAAAACAACACATGATCATCTCATTAGATGCTTACAAAACTTTTGACAAAATCCAACACCCCTTCATGATAAAGGTCTTAGAGAGAACAGGAATACAAGAAATATATCTAAACACAATAAAGGTAATTTACAGCAACCTGACAGCCAACATCAAATTAAGTGGAGAGAAACTCAAAGTGGTTCCACTAAAATCAGGAGCATGACAAGGCTGTCCACTCTCCCCATATTTATTCAATATAGTACTTGAAGTCCTAGCTAGAGCAATTCAACAACAAAATGAAATCAAGGGGATACAAATTGGAAAGGAAGAATTAAAACTCTCACTATTTGCAGGGGATATGGTAGCATACATAAGCGACCCCAAAACTTCTACCAGGGAACTCCTATAGCTGATAATCTCCTTCATTAATGTGGCATGATACAAGATTAACTCAAAAAAATCAGTAGCCCTCCAGTATACAAATGATAACTGGGCAGAGAAAGAAATCAGAGAAACACCACCACTTACAATATCCACAAATAATATAAAGTACCTTGGGTTACCAGTAACTAAACAAGTGAAAGACCTGTATGATAAAAACTGTAAGTCTCTGAAGAAAGAAATTGAAGAAGATATCAGAAAATGGAAAGATCTCTCATGCTCATGGATAGGTAGGATTAACACAGTAAAAATGGCAATCTTACCAAAAGCAACCTAGAGATTCAACACAATTACCATCAAAATACCAACAGAATTCTTCACAGACCTGGAGAGAACAATATTCAACTTCATATGGAAAAAACAATAAACCCAGGATAGATAAAACAATCCTGAACAATAAAGTCACCTCTGGAGGCATATCATCCCTGATCTCAAGCTCTACTATAGAGCTATAATAATTAAAACCGCATGGTTTTGGCATAATAAGTGACATGTGGATCAATGAAAACGAATTGAAGACCCTGATATTAATACACACACATATGAACACTTGATTTTTGAGAAAGAAGCCAGAATTGTATAATGGAAAAAAGAAAGCATCTTCAACAAATAGTGCTGGCATAACTGGATGTCAACATGTAGAAGATTGCAAACAGACCCATATTTGTCACCATGCACAAAACTCAGGTCCAAGTGGATCAAAGACCTCAATATAAATCCAGTTGCACTAAACATGATAGAAAAGAAAGCAGGAAGTAGTCTTGAATGCATTGGCACAGGAGACTACTTCTTAAATATAACACTAGTAGGACAGACACTGAGAGCAACAATTAATAAATGAAACCTCTGGAAACTGAGAATCTTCTGTAAGACAAAAGACACAGTAAATAGGACAAAACAACAGCCTACAGAATGGGAAAAGATATTCACCAACCCCAAATCTGACAGAGGGCTGATCTCCAAAACATATAAGGAATTCAAGAAACTAGACATCAAAATATTGAACAATCCAATTAAAAAATGGGGAACAGAGCTAAACAGAGAATTCTCAACAGAAGAATCTCAAATGGCTAAAAGACATTTGAAGAACTGCACAACATCTTTAGTCATTAGGGAAATGCAAATCAAAACTACTCTGAGATATCATCTTATACATGTCAGAATGGCTAAGATCAAAAACACGGAAGACAGCTTATGTTGGAGAAGATGTGGAGGAAGAGGATCACTCCTTCACTGTTGGAAATCAGTATGGTTGTTTCTCAGAAAAATGGGAATCAATCTACCTCCAGACCCAGCTATACCACTCTTGGGCATATACCCAAGTAATGTTCAATCATACCATAAGGACACATGCTCAACTATCTTCACAGCAACATTATCCATAATAGCCAGAACCTGGAAACAACCTAGATGTTCCTCAATCAAAGAATGGATGAAGAAAATGTGGTACATATACACAGTGGAGTAGTACTCAGAAGAGAAAAACAATGACATCATCAAATTTGCAGGCAAATGGATGAAACTAGAAAATACCATCCTGAGTAAGGTAATTCAGACTCAGGACAAACATGGTATGTACTCACTCATAAGTAGATACTAGATGTAAAGCAAAGGATATACAGACTACAATTTATAGCTCTAGAGAAGCTAGCTAATAAGGAAGACCCAAAGAAGGATAAATTGATCACCCTGGGAAGGGGAAATAGATGAGATCATCCATCAGTAAACTTGTGATGAGAGGTGGGCAATGGAGGTTAGGTGATGGAGGATGAGAACATAAAGAAATGTGATAGTTGAGCTGGAATAGAGATGGAGTGGGAAAGCAATGAAAGAGATACCATGATAGAGGGACACATCATGGGGATAGGGAGAAACTGGGTGCTAGGGAAGTTCCTAGGAATCCCCAAAGATGACCCCAGCTTAGACTACTAGTAATAGTGGAGAAGGTGCCTGAACTGACTTACACCAGTAATCAGATCAGTAAATACCCTAACTGTCATCATAGAGTCTTTCTCCACTAATTGATGGAAGCAGATTAAGAGATCCACAGCCAAACACCAGGCTGAGCTCCAGTTGAAGAGAGAGAAGAGGGATTCTATAAGCAAGGGGCATCAATATCATGATGGGGAAACCTACAAAGAGAACCAAACCAAACTAGTGGGAACTCATGAAATTTAGATCAATAGCTGTGGAGTCTGTATGGGAATGGACTAGGCCGTCTGCATAGCAATCCAGTTGTGTAGCATGATCTGCTTAAGGGGTCCTTGGCATAGGATCAATATTCATCCCTGGTTCATGAGCAGGTCTTTTGGAGCCCACTTCTATGATGGGACACCTCGCACAGCTTTGAGGCAGGGGAGAGACTTGGACCTGCCTCTACTAAATGTACCTCCCCATGAGAGGCCTTACCTTCTTGTAGTGGGGAATGGGGGGTGAGTTGGGAGGGGGAGGCTGGAGGGGCAGGAGGAGGGAAGAGGGGGATCTTCGGTATGTAAAATGAATAAAAAAATTTCTTAATAAAAAATGTTAGTGAGAGAACAAGACAAACTTCATTTTAAAGGAAAACATCCTTTCTAATAGCACTAGGATACAAGCTTAAATAAGTTTCAATAAAACTTAGAATAGCCTTCAAAATAACTCTTAGAGAAATACAACAACCTGCTAGGACCCTTGTCAAGGAGACCCCACCAGGGTGGGAAGGCTGTTGGCCAAGAAGTAGTTATGATAAACAACATCTGCTGGACTCAAATGTCCTTGGATAATGTCTGAGAACTCCAAATGTCCTTTGATAGCTGTTGTTGATGAAAATTCCCCTGGACCCTAACCAGTAATCTAACCTTCTAAAGCCAAAGCTTGTACTTCCCAGCTTGCGGTTTTTCCCTTTAAAAACCCCTAACTCTGTGAGCACAGGGCCGGTCTCCTCCACCTGTTAGTCAGAGTGTTGGAATAGGACCAAGCCCAGGCTTGCTTTGCTATTAATAAACCCCTTTGTGCTTACATTGGATATCGGCTCTGTGGTGGTCTTGTTTGGGGATCTCAAGATGTGGCCATTACATTAACTAAACAAGGAGGCTAGTCATACATTCCTAAATCAGTCTCTGTTAGCCTGAATAGACCTTGGGTAAGAAGAGGTTCTTTGCCAGACTGCTTAGGTCATTGTCTTGCTGCATTATAAGATGGGAATACTTCAGTCTCTGGTGTTTAGAGTTTGGTGCTCATATCTGCAGCCTTAATTTTTCAGTCTTTTATTTATCTATTTATCAAGATTTAAAACATCATAATAAAATATCTTATAAATTCAACGTGTCCCACAGCCTTATAAACTTAAAGACTGTTCCACAAAATGTATCCATGTTTTTAATTTGAATTTTCCATAAAACTCCAAAATTTCCTGTAGGTAGAGTTTTCCTGCCTTGCCCACAGTCGGGACAAATCTTTGTCACCTGCCAGTCCCACAGCCGCTCAGACCCAACCAAGTAAACACAGAGACTTCTATTGCTTACAAACTGCATGGCCGTGGCAGGCTTCTTGCTAACTGTTCTTATACCTTAAATTAATCCATTTCTATAAGTCTATACCTTGCCACGTGGCTCGTGGCTTACTGGCATCTTCCCATGCTGCTTGTCATGGTGGTGGCTGGCAGTGACTCCTTCCACCTTCCTATTCTTTTCTCCTCTCCGTTAGTCCCGCCTATACTTCCTGCCTAGCCACTGGCCAATCAGTGTTTTATTTATTGACCAATCAGAGTAATTTGACATATAGACTATCCCACAGCACAGCCAAGTGCAGACCATCTCAGACACCATCCTACAGCAATTTCCTTTTAAAGAAGTTTAAAATCTTTCAACTGTATGCTCTTGCAATATCAAAATAGAGTATCTTTTTATTTCAAAAATGAAAATACAGGATACAACCACAGCCTGCACAAGGCAAAACCGAGCTCCAACAGTGCAAACAATTCAATGCTCAATATCTGAGATTTGTCTGAGGCTTCTTCATGGGGTTTGGGTCATTCTCTGGCCTCCCCGTTGGCAACACACACAACCTGTTTTCTATATCACAGCTGGCTCTATGATACTTTATTGTCTCTAAAACCAATACTATCTGGGTTACTCTTATGTTACAACGTTTAGCTGCCAGTGTGATATGTTCTTGTATATGAACACATGGAGGGGAAGCTTCATCTCATTAAGCAAACATTCTTTTTAAGTTCTATCTTTTGTAAAATTTGTTTTTAGGACAAGATAGGAATTATACAAAAATACATCCCATTCTAAACTATCTTGGAGACCTGTTGCTATCTCATTGGTTGGGCCATACCACATGGTTGCACTTAGCCAAGATGGTAGTGAAGTCATATGACATCTTTCTTCTCCATCCCTAGCAAAGGTGGCACCTAATGATGGTGGCAGTCCACGTGTGGCTTGTGTCCCAAAATGGAATCATGCCACATGGTTTAAGATTACCTATGAATAGATTTCCATAAACCAAACTCATATTATGAATTTTAAATTAACTTTTGGTTACACATATTACAGATATTTTTTAACCACAGAAAGTTTATGTAATTGTTTTTGGCAATTAAATGAAACCAATAATCTCTTTAGCTGTTCTGCTTTGCTCTTT
Source organism: Peromyscus maniculatus bairdii (assembly GCF_049852395.1). Lineage (NCBI taxonomy): Eukaryota > Metazoa > Chordata > Mammalia > Rodentia > Cricetidae > Peromyscus > Peromyscus maniculatus. Next base: position 71,634,647 of record NC_134875.1, on the reverse strand, counting down.
TCTCCCTGTCATAGCTCTTGACCCTTGACATAGACTTAAAGGCATGCCTGGGTCTGTAAAAGGGAGAGCCATAACCCAATTCCACAGCTAGCTTTTCAATAAAGTAGAACAATATAAAACAACTTTAATATTATCTGTACCCAAATGACATTTGAATTTCTGCTAAATTAAACCCAGTGACTAGAAAGCTTAGCAATATATTTTGAGCCTGGGCAGCTAGCAGCAAAAGGAACAGTAAAATTATCACCAAGAATCATAAAACACAGTAAGCTCACACATTCAAAGAAGGCCAGTCAGAAATAAACATGCGATGGCCATCATATATTCATACATTCAATTGAGTCTGTCACAATCCTGCCTCAACTCCATGTCTGCAGCAAAACTTAGACATATCAGAAAACACAGACCCATCTGTAATGATAAGGCACTCAAGAGTCCTTGGCGGGTTTGAACCAAGGTGCCCTGCAGGGGTGAGACACACCATGCAGCCACTGCAGACTGGGGAAAGTTACAGGAAGTCTAAGTGTTGTCAAGTTTATTGGGGGGCGCGGGGAGAGGAAATGGAGGATAGGAGAAAAGAGAAAGAACGGGGGTGGGAGAGGAAATAGGAAGGAGAGGTGGGGAGGGGAGAGGGAATAGGAAGGAGAGGGAGGAAGAGGGAGGAGAGACAGAGAGAGAGAGAGAGAGAGAGAGAGAGAGAGAGAGAGAGAGAGAGAGAGAGAGAGAGAGAGAGAGAGAGAGAGGTGGAGCTACTTTTGACAAGAGAAGGGGAGGAGTTTCTTCCTCTTAAGGGGGCTTTAACATAAGATGATGTTAGGAACACTGGGCAGGTCTCCAAGGGGCAGGTCAGAATACTAACAACATCTATACAGACAAAGCTTCCTGCACAAAACTGATAAAACTTTCCCTACCTTTTTCAGTGTTATAATTTCAATGGGGGGTGGGAGTGGGCCCATAGTTGCACCTCCTAAATTAAATGCCCAGTTGGGGATAGTGCCTGTCTGCATTGTAGGGGGAAAGGAATGCAATGGAACCTTTTGGTGCAGCAGGAGGCTGGAAAACCGTATGAGCTTCTGTAGTTAGTGGTTACAGGGTGTGGGCCTGGAGCTGAATCTAACTGTACAGCAGCAATGGGATGCCACTCACCTGCTTCCACATGCCGACTCTGGGCCTCCACATGGCGCTCCTGGGCTTTTCTTCAAAGCTGCATACTGGGGCCCAAGCCTGGCCCTGGGCATCGCACAGACCCACCCCATACTGCCACTGAATCCCATGCCTCCAAAGTTCAGCCATTTTCGGAGTGATCTTTGGAAGAGTGCTCTAGCTTATCAGTCTTGTCATTTGTTCATCCTGTCTCCCTGAGTCAGAACACAAAAAGACGGGTACAGACAAAAGCCAAGACACAGAGTAAAAATGACAACAAAAAACACAAGACAGTGACATTAACATTTGGAGTCATTCAAAGGTCTACCAATCTGACCAAGGGAAATTCTCTTAACAAACAGGAGGTCACTTTTTTAATAGTCTCCCTGCACAAACAGAAGCTGAGAACCCACCAGAGGCCGACTCTCTCTCTGAGTTCTCCTAGTTTACTGAATGCCTAACATCCCACACGACCTCTCCAACCCCTCGGCTTGGTACCCAGTATCATGGAGTGTTCCTTAGCTTTGTTGTGTAGCCTAGACAGTGAAAGCCTGTTGATGGGTCTCTCTGAGGTCTTTGGCTCCAGGTCTCACCAAGGCATCCTCAGGGCTCCAAGGCAGGTCAGAAGAGAAAAACTGGTGGTTCTGGCTGAACCTTTAATTAACCACAAATAACCAATGGGCCATGGAACATCTCCCTTTGCCATGAACAAAGAATTGGTGGGCCTCATAAGATCCCCAACATCAGGAGATTGGGGTCCGCCTGACCCCAGAAGCCTCTGCAGGAGAAGGGGAACAAAATGCTTGCTGTATTCCTCTCAAGTGCAAGCCTTCACCTTGGAAGTTCGCAAAGTGGAAAGCATCATCTTGGAGTGAAAAGCCCAGCTTCAGCAGAATTTGGATCGAATGGTATTTCATCTCTAAATGTTAATCCTGGGATTCTCAAGAGAAGAACCAGTTCCACAAATTTGAGCCAAATTTAAAGCAAGCTTTAATTAAAGACTGGCCAGGTAAATGGGCTCTAGCCATGTCCTTCTCTAGGTTCCCAGAAAATGGCCCAAAGTCACGATTTACAATGGTTTTAAAAGGCAAAACCCTTATATATTCTGGATATCAGTCCACTGTCAGATGTGGGGTTTGTGAAGACCTTTTCCCATTCTGTAGGCTGTCACTTTGCCTTGTTGACTGTATCCTTTGCTCTACAAAAGATTCTCAGTTTCAAGAGGTCCCATTGATTGATTGTTTCTCTCAGTGTCTGTGCTACTGGTGTTATATTTAGGAAGTGATCTCCTATGCCAGTGTGTTCAAGACTACTTCCTACTTTCTCTTCTAGCAGGTTCAGAGTAGCTGGATTTATGTTGAGGTCCTTGATCCACTTGGACTTAAGTTTTGTGCACGGTGACAGATATGGATCTATTTGCAGCCTTCTACACATTGATATCCAGTTATGCCAGCACCATTTGTTGAAGATGCTTTCTTTTTTTCCATTGTACCCTTTTGGCTTCTTTGTCAAAAATTATATGTTCATAGGTGTGCGGGTTAATGTCAGGGTCTTCAATTAGATTCCATTGGTCCACATGTCGGTTTTTATGCCAATACCAGGCTGGTATATCCAACTGGATCAGGCCCTCTGAATAGGTGAGACAGTTGATTGGCTTGATCTGTTTGGGAGGCATCTAGGCAGTGGTACCGGGTCCTGTGCTCATTGCATGAGTTAGCTGTTTGAAACCTGGGACTTATGCAGGGATGCTTGGCTCAGTCTGGGAGGAGGGCACTGGACCTGCCTGGACTGAGTCTATCAGGTCGATCTCAGTCCTCGGGGGAGACCTTGATCTGGAGGAGGTGGGAATGGGGGTGGGCTGGGGAGAAGGGGAGGGGGGCAGGAGCGGGGAGAACAAGGGAAACTATGGCTGGTATGTAGAACTGAATGGTATTGTAAAATAAAATAAAAGGAAAAAAAGGCAAAACCCATAATTTATTACATTTCCAATAAGGTCATCGAGGACAACGGTACATGCTGGCTTAATTCCTCCCTTAGCACCTCCTGCCTACATGTGATCAAGCACATCTGATGTAGTTGATTCAAACAAACTTCTTTAGGGGAGAGAAAATATGTGACTTTTTATTTCCCTAGAACTACAGCTTCCAGCATTCCAGGAAGTTAATGTTGTCCTTGGGCAAGTGGAGCTTACAGGTTAAATTTGGCTCTTACACAACATCTTTACTTATTGACTATATATATATATATATATATATATATATATATACACATTCTGTGATTGTTTTAACCAAGAAAAAATGTTAAAAACTGCCATACTCAGAGGAAAAGAATGTAGAGGACAAATTGTATGTCACTGAGGAGAGAACTGCAGGAAATTATTAACATAAAAAAACTGGGTTTCTACTAGAGTGAAGAAAAATAGTATAAAGAGAAGATGCTGATGCTTTCACAGAAATGTACATATAGTAAAAAAAAATCATGGAGTTACAGAAAACATTGAAATGGTGAATTTTGTTTTGCATGTACTAAATAATAAAAATAAAATTGTATCCACTAGAGACTGGAGATCCTTTATTAAACTTTGTCTAGTCAACTAAAGTATTATAAATCATATAGCAACAATATTCCTTATAACTACAATTTTCCAAACTGTCTTGCTGTCAGTTATCTTATATAGATAGCATTACTGACAATATGTTTTGGTCACAGAAATGCCAAGTTTCCTCTGGAGATGAGATAGCTGTTGCTACTATATCTAATTTGACAGGTGTTCTGACTCCAATTCCTGTTTACTAGCATCATTTCTTTCTTCTAAGAGACTTAAGCTTCATATTTTGATTTCTAGAGATTTCTAAGGCATATTAATAGCAAGGACAGACACAATTTAGCTAGCCATTTTGTCCTCAATGATGCAAATAGTACTGCAATTGCATTTAACATATGGTGTCTTATATTGCATGGAACATATAGTTTCTAGATAGACTTGGAGTAATTATCAGATCCTGGAGGTGACTGGAAAGTTGTGTGAAAGATATTTTAATCTTTCTTTTTTTTTTTTTTAAACTGGAGGTGAGTAGAGTAAATACATTAAGATGAGAAATTTCCGAATCATGGGACAGAGTTGAAATTAATAAGGTGTGTTCTCTTTAGAAATTACTTCAAGATATTTAAAGATTTTTGACAGACCAAAGATGGAAAACATGTGAAGATTAGATTCAGCTTATGTGACACAGCTTTTGATTCCCTGTTTACAATATTCTGGTAGGCATTTTCTTGATAAAAGGCTGCCCCTGGTTATCAGCATTTGCCTATTAATATGCATTATTGTTATGCAAACATCATAAATGAAGCAGTCATACATGCTACATGACAATAGACATAAATGGGTATTTTGCATAGTTTCATGAATTAATAAAATGAGGAAGTTATATTTATGGCATATATTTTGTGAATTCATTAAGAAATTGGAAGCAATGTAATATAGGGAGTATGCAGGAAGACTCTACAATAGATTACTGTGGATTTGATTTTAATTCATATTTTACTACTTTTATGATGTTAGGATAGCTACTCAGTCTTTTTGAATTTAACTTCTATTTCTTTTATGTTTAATGGGAAAAGAAAGAAAACCTATTCTATATGGTTGTTGTTAAGATTAAATATGATAGTACATGTCAAGTAATCAAGAGAGGCTCAATAATTTTAGTTGCCATGATTTGTGAATACATTCAGTTATATACTCAATAATAATTGACTGTAAATGGCATTAGATACACTAACCTGTGGTTTCAATATAGGAATATTATTAAAATGTATTAAATTGAAATTCAGAACTCCTATATTAACATTTCCAATATCCTACAGATTATGTTATACTAACTTACATAAATTATTGTGATGTTTAGATGCAAGGCTAGCTTACATATGTTCTTTTTGAATGAACTCTATTATTACTTCTGAGAGCTTCTAAACAATTACCTCTCTTCAATTGTTTTTCCCACGACAGAAATTACAGTATTTAAACTGAAATCACCTCTTTGGGCAATTGTATTTTTAGCAGGTCCTTTACTGGTGTTTACTTTTTAAGAGACAACTTGGTTTATAGGGCATTTTCATAAGAAATTGCAAAGAAAAGTAACTAAGGAAGGTTTGACACAATTGATACTGCCACCCAGATAGAATCAGATATCTAGTTAGTGAGAAGGTGACATTGGATTACCAAATACCTGAAATGTATCCTAAGGAAAGGTTTTTTCAGGATATCAAACTAAACATGAAGAAAGCATGAGAAAATTAGTAAAGTAAAATTAGTGAGTCAAATTAAGCTTCATACACTAGTTTCCAGGTTGGCTTGTACTGCCTCATTTATCATCCCATTTTTCTTTTAGGTACAAAGCAAAATTCATTTGAATTTGCCCAAGAGCAGAGCATCTGGAGGGAGTTATTTAGCTATGGTAATTATTCTATTTTTCTCAAAGCGACATAATAAAAGACTTGTGGGTAGTAACAGCAACAGTAAAGAGGAGAGCATAAGGATTTGGGGAACATCTTATTAAATACTAAAGGAAAAATTCCAAATAATATACATGAAATAACTTCCCTCAGAATTGCTTGAAAGAGTCTTATGATTTCAAGGAATTACCCCAAATATGGTTTCTTGGAAGCTCTCAGGGATATCTTGGTTAGGGGTGCAATAAACTAGCTGGTTTGGGCTTTTAATAAACCTTCTATTGGGGTAGGAGGTGAAGTATCCAGATTCAGTGTGTTCTGATGCTTCAGTTCATATGCAATTACACAAATGCTGTATTGAATGCCAAAAAGCATGATTTAATTATATCTTTAATTTCTTATCTTTACTTGTCACTTAGAGTTCACATCACTTTATTGCTTTCCTTCCTAATTTTCCTCTTGGGTTAAAGACAGAGTCTGATAATAGCAAATAATTAAATTGCTTTCAGTTCAGAATGTCAATGTGAGTATGATTAAAAATATCAATGGGCTTCTTAAAAGGAATAATTAAATCCCAAGATTTTTTTCTTGGGAAAATTATTTTATTAAATAAGTACTAAACTTTATATATGTTATCCTATATCTTACTGACAACAAATATACTAAGTTTTTACTGACTCAGACTACCCCAATGTCTTTAATTGCAAACAATTAAATGTTGATATCCAATTAATTATATACCAAGGAAGTTGGAATCCTCTAGGAGTCAGTTACCTGTTCCCAGAAGTAATAGGGCTCTCTGGCCAGGCTAGTGGTGAACAGTTCTACACCTGTGATATGAACAAATGATGCTAATTATGAGTTTTTTGACAATAGTTTGAAATAAATCAAGACACAGATTCATTTTGGTTCTCTCTCTCTCTCTCTCTCTCTCTCTCTCTCTCTCTCTCTCTCTCTGTGTGTGTGTGTGTGTGTGTATGTGTGTGTGTGTGTGTGTGTGTGTGTGTGTGTGTGTATCTGTCTGTCTGCCCTGGTGAGGAATTAGACTGGCAGTTGATAAAAGATGACAGTGGTAGGTAGTTGTTTTGAGTGAGGTTTTTGGGAAATTCAATGAAATCCTAACGATTAAATTTACTAATTTGGGATAGCATATTTCTTTAAGGAAGGGCTTAGATAAATAAGAGTATCTTCTATTTTACACTTATTATTTCTTTAGATGTAGTGATTTTTGTCCACCATAGTTTCAGGATATCCTCCTCCCATGTTCTCATCAACTCCCACTTAGTCAACATTCTTTCCAGACTTTCCTTCCATATATACATCTTCATAAATACAGCACAATTTCCCTGGGCTTCATCAGCTTTCTTCTCATTCTGCACTATTTATTTTCCATATTTTGTGTGTGTGTGTGTGTGTGTGTGTGTGTGTGAGAGAGAGAGAGAGAGAGAGACAGAGAGACAGAGAGACAGAGAGACAGAGAGACAGAGAGACAGAGAGAGACGGAGACAGAGAGACAGAGAGTGGCACAGAGAGGACTTAAAATATATGTATACTATAACTTCACCTTAAATTTGAAAGTAAAATTGCTTCCTATGTAGACAGACAGTTGAAGGACTTCAGAAAGTTGCATGCATGTTGTGCTTTGGTCATCCTTTCCATTAATCTCTTCAGCCACTAAAGTGTGTTAGTTAGTTTTTGAAATGCCGCTTAAACATCTTGTTATGTCCCTTATTAATGTATGTGTTATAAGATCAACCATCTGTTATGTCCAATAGGAGGATATCTAACAGGACCCTGACTTTCACATTCTACTAGTTTTTTTGTACTTTTTTTTTCTCAAACCAGACAAGTTCTTTTTATACAGCCCAGACTAGCACCATAATTGACCTGCCTCAGCCAATTAAGTTCTGCAATTATAGGTGTGTTCACTACAGCGTACTTGGCTCAAGAGCATTCTTTCTAAAAACCAAATCTAATCAGAATGATTAGACTTTTAGTAATTAATAAATGACTAAATAATGTATTCTCCAATCCTCTCATAATTACCACCATGGTAGAGCTTCCAAGAGATCAAAAGGCATCCTGCTTTCCCAGGTTCCCAGAGTCACCTGTCTCCACTGTGACTTCTTTAGACACAATACAAAATTAGAAGTGCATAAAAAAAGAGAAATACAGACAGACACACATACTTCTATTGTAAATAACACCTTTTTGTCAACTTTTATGCCAAATTACATAGATGTGTGTCTGGAAGACCTGAAAAAGTGGTGCAGTCTACAGTCTAAGGCTGCAGGCCATTTTACCTTAGTTTCAGTGTACTTTTATACATGAATGTAACCAACAAAGGAAGGTGGTTTGAATTCAGAAAAACCTGTAAATAAAGGTCAGAAAGTGTTATGCCCAGATCACGACCCCAAAGAGACCACCAAAGATCTTAGATGTCCAGAATGCAACAGCAAGGTTTATTCTGTAGATACAAGTCTAGACAGGGAACTCATTCCTACACCCAATACAGTGAGGCAGGGAGGAGTTGCTTTCTTTGTGAGGCTAGCTTTTTAAAGGCAAAAATCACAAGCCCTTCAGGGCGGTTGGGAGTGGGGTTGGGGGTTTTGTACAGGTGCAACTAGGATTGGTTTATTTTTATCTCTGTTCTCTTTTAATTGGGTGAGGGTATGTAACCTTTGAATTTACTGGTTGGGGGTTACAATAATCATTTTGGGGCTGTATAGCACAAGTCCCAGGCTTTGTCCTTGAGCTGCCATGGGGGCTGGCTGGCCTAGCACGTACTGACTGTGGGGGCTGCCTCAGTGGTCTAGGCTCTATTTTTGACTCATGTACATAACTCTAAGTTGGTGAAGGGTCCCAGACAGTAAACATCTGGCTGAACTTTGAGCAGTCAGAGTACATGCAAAAAGGGAGCTACTGTAAGGACTATGTCTTTTGTTCATGGCCCTCCCAGAGACTGCTTGCTCAAGTCTCAAGAAACTGAAATTGAGGCCTGGTGTCTGAGAGAAGACTGATCAGCCTGTTATGGCATCTGCTTGGTCCTTTCAGAAAGCACATACTATTTTGAATAATATTTAAGGTCCAGCCTTAAATTTATACAAATCCAGGGGCCCAGGAGAGACACTACCAATGGCTCAGAATGAACCCAGATGCTCAGATCTCTAGTTCAATTCGTTTCTTCCTCAGTCACCAGCATCCAGTCACCAGTTCAACTCTCTCAGATCTCTCTTTATTTTCTTAGTTCCCTTCTTCTTGTTCCCTCAATTCTTAATCCCCTCTAATCTTCAATTACTCATTCCTTAAATCTTCAGTTCCTAGTTCCCTCAATTCTTCAATCCTTCCATTCCTTATTCCTTCAGTTCTTCATTCTCTCAACTCTCTCTTCCCTCCACTCCTAGTTGTTTCCAATCCTAACTCTCTCCTGTCTTCAATCCCTCAATTCTCCATCCTTCAGTCCTTCCTCCTCTCAGTCCTTCCTTCTCATCCTTCCCTGGGGACCAGTCTATATCCTATCCCAAACAGAAACACCTAATGTTTTGTATACAGCACAAGATTGTAGGGGTCCCTGCTACAGGCCTCATGGAAACTTTATATGCAACCCAAAAGGGGAGAGATAAGAGTGGAGTCAGTTAGTAGTTGGGATAGATCAGAAAAGGAATTTATGTGCTAGAAATATATCCTTACTGTGGTTAGGTGAAGGTATTACAAATCTATCAACTATAGACTTACAAGTGATAGGGTAGGGAAAGTCTGTAGGTCACTAAAAGTTAAAACTGTCACTTTTTTTTCTCTGCTGCCAGTTTCTTGACATGAGGTGGGGGTACCTATAGCTAGTCAATCTGCATCACAGCTTGAAGCACCTGCTGAGGGGAAACTCCCTTTGATCTAAGAGGTTCTCTGGGGCAGTGAGAGAGAGGGGAAGCCTTGATTTGCACAAGAAACAAAGCTTGTTCATCTAGTTGGTAGGCATTTGGCCTGTGAGACATGTAGTCTCAGAAAGGACATTTTATCTGAGTTGGGGGATTTTCAGGTGTCTAACTGATGGCCTGGTTGCTGTCTGTTCCTTGCTTGTCTTTTAAGACTTTGTTTGGGGTTGGCTTTATCTTAGGAAGTATCTCAAGGAGGGCATATGCAAATGGCAGATACCCAAAACAAATTCTAAAGAGGGGGCCTGGAGCTCAGAGGCAGAAGGTTCTGTCTATGTGACTATACAGGTGCTTTGCAATGGAGACTCACACACACACACACACACACACACACACACACACACACACACACTTTAGGAGAATTTTGAGCAAAAGGAATTTATAGCAAGATACAACTGAATATTAAGCCACATAACACCAATAGACTTTGCTGACTGGCTTTCCCACTTGACTGACCCTTGACCTTGTCAAGGTATAGTTTATAATATACAGCTGGACTTCTATTTCATATTCCTGTGGCTCACCACAATACTGGATATTTACAGAACAGCCCTTTCCCAGAACTTTCTCAGGACAGATCAATTTAAACAAAATTGCCTGGAATATACTATAGATTATATCTGGGAAAGCACAAAAGCAAGGCCCATAGCCATATTGAAGCCTTAACTAATTATTCTTTATCAATAAAAAAAAATCAGGAGTCAGGTATCAGGGTAATAACATGAAAGATCAGAGAATCAGGAGAGCAGCCACCAGTGACTTCTTACCTCTTCCATTTCTTCCTCCAAAAGGGCCAAGATCCTCTATTAGCTCTGCCTTACTGTTTGTTTCCTGTCTCATATTTGTCTACAGTCCTCTAAACCTCTATGGCTAATTTTAGTTAGCTAGTGGATAACTCCATCCTCTGACTCCAAGCAAGTTTTATTTGTCAGAACACAATCAAAATAGTACACAACACTATATCTAGATTCAGGGTACACTGACAAGACTAGGTTCTATAGCTATGGTCTGACATCTAACAAGAATAAACATGTCTTATAAATTGAATATAAATGTTTGTCATAGGAGGCATGAAATCATGTCTAAGAACAATCCAGGTGACAAAATACACCTGAGGTAAAGGGCCCTCAACCTTTTTTCCTGGATTCTTTCTCAGTGCCCAAGGCACTACTAACCATGCAGCATTCTTTTCACTGTGTTCTGACAACTTTCATTACATAAAACTAGTGACTCTGGATTTTTCTCCATAAGGAGAAAAAAGTGTCCAGTGTAAACTTTTTTACTGTATTAAGAGAGCTGTAAAACAGCACTAATCACTCTACCTCAAAATTTCTAACATTGGTGTTTATGAAGTGCAGAAATGAGTTTTTTATGTTACCAGCAATAATGGTATTATATATTATCTGTGCTTAGCAAGTATTTGATGGAAATTAGATGAATAATATCAATATTTCTTATCTCTTCTGGCTGTGTATTTGTTGATATGCTAAATCTCAAAACAATGGAATAAGAATTTTTTTTAAAATTATGAGTATCTTTCTAAATATGTGAAATTCACTTTCATTAGTCAATCTTAGAAATGGTTTGATTCAGTATTATAACATTTTGAAGAAATTAAATATTTAACAATTTAGTATAAATTACAAAATCAAACTTTAAACAGTTACAGCTAACTGTAGAAATGTTTGGAGATTGCAGTAATAAATCTTTCTATTATCAAACTTATCCTAGTTAGGGTTATTATTGCTATGATTATGACCCAAAGTAGCTTAAGGTTTATTTGTCTTTCATATCCTGAGAAATAGTCCATTGAAGGAGGAAGCCAAGGCAGAAACTCAAACCTGGCAGAAACCCACAGGTAGGAACTGATGCTGAAATTCCCACAGGTAGGAACTGATGCTGAAATTATGGAGGAGTGATGCTTACTGGTTTTCTCCTTATGGCTTGTTCAGCCTGCTTTCTTATAGAACCCAGAACCACCAGCCTGGGGGGTAGCAGCACCCACAATGTACTGGGTTCTTCCTGATCAATCACTAATTTGAAAAAAATGACCTACAAGCCTGCCTAAAACCTGGACTTTCGGATATATTATCTCAATTGAGGTTCCTTCTTCTCAGATCATTCTAGCTTATGTCAAGTTGATATAATACTAGTGAGTACAATATTTATAAATATTGCAAGAGCATGTAAGTAAAAGAAAGTAGTACCTATATTCCAAAAGTAAATATTTTTGCATAATGTTTGGATCTATGGAATAAGATATTTAGCAGAACTATTCAAGAAGTGGTAGAAAATATTTATTTCATATGGCTTATTTATACAGAAATATCATCTTTAAAAACTAAGTATTTGAAAATTATTACATTGAGAGCTATTATTTTTAGATAAACGGTGATTTATAGGTCTATGAATGTGTTGTTTAGTTACAAATCATAGTGTAACACTATGTTATTTGGTTTGTTAATAGATTCTAACAGAATTCTATAGTTCGACCTCTCATAATACACAATTATTGCTCATCATTTTGAATCTTGAAACATGCCACATTAAGGAAGCAGTAGATATGCTGTAACCTTACATGGTGGAGGGGATGGGCATGATATTCTGGAGTCTCTTTCAAAAGGTGCCAAAATTTCTCATAGAGATTCAAATGTACCCCATGCTTGAGTACATATATTTGGGGATTAGGCTTCCACATATGAATTTGGGAAAGCAATAGGGCACAAACTTTCAATCCCTAGGAAACACATAAAATATTTCATAATTGTCTTTGTCAGTGTTCTATTGCTGTGAAGAGGTACCATGACCACAGAGACTCTCATAAAGCAAAACATTTAATTGGACCTTGCTTAGAGTTTCAAAGGTTTAGTCCAGTATTGTCATGGTGGGAAACATGGCAGCACACAGGCAGACATGGTGCTGGGGATATAGATAAGAGTTCTATATCCAGATCCTCAGAGAGAGAGAGAGAGAGAGAGAGAGAGACAGAGAGAGAGACAGAGAGAGAGACAGAGAGAGAGAGAATCTGGCTTGGGCTTGTGAAATCTTAAAGCGCACCCCCAATGACACATTTCTTCCAGTAAGGCCATATTTCCTCATCACTCCCAAATAGTGCCAGTCCCTGATGGCAAAGAATTAAAATATGTGTCTATGGGGGCCATTCTTATTGAAAGCACCATAATGAGTCATCAATATTGTAATGTGAGGTTATTCCCTGTTTGGCACTTGGTCTCTATAGATATATTTTACATTGAGAGAGAAAGATAAAGGAAGAATGGACATCCAATATTTTACAAATAAGTGAGATACGCTTGATTATACTTTAGAAACATGAAACTGTACATTAATATTAGCCACTGGAGAAATAGTGTTCAATATTAATAGATAGCTTCATTGCTGATTTTTCAAAGATATTTACTACTTTTTAAAATTATGTGTTTATATTGGTAGGTGAGTATGTACACATGAGTGCTCTTGTCCATGCAATCCAGAAGTGATTGTTGAATAGCGTTGAGCTGAAGTTACAAGTTGTTGTGATTCACTTGACATGGGAGCTGGGAACCAAGCTCTGGTCCTCTGAGAAAAAAGTATGCTCTTAATGCTAAGGTCAAGAAATAGAGTTCTATTACACCCTGGATCTCTAATTTTTACAGAATTTGTTACATTTCTGTTTGATGATTCATAAAAGGAAAGATGTACAGAATTTGAAGTATCTGCCAGTAAGAAAAAGAGATTTTAAAAAGACACAGAAATAAATAAATAGCAATTGTAATATAGCTAGTTTTGTGAATATTTCCAGTTGTTGATATGTCTGACATTACGCAACATTTTAAAATAAATAATAAGTTAAAATTCAAATGACACACTATGGATAATTAAAAAAATCTCACCATGTGATCTTCTCTTCAGAGTAGATATTTTGTATTTGTAAACTATAATTCTATTGTGTTTCCACTTACACAAATATATATATTTATTTCCTCAGCTACTATTCTGACATGAGATGGATCTAAAGTACATAAAACAACTGAAGGATCCCAATATAGGTGAAATTCATTCTGAAGAAGGGCAAGTGATAAGAGGATAATAAAATGAAGACTTCAATTCCATTAAGATATATTAATTCAATTTCATTAAATATATTAATTCAATTAGCAAGACAGTATAACAATTATTAATTTATTATTTTTATAAAACAAAAAATAAGCAGGGAATTCTTTAACATAAAATGTCTTCATCTTAAACATTTTCAAAGTCAGACAATTAAAAATATATTGAGATTGATGGAAAGACATTTTTAGTTTCTTTTAAATTAGAAGCAAGCATGGATAAAGCATATCTCCTATTACTGATCAGAATAAGTAAAATACTTTGCTTTGTTCACTTACTTTCTAGTCCCATCTTCGTCCTAAACACATTTCTTAGTAAGACATTCATCTTTTCAAAGTCTTAAAGAGATAAACAGTGATAGAAAGTATTGTATCTTACACTGAGATCATCTGTGAAGCTAGAGTAATGATAATTTCCATTTAATACTGACTGTGGTAGACAATGTCTGTTGCTGGAGAGCTTCTCTCCAGGTTCCATCAAGCCCTGCAGTCCCACAATCCACGTATAAAATAATCACTCAGATGCTTATATTACTTACAAACTGTATGGCCATGGCAGGCTTCTTGCTAACTGTTCTTATATCTTAAATTAACCCATTTTTATAAATCTATACCTTGTCACGTGGCTAGTGGCTTACCGGCATCTTTACATGCTGCTTTTCCTGGCCGTGGCTGCAGTGTCTCCCCCTTCTTCCTGTTTCCCCAATTCTCTTTTCTCTTTGTCTCGCCTATACTTCCTGTCTGGTCACTGGCCGTCAGTGTTTTATTTATATAGAGTGATATCCACAGCACTTCCCCTTTTTTTCTTTTTTTTAAAAAGGAAGGTTTTAACTTTAACATGTAAAATTACATATAACAAAACAATAATCGAGCAAGAATTACAGGTTATATCAACAGTTACAATATTAAAGAAGATGTCCTATCTATCTTATATTTGTGAGTTTAAGGTTTTATATCTAACTTATCTTTTATCATAACTGAGGAAATTACAACTATCTAGTTTTCAACCACATCAAAGACCTGAGAAGGAACATAATGGTGCCTGAGAAATGGTAGATGGATGCAACCAACTTTCGGGAATCTTGCAAGAGTAGACCAAGACAGCTGGCGGCCTGGACAGTCACCTAATGTTTCTCAGCATTGTTGGTGCATTCAAATTGGCTACAGGCCTAGAGTATCTGACAGACCATTTTCAGAAGCAAGAATTCTGAGAGACCATCTTACCCTGTCTTTGCAGAGTATAGTGGTCGCTTTCCTTGTGTCCCGCTTGTTCAGAAAGGACAGCATTGCGTTTGTACTGTCAGCCGTCAAGACAAAGGCAGTTCTTTGCCCAGTAGGCCATTTTGTGCCAAAAAGACAAACTTCCAAATGGAAATGTCTTAGAACCCCAACATTCCCTCGGGATCAATTGGTGCAGCCAGGAGCAATTGTGTCTCACATCAACAGAATTTTAAGTTATTTAAATGCCATATTCTCTAGGTCTATGAAGTGTTTGAAGATTACCTGTCTATCTGAAATATATCTATGTATACCTAGAAGACTTAACTAACATGGCTACAAATATGATTATCATAGATGACTAATTATTAATCTATTTTTAATTATCCATTACAATTTTAAAAGAGTTAAACATAATACCTCAAACAAGAATAGAAATATATATATATATACATAATAACAAAATTAACTTCAAGTTTGTATCAATAAACTAAAATTTATACCAATGTAAAACATTTTAAACAAGTTGTTCTTTGAAAGTAGGTTCATTAATCTACCCTTTTATCATCTCTATATCCTCCTATATATCTATATCATATACCCTTTTCTTTTTTAGAAAGAGATCACATTTATAATCAACCTGTTTTAAATAAAAATATTGGTTTTTCTCTGTCCCACACCAGAGGGCTCTTCTGATTTGGGACACAAGAATCTCTTAACCATTTTTTTAAGCACTATGTCTGGGTTTAGAGGGGGAGTGAGCCAATTCCACCTCTAAAGCCAGCTTGGTATATTTGGGAATTGGGGCATAGTATCTCTTACTACTTCCTGCTGGAGGGGGGCACTGTATCTTATGGGGACACAAAGAAAATTTTAGGATTATGGAATAGTCCATGAGGCTGTATTGTCTGAGCCAGTTGCCTTCAAACCATTTTGGATGTTGGATCATCTGGACCATGGTGTCATCGGATATCTTTCAGGGGGTCTTGGCTGGTCAAACCTGATGTATCTTAATCTGGAACAAATCCATAGCCTCTGGCTTTCTGTGGAAACAAAAGCAAAACCTCTTTTACAAAGCAACATATCCTTAAATCCAAATTTTGAAGTCAAGGTACCTTTAAAATATACATTTTGGTATGAATCACCATTCCTTGGGTATATGCCCAAGAGTGGGATGGCTGGGTCTTGAGGTAGTTTGATTCCTAATTTTCTGAGAAACCGCCATACTGATTTCCACAGTGGTTGTACAAGTTTACATTCCCACCAACAGTGGAGGAGTGTTCCCTTCACTATTTGTAATAGCCAGAACCTGGAAACAACCTAGATGCCCATCAACGGAAGAATGGATGAAAAAAATGTGGTACATATACACAATGGAGTACTACTCAGCAGAGAAAAACAATGAAAGCATGAAATTTACAGGCAAATGGATGGAACTAGAAAAAATCATCCTGAGTGAGGTAACCCAAACCCAGAAAGACAGTCATGGTATGTATTCACTCATAGGTGGATTCTAGATATAAAATAAAGTACAATCAGACCACAACCCATAGAACCATAGAGGCTATATATATATATATCATGGAGGTCCCTAGGACGACTGTGGCTTATAATAAATTTCAGTTTTACTCAATTATTGAATAAAAATAACCAAATGAATGGAAACACATGAACTATGAACCAAAGGCTAAGGGGTCCCCAGCTGGATCAGGCCCTCTGAATAGGTGAGACAGTTGATTGGCTTGATCAGTTTGGAAGGCAACTAGGCATTGGGACCAAGTCCTGTGCTCATTGCTTGAGTTGGCTGTTTGAAACCTGGAGCTTATGCAGGGACACTTGGCTCAGTCTGGGAGGAAGGGACTGGACCTCCCTGGACTGAGTCTACCAGGTTGATCGCAGTCCTCAGGGGAGTCTTTGCCCTGGAGGAGGTGGGAATGGAGGGTAGGCTGGGGGTAAGGGGAGGGGGTGGGAGGGGGGAGAATAGGGGAACCCATGGCTGATATGTAGAACTGAATGGCATTGTAAAATAATATATATATATATATATATATATATATATATATATATATATATATTAAAAAATACATTTTGGCATAACTCAACAACTTTTGCAATCAAATGTTTTTCTTCATTTATAAATATCAAAGAGAACATAATCCAGATTCTCTGTGTGGTAGCCATCTTTACGTGGCTTATTTTTTATATTACCTTGAGCCTATTGCTTTAAACTGTACCATTCTAAGACTGAAACAGTGCTGTGGCTGCTGGCTCCGCCTATTTCAGCTTACCAACATGGCGTTTTCCGCCAGTTTTGTGAGTCATCAAGTCTCAGAAAGAGTGGGTCTAAGCTTTTATCAAAGCAGCGTGTAGCCCAGAACCCCCCCCTTTTTTTTTTAATACTAGTAAAGACTAAATCTACCACACAGCATAATGTGCTGCAGGCACACGCCTCATTCCCACCATACTGATGGTCAAAGGCACACGCCAGGAACCCGCTGGTGTTCAAACCTGTGTTTTGTGGCATCTAGCTGCCCGTATGAGACATGAAGCAGGAACCTGGTTTGGGCTCTTTTTAGAATTGGTTATTAAATATTCTCAGGTTTAAGGTGGAAATTTGAGCCGTTGGGCGCCATTTGTTGCTGGAGAGCTTCTCTCCAGGTTCCATCAAGCCCCGCAGTCCCACAATCCACTTATAAAATAATCACTCAGATGCCTATATTACTTGCAAACTGTATGGCCGTGGCAGGCTTCTTGCTAACTGTTCTTATATCTTAAATTAACCCATTTTTATAAATCTATACCTTGTCACGTGGCTGGTGGCTTACCGGCATCTTTACATGCCATGCTGCTTCTCCTGGAGGTGGCTGCAGTGTCTCTCCCTTCTTCCTGTTTCCCCAATTCTCCTCTCTCTTTGTCCCACCTATACTTCCTGTCTGGTCACTGGCCATCAGTGTTTTATTTATATAGATTGATATCCACAGCAAACGTCCTAAAATTTTACATAGATTATTTTGTTTCTTCCTGACAAGAACCAAGTGAAATAATAGGTGTTGTGTTAGAGAAAATGAAATGTTTTAAAACCCTGCTTAATAATAAGAAACTTTCCAGTTGGCTTTTGAATATTATTTTGTCTAAAAGTATCTTCCTTTTGTTGTAATCCTTAATCCTTTCATCCATGAATGCTTCCACTGCCACCCCCGCAAATACTGCCTCTGCAAATTGTGCACAATGCATCCATACTTCATCCATTGTCCCTTAGAAGAGTTTGGCTCATTCATATAGAACTCACATCATTAATTTTATTATTGTATCCATCTCATTTGAGAGACTCTAAGCCTTTAGTAAAAATCAGCAACCTTACAGTTCAACAGTTTTTGCAATATCTTTAATATTACATAAATGTTTCCAGGATGTACAAAATATATGATAAAAGAAATACTGTTTTATTTCTTGGTGACACAAACTTGCTCATTTTGATTATTTAGTTTCAAGTGACTTTGCCAATTGAAAACACCAAAAAACAATATGCCAAATTTTGTATATGTCTTTCTAAAATATCACATTCTCTAGGACTTTGCCTTTCTCCCAAATTCACCAAATTAGTAAACATCACACATACTTAATTTCTGGAGGACATGATTAATGACTGGCTAGCAGATATAATAAATCAATTTAATCAAGGTATTAAAGAGCTGACCTATTAGTTTTCTTATTATTGTGACAGTATATTGACTGAAAATAATGCCAAAATGCCTAATAGAAGGGATATTCATTTTTGCTCATGGTTCCAGAGGTATTAATCCATCATAACTGAGAACACATGGTAGGGAAGCTTACACCATGGCATACAGTAAGGAAGTGTGACGGTAACCTGAATGAGTAGAACAAAATACAGCACCAAAGGCACATGATCTAGTGGCCAATTTCTTCTCAAAATGCCCCACTTACCATAATTTCACCCAGTAGTCTCTTCAAATTGTGAGTCCATTAATGAATGAAGCTATTATTATAGTGTACATTAACTAATTTAATCAGGGAATATTTCTACCAAATTACTAAGAAGTGTGCATTAAAAATGTATTAATTGGTGGTTTTTAATTAAGTGAAGTTGGTAAACATTTTTATTCAACAGTTTAAGACCTATGTTACCATTCATTGGAAAGTTTAAGATGATACTTGGAAACATTTATAATCTAATTCTAAAGATTCAATAGCTATTAAAGGAATTTCAACTACCACTAGGCAAGGAGGTGAATATAGGTGTAGAATAGAGTATTCTCAATTCCTCCCTCCTATAGCATTAAAATTGAGGAAATTGGAAAAAATTACACAAGAAACTCTTTGGAGAAAAAGAAAATGAATATAGAAATTTCCATCCATATAAAAAATGGAATGAATACCATTAGAAAGTAATCAATGAACATAAAATTAAAAGTCATTATCATTATATTTAGATTGCCTGATAAATAACCATTTATTTATCCTCAAAAAAGCATGAGTAGATTCAGTGATTAGAACTCATGCATAACTTTCAACACATTAATGTTAAAAGATAGATAAGGGCAGTCCCCAGCAGCCAGCCAGCAAGTGAAAGAACTGTGGGCATGCCACACCACTACTTCTGCCACCCACTGGACTCTGTTCCCCCATGCCACTCTGCTGCGCAACCCTACCTATCCCAGCATCCTTCCTGCAGATAACCCACCCATAAAACATCAGCAGATCCTATAGGTACAAGCACTACACATACCAGTTGGAAGAACAAGCAGAAGAACAGGTACAAGCACCACTCACACCATCTAGAAAAACAGATTCCACAGGTACAGGCACAACACACACCCATATAAAGAACAGACTCTATAGGCACAAGGAAAGCTCACACCAGCCAGAAGAACTAGAGGATATGCTGAATTTAGGCACACAAGCCCCCACAAACCTCATCTGAGAAAACATGACTACAGATGACTAGCCAATCAGCAGAACCCTTGGACATTCAGGCCAAAAGACAATAAAGGATACAAATAATAAAGGAACAAAGGGACCATCCAATGAAGACATCACAAGAATCAATATCTGTACCTATAATTATTCCCAAACACAGATGGATAAACGACAGTGTAAGGATACATTCAACAACATAAAGGCCCATATGGCATCACCAGAACCCAATGGTCCTACAACAGCAAGACCTGAATATACCAATACATATGAAGCAGAAGAAAATGACCTTAAAATAACTTTATAAAGATGATAGAGGCCTTTAAAGAGGAAATGAAACAAAAAATTGGAAGAAACCAATAAATCCTGCCAAGAAAACCAGGAAAAAATAATCAAATAGATGAAGGTAAGCAGTTCAAGTCTTGAAAATTGAAATAAAGGCAGTAAAGAAAACACAAAATGTGGGAATTTTGTAAATGGAAAATCTGGGTAAGTGAACAGGAATACAGATGAAAGGATCACCAACAGAATATAAGAGATGGAAGAGAGAATCTCAGGCATTGAAGATATGATAGAGGAAATAGATTTATTGGTAAGGAACAGATTTATACAGGTGAAGGTGCAAGAAGCTTACAGAACACTAAATAGAGTGTACCAAAGAAAAAATTGCCCTCTGCATAAAATAATCAAAACACTAGACATGCAGAATAAAGAAAGAATATAAAGAACTGCAAAGGAAAATGGCCAAGTAACATATAGACCCATCAGAATAACACCCAACTTCTGAATAGCGACTCTAAGAGGCAGAAAATACTAGAGGGCTGTTTTGCAGACACAAAGAAACCACAGATGCCAGCCCAGACTACTAAAATTTAGCAAAATTTTCAATCACCATGGAGAGAGAAAACAAGATATTCTATGACAAAACCAGATTTAAAAAATACCTATCCACAAATCCAGTCACACAGAAAATGCTAGAAAGAAAACCCTAGCCCAAGCAAGTTAGCTATACCCATGAAAACACAGGCAATAGATAATATCACATGAGCCAAACAGAAAGAAGGGAAACACATACACTACCACTACTACCAACAAATCCAAAAAAAAATTAGCAGTAATTAACAATCACTACTCATTAATATTGCTTAATATCAGTGGGCTCAATTCACCTATTAAAAGACACAGGCTAACAGAATGGACAGGAAAACAGGATCCATCCTTCTGCTGCATACAAGAAACACACCTCAACTTCAAAGACAGACATTACCTCAGAGTAAAGGGTTAGGAAAAGGTTTTCCAATCAAATGGAACTAAGAAGCAAGTTGGCAGAGCTATCCTAATATCTAACAAAATAGACTTAAAACTAAAATTAATCAAGAGAAATGGTGTAGGACATTTCATATTCATCACAGAAAAACTCCATGAAGATTATATCTCAATTCTGAACATTTATGCCCCAAATACAAGGGCACCCACATTTTGTTGTTTTTTGTTTGTTTGTTTTTGTTTTGTTTTGTTTTGTTTTTTGAGACAGGGTTTCTCTGTGTAGCTTCAGTACCTTTTTTGGAACTTACTTTATAGCCTAGGCTAGCCTCAAACACACAAAGATCTCAAGTGCTGGGATTAAAAGTGTGTGCCACCACTGTCCTGCTTGGGCACCCACATTAAAACAAACAAACAAACAAACAAACAAACAAACAAAAACCAAACCAAAGCAACAACAACAACAACAACAAAAACCCTACTAAATCTTAAATCACACATGAAACCCTACACATTAATAGTGGGAGACTTGAAGTGTCTCCTCTCCTAGCTCGAGTACTGAGGCCCCAGGGGCATTACCCATTCCCCCTTCCCCTACCATCACTGTCCCAGGTACAGGAGACCAGAGAAGACTCTAGAGGACAGGCATAGCCACGAACACCCCCCCCATAAGACCAGACTCTGCAATCTACAAGACCTATTCCCTGCCCCCAAACCACCAGTCTCCATGCAACCTCAACAGCTCCTTAAGACACAGAATCTGTCAGCTCTGATTAGACTAAGAGGGACAAGAGCTCTGATAGGACCAAGAGCTGCTCCCTGAGACACAGAATCCACCAACCCCCATTGGACCAAGAACTCTGATTGGACCAAGAACTCTGATTGGACTAAGAGGGGCCCCCTGAGACACAGACACAGCCTGTACAGAGGGGACCAAGAGCAGCTCCCTTAGACATAGACACCTCTTGCAGCTATTGGAGGAAGAGATGGATAAACACCAGTGCAAAAATAGATACAACAACTTAAAGAGCAATATGGCACCACCAGAACCTAGTGGTACTATAACACCAAGAACTGAACACTACAACATAAAAGATACAGAAGAAAAGAACATTAAAAAATAACTTTATGAAGATGACAGAGGCCTTTAAAGATGAAATGAAAAACTCCCTTAAGGAAATTAAGGAAAGACAAACAAAAAATTGGAAGAAATCAATAGATCCCTTAAAGAAAGCCATGAAAACCAGAAAAAGCAATTAAACAGGTGAAGAAAATTTTAATAGAAGCAATAAAGAAGACACAAACAATGGGAATGCTAGAAATAAAAAAAATATGAGTAAACAGGAGCTAAAGATGCAAGCATAACCAACAGAATACAAGAGATGGAAGAGAGAATCTCTAGCATGGAGGATGCAATAGAGGAAATAGATTTGTCAGTCAAAGAAAACACTAAAGTCAAAAAAGTCATCACATAAAACATCCAAAAATCTGGGATGCCATGAAAAGGCCAAACCTAAGATTAATAGGGAAAGAAGAAGGAGAATACCAACTCAAAGGCACAGAAAATATATTACAGCAAAATCATAGAAGAAAATTTTCCCAACTTAAAGAATGAAATACTTATGAAGATACAAGAAATGTATAGAACACCAAATAGATGAGACCCTTAAAATATCTCCTTGCCAAATAATAATCAAACCACTAAACACACAGAATAAAGACAGAATATTAAGAGCAGCAAAGGAAAAAGACCAAGTGACTTAAAATGGCAGACCCATCAGAATAACAGCCAAATTCTCAATGTAGACTCTGAAAGCCAGAAGGTCCTGGACAGAAATAATGCAGACATTTAAGAGACCACGGATACCAGTCCAGATTGCTATACCCAGCAAAAATTTCAATCACCATAGTCAGTGTGCACAAGACATAACCAGATTTAAACAATACCTATCCACAAATTCAGCCCTACAAAAAAACACTAGAAGGAAAACTCCAACCTAAGGAATTTAGATGCACTCCCGAAAACACAGGCAATAGATAACCCCACAGCAACAAATCCCAAAGAAGGAAAATACACATACACTACCCCCAAAAGATAACAGAAATTAACACTCAGTGTTAATTTCCTTACTATCCTTAAATTCCTTACTATCAATGGACTCAAAAAGCCTATAAAAAGATAAAGTCTAAAAGAAGAATATGAAAACAGGATCCACCATTCTGCTGCATACAAGAAACACAGCTCAACTTCAAACACAGAAACTACCTCAGATTAAAAGGCTGAGAAAAGACTTTCCAATCAAATGGACTCAAGAAGCAAGCTGGTATAGCTATGCTAATATCTAACAATATAGACTTCAAACTACAATCAATCAAAAGAGATCAGGAAGGATACTACATATTCACCACAGGAAAAATCCACCAAGAAGAAGTCTCAATTCTGAACATTTATGCCCTAAATAAAAAGGCACCCACATATGTAAAAAAACATTAATAAAGTTTAAATCACATATCAATCCCCACAAACTAGTACTGGGAGACTTCAATACCCCACTCTCACCAATGGATGGGTGTGCCAGACAGAAAATTAACAGAGAAATAAGGGATATAACAGATATTATCACTCAAATAGACTTACTAGATATCTACAGAACATTCCACCCGAACACAAAGGAATATACCTTCTTCTCAGCACCCCATGGAACCTTCTCTAAAATTGACCACATACTCGGTCACAAAGCAAATATCAACAGATACAAAAAAAAAAAAATGGAATAACGCCCTGTATTTTATCAGACCACCATGGCTTAAAGTTACATTTCAACAACAACAAAAATTACAGAAATCTTAAAATCACATGGAAACTGAATAATGCCCAACTGAATCACTAAGGGATCAAGGAAGAAATTAAGAAAGAAATTAAAGACTTCCCAGATACAATGAAAATGAATGTACTACATACACAAACTTATGAGACACTATGAAAGCAATTCTAAGAGGAAAATTCATAGCACTAGGTGCTCACATAAAGAAGTTGGAAAAAAAAATCTCACACTAGTGACTTAATAGCACCCCTGAAAGCTCTAAAACACAAAAAAGCAAACTCATCCAGGAGGAATAGACACCAGGAAATAATCAAAGTGAAGACTGAAATCAATAAAATAGAAACAAAGAGAACATACAAAGAATCAATGAAACAAAGAGTTGGTTCTTTGAGAAAATCAACAAGATAGACAAGCCCTTATCTAGACTAACCAAAAGGCAAAGAGAGAACATCCAAATTAGCAAAATCAGAAATAAAACAAAAGACATAACAACAGACAAAGAGGAAATCCAGAGAAGCTTCAAGTCATACTTCAAAAACTTGTACTCCACAAAATTGGAAAATCTAAAAGAAATGGACAATTTCTACATAGGTACCATATACCAAAATTAAATCAAGACCAGATAAATAATTTAAATAGACCAATAGCTCCTAAGGAAATAGAAGCAGTCACTAAGTCTCTCAATCCCCGCCCCCCGCCCCCCAAAAAAAACCCAGATAATTTCAGGGCAAAATTCTACCAGAATTTCAAGGAAGACCTAATACCAATACTCCTCAAGTGTACCTCACAATAGAAACAGAAGGAATATTGCCAAATTCTTTTTGTTAATCCACAGTTACCCTCATATCCAAACATTACCAAGATGTATGAAAGAAAGAGAATCACAGACCAATTTCACTCATGATCATTGATGCAAAATATTCAATAAAATAGTGGCAAAATGAATCCAAATTAACTCATCAAAAAAAATCATCCACCATGATCAAGTAGGCTTCATCCCAGAGATGCAAGGATAGTTCAATATATGAAAATATTTCAATGTGATCCACCATATAAAAAAAGTAAAAGGAAAAATCCACATGATCATCTCATTAGATTCTGAAAATGATGCCTCTGACAAAATCCAACACCCTTCATGATAAAGGTTCAACAGCCAACATAAAATCAAATGGAGAGAAACTCAAAGTGATTCCACTAAAATTAGGAACAAGACAAAACTGTCTAGTCTTGCCACATCTATTAAATATAGTACCTGAAGTCCTAGCTAGAGCAATAAGACAACAAAAGGAGATCAATGGGATACAAATTGGAAAGGAGGAAGTCAAACTTTCACTATTTGCAGATGATATCATAGCATACAAAGTGACCCCAAAAATTCTGCCAGGGAATTCCTACAACTAAGAAACATTGTCAGTAATGTGGCAGGATACAAGATTAACTCAAAGAAATCAATAACCCTCCCATATACAAATAATAAATGAACTGAGAAAGAAATCAGAGAAACAACACCCCTTACAATAGCCACAAACTATACAAAATATCTTGAGATAGTGCTAACCAAACAAGTGAAAGACCAGTATGACAAGAACTTTAAGTCTTTGAAGAAAGAAATTGAAAAAGTTATCAGAAAGTGGAAAGATCTCCCATGCTCTTAGGTAGGTAGGATAAACATAGTAAAAATGACAATCTTTTTTTTCCTCTTTTCCATGTAGATTTTTTTAAAGTTTTTTCTTTTATTTTATTTTACAATACCATTCAGTTCTATATATCAGCCACAGATTCCCTTGTTCTCCTCCCTCCTGCCCCCTCCCCTTCCCCCCAGCCCACCCCCCCCCATTCCCACCTCCTCCAGGGCAAAGACTCCCCCCGAGGACTGAGATCGAACTGGTAGACTCAGTCCAGGCAGGCCCAGTGCCCTCCTACCAGACTGAGCCAAGCGTCCCTGCATGAGCCCCAGGATTCAAACAGCCAACTCATGCACTGAGCACAGGACCCAGTCCCACTACCTAGATGCCTCCCAAACAGATCAAGCCAATCAACTGTCTCACCTATTCAGAGGGCCTGATCCAGTTGGGGGCCCCTCAGCCTTTGGTTCATAGTTCATGTGTTTCCATTCCTTTGGCTATTTGTCCCTATGCTTTATCCAACCTTGGTTTCAATAATTCTTGCTCATATAAACCCTCCTCTTTCTCGCTAATTAGACTCCCGGAGCTCCACCTGGGGCCTAGCTCTGGATCTCTGCATCAGGATTCCTCAGTCCTTGGATGGGGTTTCTGGCATGACTATTAGGGTGTTTGGCCATCTCATCAAATGGCTGAGATCTACATGAACAACCTGGACATGAGTGGGAGTAATGAAGGGTGAGGGTCGAGGGAAAGAGAGCCTGTGGGAGCGGGAGATCCCAGCTGGATCAAGAACAGAGAGGGAGAACAAGGAATAGGAGACCATGGTAAATGAAGACCACATGAGAAAAGGAAAAAACAAAGTGCTAGAAAGGCCCACAGAAATCCACAAAGATACCCCCACAATAGACTGCTGGCAATGGTCTAGAGACAGCCGGAACTGACCTACTCTAGTGATGGAATGGCCAAAAATGGCAATCTTACCAAAAGCAATCTACAGGTTCTATGCAATCCTCATCAAAATTCCAACACAATTCCTTACAGACGTCAAAAGAACAATACTCAACTTCATGTGGAAAAACAAAACAAAACAAAAACCAGGATATCTAAAATAATCCTGTACAGTAAAGGAATTTATGGAGGTGTCACCATCCCTGGCTTCAAGCTCTACAGTAGAAGTATAGTAAAAAAAAGAAAAAAAACCAGCTTGGGCTGGGCAGTGGTGGCACATGTTTTTAATCCCAGCACTTGGGAGGCAGAGACAGGCGTATCTCTGTGGGTTTGAGGCCAGCCTAGTCTACAGAATGAGATACAGTACAGGCACCAAAACTACACAAAGAAACCCTGTCTCGAAAAACCAAAAAAAAAAAAAAAAAAAAAAAAAAAAAAAGGAAAAGAAAAATTACTTAAGATTGTCATAAAAACAGATATGTGAATCAATGAAATTGAATTGAAGACTTTGACATTAATCCACACACCTATGAACATTTGATTTTTGACAAAAAAAACCCACAAAATTATACAATGGAAAAAAAGAAATATCTTCAACAAATGGTACTGGCATAACTGCACATAGAAAAACACAAATAAGTTCATATTTATCACCCGGCACAAATCTCAAGTTCAAGTGGATCAAAGACCTCAACATAAATCTAGTTACACTAAACCTGATAGAAGAGAAAGTGGGAAGTATCCTTGAATTAATAAATGGGACCTCCTGAAACTGAAAATCTGTAAAGCAAAGGACCCTTCCAATAAGAAAAAATGCAAAGTTACAAGAATGGGAAAAGATCTTCCCCAATCCTACATATGACAGAGGGCTAATCTCCAATATATATGAAGAACTCAAGAAACTATACATCAAAATACCAAATATTCCAATTAAAAATGGCATATAGGTCTAAACAGAATTCTCAAAAGAATAATCTTAAATGGCAGAAATACACTTAAAGAACTGTTCAACATCCTTACTCATCAGGGAAATGCAAATCAATATGTATATGAGATATGATCTTATGTCTATCAGAATGGCTAAAATCAAAATCACTGAAGACACTTTATGCTGGAGAGGATGTGGAGTAAGGAGAACATTCTGCCAATGCTGGTGATAACGCAAACTTGTACAGCCACTTTGGAAATCAATATGGCAGTTTCTCAGAAAATTGGGAATCAATCTATTTTAAGACCACTCTTGGGCATATACTCAAAGGATACTCAATCATACCACAAGGACACTTGCTCAACTGTCTTCATAGCAGCATTATATGAAATAGCCAGAAACAACCTAGATGTCCCTCAATTGAAGCATGGATACTAATAATGTGGTACATTTACATAATGGACAATTACTCAGGTGTAAAATACAACAACCCCATGAAATTTTCAGGCAAATGGATGAAACTAGAAAAAAAATCATTTTGAGTCAGGTAACTCAGACCCAGAAATACAAACATGGTATGTACTCACTCATAAGTGGGTATTAGGAATAAGTATAGGATAATCAACTTACAATCCAGAGCCCCAGAGAGGCTAGGTAACAAGTAGGGCCCAAAGAGGAATGCATGGATTTCCCTGGGAAGGAGAAATAGAAGAGATCTCCTGTGTATACTGGGCATGGGGGTGAGGGGATGAGAGATGGGAACTTGAGGTTGCTGGTTGGGTGGGCTGGTTTTGGGAGGTGGGTTGAGGGCACGATTGAAGGGGAGAGTAATGAAAGATGCATCTTGATGGGGGCACATTTCAGATTTAGGGGGAAACCTGGTACCAGGGAAAAATCCCAGGAATCCACAAGGATGACCCCAGCTAAGACCCCTAGCAATAGTAGAGAGGGTGCCTGAACTGGCCATCTCCTGTAATCAGACAATCTCCTAATTGTCATCAGAGAGCCTTTACCCAGTAACTGATGGAAGCAGATGCAGAGATCCACAACCAAGAACTGGGCCCAATTCTTGAAGTCTTCCTGAAGAAAGGGAGGAGGAATTGTAAGAGCCAGGGGGGTTGAAGTTATGAAGGAGGAACTCACAGTGATAGCTGACCTGAGCTCCTGGGATTTCATGAACTCTGGAACAACAGTTAGAGAGCCTGCATGGGACTGACCTAGGCCCTCTATGTGTGTGTGACAATTGTTAAGCTTGGTATTTTTGTAAGGTTCCTAACAGTGAGATCAAGACCTGTACTTGGCACTTATCTGGCTTTTGAGAACCTGTTCCCCATGCTGGATTACCTAGCCCAGTCTTGATGCAGTGGTGGGGAGGGGGGAGAAGCTGTTCCTGCCTCAACTAGTTGTGCCATTTGTTCAAGCCCATAGAAGGCCTGCTCCTTTCTGAATGGAGAAGGAAGAGTACTGGATGGGGAGGGGGTAGATGGGAGGTGGGGAGAGGGAACAGGAGTAGAGGAGGGTGGGGAAACTGTAGTTGCTATGTAAAATAAATGAAAAAAATGTTAATTAAATAAAATTTTAAAAAGATAGATAGGAGAAAATACACTAAATAAAAACCAGAGATAACAAAGGAGTTAAGTATGACAGCAATAAAAATGAAAATCAAAAATCAAGAATAACACTATAATCAGGAAAATGGAAATCAAAACCACAGTGGTGTATACCATGTCATATCAATTAGATTTTTTACTGTAAAAATAACAAATTTTCATAAAGTTGTGGAGAAATAGGAACTTTCATCTACTATATGTAGGGATAAACATGAGCATACTCATGATACAGAACAGTATGAAGTTCCCTTTAAAACTTAGGTAAAGTATCACAGTATAATATAATCCAGCAATCATGTTATTCCACTTCTGGTTATATTCCAAAAGGAACTGAATACAGTATGTTAAAAAGACATCTATATGTACTTGTTGGAAAAGAGGATAGGCAGTGGATACAGGAGTACCACTGGATAGAAAGAATAATTTCTAGTGTTTGACAGCATAGTAAGATAACTATTGTTGACCACAATTAATATACTATTTCAAATTCCAAGTAGATTGGATTTGAATTGTTCACAAAACAGGGAAATAATATATGTCTTAGGTGAGAGATACACCAATTACTGTAATATGATTTTTATACAATGTATGTGTGCACCAAATTGACAAAATTTCCCAAATAGATATGTATAGTTACTATGTATCAATAAAACATAATTAAATATTTTAATATACATATTTAACTGTAGACCTTTGTGTCTCTTTATGGGTATTTGCATATGAGAGGAGTACAGAGATTGTATAGAATTCCCTGGAGTTGGAGACTTAGGTAGTTGTGAGTCATTTGACATGGGTGCTGGGAACCAAATCCCAGTCCTCTGGAAGAGTAGCAACTATTGCTAACTTCTGAGTTATTAAATTTTTTTGCCCCAAGAAATATATTTTGAATAATGACAATGGCTTTTGAGTCTTTCTTCCAATATCAAGGGTAGAAAAATGACCAAGAAGAAACAGTAAAATTTTGTTAAAAATTAATCCAAGTATGTCAATAAATTATTTTAAATGTTAATGGTTTAAGTAAATAAATCAAAGTCTGCCAGAGTAAATAAAAAACAGCAATATGTTGTCTAAAGGAAGATCTCCTTTAATATAAAGACAACTAGAAATAAGAGCAGACATTTTTTTTTGGTAGCCCAGGCTGGCCTCAAACTCACAGAGATCCACCTGGCTCTGCCTCCCGAGTGCTGGGATTAAAGGCGTGCGCCACCACCGCCCGGCAAGAGCAGACATTTTTGAATGGGCACGGTGGCCTGTGACTTTAATCCCAGGAGTTAGGGATCACCAACTGAAGACCTACAAGTTTGAAACCAGAATGGGCTACATAGTGAAATCTAGGCCAGTCTATGCTACAATAGTGACATCATAATAAAAATAAAGTCAATAAAAGGTTTGAGGAAATTTATTATGTACGTGCCAATTAAAGAGAATAAAATAGCAATATTAGAAAAACAAATGTCAGAGAAACAGAGGGAAGCTAACAAGATTAAAGAAGGACATTATAGGGGCTGGAGAGATGGCTCAGAGTTTGAGTATGTATTACTCTTTTAGAAGAATAGACTTGGGTTCCAAGAATTCAGGCTGGGCAGCACAGTTGCCTGTAACTCCAGTTGCAGTGATCCAACATATCTAGCTCTGTGGGAAACCACATTCACTTCTTCAAACTTGCACACATGCACTGACATATGCAGACACATACACATAATTAAAATAATAAAATAACCTTTAGAAAGTCACTGTATCATTATTAAAAAGTTAATTCTCCAAGACATAAAACCAGTAATGTACATATGTGGAACAAGAGAGTTGTCAAATATGTGACACAGCAGCCCACAGACCCACAAAGAGAAATCAATGTATCTACTCTTACTATTATAAACTTTACCATACCTCATCAGTAACTGATACATCCCTCAGAAAATTTGTCAGGAAGAAATAGTATTGCAACCAGAACCTTTTTAAAGTTTAAAATGTTACAGTCAATTTCTTCTTAAGAATTTCAGCTAAAACCTGTAAGTAACTTGGCTCCCATTCCCTTTTTCTAACAGAAACAGAAAATTCTTTTTATTCTATTTTATGTAGTACCTTGTGCTACTTTTGTGGTTTTTGAACCCCTGGATGATTGACATTAAAGCCTTCCAGGACCAGTGGTAAGATGGCTTTAGTAAGTAAAGGCATTTACTACCATGACTTACCATCTGAGTTTGAAATCCAGGAACCACTTGTAGAAGGAAAGAGATTAGTTATCCTCTGACCTTGTAATTTGTGAGTTATCTTAAGCTACACACACACACACTCACTCACATACACCCACACACAATGGTACCTATTTATAGAGTGTAGCATGATAATTCAACATTTTGTAGAACATATAATGAATAACACATTAGCATTGTCATCTTCTTGTAAAGACTTCTTTAGTAAAGACTTTGAACTCCGTACACAATACATAAATGATAGTGATCTTGGCTGGGCTTGGTAGAATATGCCTTTAATCCCAGTACTTCTAGGGCAGAACCAGGCCTGTCTCTGTGAGTTCAAGGCTAACCTGGTTTACATAGTGAGTTTCAGGCCAGTCAGGATTATATAGTGAAAGGCTGTTTCAAAACACACAAATCAAACCCAACTATAATTGTTGCAGCTTTCCTTGTAACATTTGATGATGGTGATTCATCTGCAACGCCAGGAATCAAGAAGTTGAAACTCAACAAGCATGAATTAAAATGCAGTCTGTACTATATACTGAATTCATGTCCACTTCTTCAGCATGTCCTACATGTATGTGCTACCACAACCATCCTCCAATTAAGTCTCAGAAATCATCTAAGAAGAGGGACAAAAAGATTGTAAGAGCCAGGGATAGTGTGCATCTGCCATGAAATAATATTTCCTGGATATGTCAGGGCTATTGCACACATGAGTTCACAAAAGAGTAGCTATGACTGCACACAGAAAATGTGCATAGGATCAATCTGGCTTATCCAAGTCTAAGCAAGAATGGGAGATTGGCACCTAAAGTCCTACCCCTAGATAAGGAGCTATAAGCATTGATGTCTGCTGGGAGAGAGAGAGAGAGAGAGAGAGAGAGAGAGAGAGAGAGAGAGAGAGAGAGAGAGAGAGAGAGAGAGAGAGAGAGAGAGAGAGAGAGAGAGAAATCTGGAGCCAGGTATTGGGGTGAATGCTGAAAGATCAGAGAAACAGAACCCGCCCCAGCCAACCTCACCTTGCAAATTCCTCAGCTGATCTTGTTTCCCCAGACTGAAAGACTCTTGAGCAGTCATCTGAATGGATCTCAGCTGAACTGCTGCTAAAAGCCTAAAAGCTTAATACGGCTCTAGTTCCTGGTCCTCACGCCTTATGTTCACCTTCTGCTTCCTGCCATTGCTTCCTAGGATTAAAGGTGTGTGTCACCATGTCTGGCTGTTTCCAGTGTGGCTTTGAACTCACAGAGATCCAGACACATCTCTGCCTTCTAAATGCTGGGATTAAAGGCGTGTGCTACCACTGCCTAAACCTATGTTTAATATAGTGGCTGTTCTCGTCTCTGACCTCCAGATGAGTTTTTTGGGGTGCATGATATATCATCCACAAGAGAGAGTCAGTTTTCTTCAAGGATAAGGCCCCTGAGAGGCAACCAAAATCTAGTAGATGTACTGACATTAATGTGCATACAATCAGTACTAGTTAGATTCAGTGGGTTTAAAAGAAAACCAAAGAACATGTGAAGCTGGGAGGAAAAAGTGGTGGAGGGGTAGAGAGGAATTGGAAATGAGAGAATTGGTGGCGGATCTATTTGATCAAAACACCTTATATATGTGTATGCAGCTCTTAAACAATAAAAATTACAAAAACGCCAAGACTAAAACAGACTATCATTGAAGTTCTGACTGGGAGGTGGGTATAGCATAAATTAAAATACTTGAAAATGGTCATTGTGTTGATTGGGTCCTCCTTTTTTCTAAGCTCTTGGTTAGCATACAGAGATCTGAAATAGTTGGCTCTACCAGCTTTTTTTTTTTTGCCAGCTTTTTATTTGTTTTACAGCAGATCCATCTTCTGGAACGTTTTCATCTATTTTACTGATATAGTAGACAGCAGTTCCTAATTATTGAAACAGTTTCTAGTGCAGAGGAAAAAAATAGAGCAGGAAAAGGATACAGTGAGATTTAAGGAAGTGCAGGAAAACCTGTTATCTTTAAAGCATACCTAGACAATAAGCTATGAACAGAAAGTGCTCTGTATTACAATGCACTTAGTATAAGAAGTTGGAGTAGAACCCCTGACTATTTGAAGGCACTAAATGTGCACATGCAGGCTCATGCACAACTTGCTTTAATCTATACAGTGTCAAGCAGTGTATACAAACTCAAAATTGACCAGATCGTTATTGACTAAAATACCATTATATTTGGGGAAATAATGTTTGTGTCACTTGGAAGAGACTAATGTAAAAAATCCAGGACTCTTTCATATGTGTTGCTGTTGAGATATGAATAATGGTATACAGAATCACAACAGAATAATTTATACCCCGAAAAATAGATCTGACAAGGGTATCTATATTGCTACAGAGGAAAATCTGAAGGCAATATTTGATATGGTAAATACCATTGTAGAAATAATCCGATTTAATTCTCAAAACAACAATATGAGGCAGTGATAGCTATTGGTATCATTAAATGGGTTTAAAAATTTCTTTTATTTTCTACTTCAGTATAAAATATTAATATGTGATATGTTTGTCACTGGTCATTTTTAAATTTCTTGTGTTTCTATTGTGATGTTTCTCTTTAATCAATTAGTTTTTAATTTGGTTCAGTCTTTTAACTATCAATGCAACAGTTATCATAGTGTAATTACAGTGTGGTTATTTAATTTTATTTGTTTGACTTAATTGTGGAAATAACCACTTGGGAAAACATTTCTTTTATTCTTATCAGAGAATTATGCCTTTATTCAACTACAGATAATTTTCATAAACTATCTCTTTAAATAATTTTTGTCTATTTTACCACTGACATACTTTTAGTGATTAAATAAGGAACCAGTATGTAACTGATGTCCAGT
This sequence comes from Peromyscus maniculatus bairdii, assembly GCF_049852395.1. Taxonomy (NCBI): domain Eukaryota; kingdom Metazoa; phylum Chordata; class Mammalia; order Rodentia; family Cricetidae; genus Peromyscus; species Peromyscus maniculatus. The sequence continues at coordinate 71,600,595 of NC_134875.1, read as the reverse complement.
TACTATTAAAACAGTGATAGTTTTGCTGATCTTAGTATTTTCCTGTTACATTGATTATCTTTTTTTTCCTATAATGAGTCCAGCCCAGTACAAATTCAATTTTTTTCTTTCTTTTTTTTCATTTTTTTTTATTCCCTGTGATACTAGAGATTGAATCCAAGGCTTCTTATATCCTGGTACTGTGCTCTATCTCTGATATATACCTCAGCCCATTAAAAAATATTTTGAGATAGTTTTTCAAAAAGTTGCCAGATCGTCCAAAAGGACCATAAAATTGCAATTTTTATGATTTAACTTCCCAGGCAACAGGGATTCCATGACTACCAGACCAGGCCAGGCTCAGATCATTAATCTTTAATATCTCTTCTGCTTGTAATATCTTTCTTTCAGATCTGTTAATGGTGGCTGCCTAATTATTTCACATCACTAAATTTTTAGCTCAAATATTATCATTTCATAGAATAGTTGCCTGATTTTTTTTCAGTGTATATATTTTCTTTAAGGACTTTCCAGTTAAGAATCCTTAAGTTCTCAAATCTTTGCACAGTTATTTTCACTTTTTGTTTCATTTGTTTTTCTCCTCTCTTTCTCTTGCAGGTTGCAAATCAGCCTCACAGATCTCATCAGATTTTATGTCTTAGAATGTTATTACAAAATGATTATTTAACATTTTTTCAATTAATGACACATCCTTCCCCTATGATTAGGCAAGGCATAAAATGCTGTCTTTCTAGAGAAACTTTCAGAGCCTTCAGTATGTTTATAGGTACTCCAAAACACCAAGAGAAAGCCATGGACTTTAGTGGTTAAATATATATTCTGAGAACAGTGGACAAGCATGTATGTGGGTCTCTGTTGCATCATTGCCAACTAGAGCAAACTTGGGTAAAATCTTAATACTTGACCCACATACTAAATATTTTTGTCCTCAAATTTACAAACTGAAATCAAGTGTGCTTCCATATCTCTGTGTGGAAATTCAGCTTTTAAGGAAATAATTAAGCTAAATTGACATAATCAGGGTGAAACCATAATTTGATAAACCAATGCCCTTATAAAAGATTTAGAGAGAATGATTTTGTGTTTGTGCCAGCATTTTTCTCTATTCCATGCTCTATCATTCTTTCACTCCCTTGTTCTGTGTCTCTCTATTTCTTGCATTACAAATAGGTCTTGACAGCAAAGTGAGAAAACAGACATCAGTAACCCAGAAAGACATCCTTCACCTGAAATGAAATTTTCAAGAAACTTAATCTCTCTCTCTCTTTCTCTTCCTGTATAGACAGACAGACAGATATATGGAAGTGAGCTCAGTTAGCAACGTGCTTGTTAACAGAAACACCAGGACTTGAGACAGATCTCCAGAGCACAGGTTAAAAAACAAAACAAGCCGGTGGTGGTGGCGAACGCCGGTAGGATTTGCTGAAGGAGGCGGAGGCAGGAGGATCACGAGTTCGAGGCCAGCCTGGGCTACACATTTTAAAGTGCTTGCTTCGGCAGCACATATACTAAAATTGGAACGATACAGAGAAGATTAGCATGGCCCCTGCGCAAGGATGACACGCAAATTCGTGAAGCGTTCCATATTTTTTCACAAACATGTTTTTAATGAATTAAACTTTACTGCTTTTACTTAATTAAAAAAAAAAAAACTGTGCATGATGTATGAATCACAGCACTGGGGAAGGGAGGGTGTTACCCAGGGCTCCCTGGCCAACCAGTATGGTCTATTTGTCCAATTCCAAGCCGGTGAAATACCCAATCTCAAAAATAGAGACTGCACCTTTGTAATAACATCCTAGGCTGTTCTGTACAATCAACATTCACGCAAAAACTTGCTCCCCAACACAAACATACATATACACACAAAGATGAGAAATGGATATGCATATATAGAAAATGATAGAGCAAGAGATCCTAGAAAAGTTCCTGGTTTGTAGTTACTGTCAGTACAATTTCTTTCAAGGTACACTGCATTTTGGAGTCTAATGTTAATCATATTTCCTTAAAAGAAGATAATTCACAATTGAAAAAGTATTCATTTTACTACAGCAGGTTTTTCTTCCAGGCTTAGGATCAAATGAAGATTTCATGGAGAGTCTGTCATCTAAAAGTGATCATTGACTATGGGTAACAAGTGAAAATACAGTTTTGATAGGAATGGCAACTAGTAGTAAGCTCGCATTTTCTTGTAGACATGATTTAACTTAGTGTATATTCTCAATGATGTCAATCTTCAGTTCTCAGATGGAACAGAGAGTTACAGCAACTTGCCTAAAGCCCTGCTGACCCTGCTGACAGAGATGAGCCAAACTTCTAAGCAAGGCCAACTGAATTTGGTGTTTGTGCTCTGAAATGTTATGATGCTCTGTCCTTGATAACTTGGACTCCATATTTAAAAAAAAATCTGCTGTTGAAATGGAAGTCCCACCATGTCAACCAGTTCTCCAGCATTTTCTGACTTTCTGTTTACTTATTCAAGGTAACATCTTTTTATTATTATTTTTATGATCATGCGGTTGCTCAGTTCCTTCCAGCACGATGTCCATATTCTAAACTAAAGAGAAAGTATAATAGGTGCTTATGCCAGTAAAATTAACTCCACTCTTGGGCTTCATTTTCAGTCACTATACAAAATCACGGTCATTTGACCAATCCTTGTTATAATAAAATGAGATCCAGCAAATTCACTTTAAGAGAAACCTGTAGCTTTGAAAATTGACAAATTATATCATCTCCTTAGACTTTGGGGAAATGGATACACTTTGACACAAATCTTTAGCTTTTTTTTTTTCTGAGACAAGTTTTCCCTGTGTAAAATCCCTGATTGTCCTAGAACTTGCTCCGTAGACCAGACTGGCTTTGAATGCACAGAGATTCACCTGCCTCTGCCTCTTGAAGGCTGGGATTTAAGGCGTGCACTACAACTAACTGTCCCTTATTTAGCATTTTGTCATTTGTAGGACCATTTCCTATTTCCTATTTTAACTGCTCTCCCAATATAATATCACATCTAAAATATATGTATATAGCTGATACAGTCTGTGACTAGTAAAAAAAAACTGTTGGAGAAACAAGGACCAGCTTTTCTTCATTAATCATCTTATACTTGTGTTTACCTATTTTATCAAAGTATAGAAACCCAAGTTTAAATTTCATATTTCTCCCTTACTTACATGGTGAATATGAACATATTTTTCACACATTTCTATTTTCATTGTCAAAAAAATGTTGACACTAATACATATTTCATCAGGTAGTTTTGAAGATTAAATGACAAAAACAAATCATATACAAAGCATTTCTTTTATATATAGAATATACAATATACCCCATATATCCGGAAATATTCAGCAAATATACTAATTATTGTACCCTTAAATCTTTGTATATTCATAAATGGCTTGAAAATTACTGGTTTTATAAAATTTAATAAACAAATTGATGTAGCAACTTTAGAGTAAGATGAATTACTAAGCAGTCTTATTAATAAAAAACCTGGAGCCAGATATTGGGGTGAAAACTGAGAGATCAGAGGAATAGGACAAGCCACAGCCAATCTCACCTTACCAACCCTCAGCCTCCAGTGAGAGCCACTTCCTGTATATTTTTGCCTATATCCTTTCTGTCTCTGCCATCTCACTTCCTCTTTCTGCCCAGCTACATCACTTCCTCTTTCTGCCCAGCTGTCACTTTCTGTCTATCTGTACAAATCTCCAGACCTTTATGGCTAACTAGTGTTGAAAGTTAAAGGTGTGTGCCACCATACCTGGCTCTATTTCCAGTACAGCCTTGAACTCAGAGAAATCTGATGAATCTCTGCCTACTGTATGCTAGGATTAAAGGTGTGTGCTACCATTGCCTGACTTCTATGTTTAATATATTTCCTGGCTTTTCCTCTTATCTCCAAGTAAGCTTTATTTATTAGAGCACAAATAAAATATCACCACACCTTAGCTACAATACAATTTGACTTTTTTTCTTGTAAAACAATAACATGTTGCACACTTCATATTTTTTATTTTTCAGAGATGCTTAATGGTACAATTTGTGGTCAGGCAGCATAACAACAAACTACAGATGCTCTTTGATTTAAGACAAGTTTATGTTTCAATAAAAGCTGAAAATACATCTATTACAACTAACCTAGCAAGCAAACATAGTTTATTACAGCAGTGCTCTGTGGAAGATCAGTTGTTTACCTTCATTGCATTATGGTTGTCTAGAAGGAGCGACTCAATTCTGCTGTTGTGCTTTGAAAAAGGGTATCATATCATATTTTCCTAGTCAAGAAATGAATCAAAATATGAAATGTGAAAAACAATTTTTATTCAGTGTTGATAGCTTCTACACCTTCATATGGGTTAACAAGTGTGGTGCCCCTAAGCTATGTACTAGCCCTGAGTCTTCAAGATACACTCTCATTACATAGCCCAAGTTTGCCTTTCACTCAGTAGTATAGCCTACATGATAGGGTCTACTTTTCTCAGTTTCTTCCTAAGTAATGACATTGGAGGCATCGACCACCACTCCTGGCTGAAAATCATGAATTTGATTATAAGTACAGAAATATGAGTGTTCATTAAACTCGGTGCTTTTATATATATATATATATATATATATATATATATATATATATATATGAATACCTGTCCCTCAATTTTTTGTGTTAGATACTAAATGAAGAAAAAAAAAAAACGAAAAGGAAGAAATGACTGCTCCTAGTTATAATGGAGAAGGTTTATTGTAGATATGAGGGAGAAAACAGTCAGAGAAAGAGGCATCTGGAAGGGTCCAAAGTAGATACAATATACTGAGTGAACAAGGACATGAGAGGAGATGGGATAGAGGAGAGGGGAGAGCAAGGAACCAAGACCCTACCAGGCCAAGAAACCCAAAGTCCAAAGGGGCCAAAAGGCAATGTAAGCAAAATGGCTTGGTTACATGGGGATCAGAGAAGTTGTGGGAAGGGCAAGCGCAGCCCAGTCCCAGCTTTGGAGAAGTTTAGGGTAGGGGCTGGGATATGTGAGCCAGGATCCCCTATTACCAGTAGGGACTGGGGGATGCTGGGAGAACATGGTGGCCAATGTCAACTTTGATATGTTAATAGTCATCTTAGCCATTTGTCCTAGGTTTGAAACCTAACAGACACTTAAAAGTATTGAAAGGTGGGAAATTTAAAAGGGGATTGGAGGACTATGGTCTGCCCTCAAAAAATTGATTAAAGTTGTTAACACTGGAGTTGGTTTTCTACAAAAGAATAAGCATAAGTTCTCCCTCTCTGTCTTTTTCTCACAAATGATGCATTCTGTCATGGTACAATGCAGTACAAATAACATTAGAAGATGTTGGCAATTTGATGTGAACTTCTTATCTTCCACAACTAAGAGAAACAAAGTTAAGTACTTTATAAATTTCTCACAGTCAGGTATTCTGATATAGTAGCAAAAGAAGGACAAAGAGATTTAAATTAGTTAAACTTACTTATTTTAAGATGTAGTAGTAACAATATTATAAATCTACAAATATTCATCTACTCTATGCTTGAGGACAAGATAAAATTTTAATACATGTTTATGTAATTCATTATCTAAGCATAAGACTCAAAGGGTATGGACTATATAGTTTTATGCTTGAGTGAGAGAGTGGGGATACCTCAGACAAATAAGGGGAAGCAATTAATTTGCAGTATTAAGTTTAATCCATAATAGATTTTTTAAAATTGCTTGGTCCCTTTTTAGGGACTAGGAAAATTTCTTCACACTAATTTGAGATATTTACTATCTGAGGGCAGAGGTTAGACAGCAAACGTGGGGGAAATGAAACAGTACAAACAAAAGGAGATGACCTCTATTGGCCAGGCTGTAAAGATTTCTTTGCAGAGAAGTCGATAATTACTTCTCACATAGGAAATATAAACCACTCTACATGAACAGTGTGTACTTATGTCTTAAACACTGACAAGTAACACTTGACCAGTATCTTGACCAATATTGTCTATGCATTCATTATCAACTGGCTTTTCTCCTGAGACAGAAAGTATCCTCTTAAAGCTATGTGAATTCCTCAGAAGTAAATATTTTGAATGAGCATACTGAAAGTCATGCTCTGATTTCATGATCCATAAATACTGATTTAAATATGCCTTGAACTCCCATTGTGTTATTAACTTGCTCTTCTTATGTGCTATTTGAAAATCCTTGACACAAGAGAGAAAACACTGCTTGAAGACACCACTTTTGTTTAATTCTATGTGTATAAACTACAGCAAGAAGACTTATAAATTCATAGTTTATAGCTTTGAGTTATCAGGGATAAGAACAGCACTCAAAGGCCGGGCGGTGGTGGCGCACACCTTTAATCCCAGCACTCGGGAGGCAGAGGCAGGCGGATCTCTGTGAGTTCGAGGCCAGCCTGGACTACCAAGTGAGTTCCAGGAAAAGGCGCAAAGCTACACAGAGAAACCTTGTCTCGAAAAAACAAAAAAAAAAAAAAAAAAGAACAGCACTCAATGTAGTCGAGGATAGCCTCAATCTCATATGTCATGAAGACTTTTTATCCTGCCTCCAGGTGCAAGAGATGGAGCATGTTCCCAGTAGTCTATGGCCTTTATAAAATATATAACTTAAAATGTTGTAGCAAGGTTTGTGGGAGAGAGCATATCTGGATAAACATACTCAGTATTACTGAAAATCAAAATATGTAGAATTTTTCAAGTATGTATTTTTAAATTTTAGTGTTGTCAAGTATAAATACTGAGTCTCATCTTCTAATAATATATATATATATATTATTAAGCATATAGTTTTATGTATAATATGTATGTACTTACTAGGTCAAAAAAGGAATATATGAAAAATAATGCAAAAAATAGATGCCAACACATGTTTTAGTTAATATATAATAGACTTACAGTTAATTGGGGAGTTAAAATTTTTATGCCTCCAAAATATGTATGTTCTGTATGTTAATTATTAATTTCTTAAATAATTAACAGGCTCCATAAACAATTCATAATTAATATAAGTTTAACATTTAGAAAGAAAATTCAGCAGTGAATATTCTTATAATTTTTGTTTAATTTATCACAAGTTCCACCTTAGAAAAACTGAAGAGTGACTAAAGTTACCTCCTGTAATTATAGCAAACAGAAATAAAAATCTTCTGTTCTTCCTTTAATGTAATTCTAATAATACAATATTCTCAGATAGGGTTTGGGCTTTGTGAGCCCCTCATTTCTCCATGCTGGAATACTGACTGATTAGATCTTGTGCAGGTCTTATGCAAGTAACACTTATCTGAGTTGATGTGGTCAAAAGCCTTGTAGAGTCTAGAAGACAGCAGTTCACCACTCTCCTCGCATCTGAGGTCTCCTATGTTCTTTCACATCCCTAGCCCACAATGTTCTAAGAGCCTTAGATGGTGAGGGATTTGTTTAAGGGACATGTCCTCAGCTAAGCACTCAGATTTGCTTATTATTTGGCACTTTGACCAGTCATGAGTTTCTGCATTACCTACTAGCTAATGAAAAAAAGGGTCTTCTTAGTACACTGTTGAGAGTAGCACCAATTTATGGGTATAGACATATATATTTAGAAACCACTATGACAATAAAACGATTCCAAATTAGGACTTATGCTCTATCCTGTCTTGGGCTTTTAACCATCAGTAAAAAATGAGGAATTAAATATCACTACAGTTTCAGGCCTAGTATCAAATCAGGAAGTGGTTGGTTATGGTCATAATCACCATGTCTCTATTATAACAATGGGAACATATTGTAGGGCAGGATTTTATTGCAGCATGAAGTATATTTTCTCCAAAGAAACTAATATAGCACCTTCTGACTATGTATGATAGCCAACAGGGAGAAGATTTTCTAGTCATTTAAAGGTTTAGGTTCTAAGTACAAGATTCAAAATATGCAATATCTTCATCAATAAGTTCCTACTACCTAGTTATGGTGGGCAACCAAAGACAATAGCAGTAGCCTTTTTGTTTGTTTTAGGTGCCTCTGGGGACTCTCTGTATACTAATTGGTTTTTAATGTCATTCAGCTAAGCAATAGATGATTTGGATTTAGACATGAACATCTGAATTCAAAGTTATTGAATCCAATATTAAAACTGCCTCATGACATTTTGGAGTCCACTATCTATGGTGGGACACCTCACACAGCTTTGAGGCAAGGGGACCGGCTTGGACCTGCCTCAACTGAATGTACCAGGTTCATGGGAGGCCTTACCTTGCCTGAGGAGGGAATGGGGTGGTGGGTTGAGAGGTGAAGGCTGGGGAGATGGAGGAGGGAAAAGGGGGATCTGTGATCAGTATGTAAAGTGAATAAAAAAATTTTCTTAATAGTAAGATAAATTGCCTCATGATATAATCATTGATCAAATTACATGGAACAAAAATTAGAAAATAGTTAGACATAGGAAAGGTATTTCAGGCATGTCTAAAATTTACTAGGGTATAAAAATGACCAACAAATTTTATAGCTTTTTTAAAAATAGTCATTCTTGATTGTCAGTATTTATTTTGTCATTCTTCAAAAATGTATACGTTAGTTTTCACTAACCATGCCATCAGAGACACGTGGGCCCTTCAGATAGCACTAATAGTGCATCCTATTTCCAATCCTTAGAAATTTTAATACTGCACATATTTAAAAAATTGTTGTAGTAAAGAAAAAATGATCATCAATTAAAATTTGTCATTCCCATTTAAAAATATAGATATGAAAATTTTTATTTAATTTAATAAGCATACCATTTGGCAAGTTCCATATAGGTATAGAGCACAGATCTTATGAAAAATAAATGAAAAGCAGATCTCTTTGGGATACTTACAACTTGGTTAAAACAGAAATGATTTTCTATGACCATAAATATCAAAACATAATTTAATACTATTAAAGGTAATGTTATTCAAGCATTGAATTTATAAAGTAGTGTACCAAATACAGTGATGTGGTTGTGATACTGTAAACTTTCCAAATTAATCTGCTGTGTAAGTATCAAAAAATAAGCCATTTCAAAAAAGAAGATAAAGAAAAGTGAACAGTAGAACAAAAGTCAAGAAACCCGTATTATTTCAGGAAAGATGTTAATTCTTGATTCATTTGTATCCATAAATTTAACAGTAAGGAGAAATGTTACTGAAGATTAGATGACTTCATCATTATTCCTGTTGTCTGAATGCATTATTAATCTCCATCTGTCTACAAAACCTTTAGGGATTATTTCTGGTAGGAGTTGATTATTAACTGAAAAAAAAGTTTACATCTGCTTTTTAAATCAAGATATTATGCAAAATAAAACTTTCACAAGTGGCATCAGAGTTGTAGATGAAGTCATTTAGTGAGGAAATACCTGGGAAAAATTTCTGTCATAAAATGACAAGAGACATAAGGGGAATGTGATAATGATGCATCTTATATAATAAAAATACTATTTTGGTGGATATTTCAATATTCTGTAAACACCTTTTGTCATTTACAAACTGGTCATATTTTCGCATCATATTTAACTAGGGGAAATAGTTGGCAGGGTTAAAAAGAAGCCCTCCTAGACTTAATTGGAGTTTTTAGGTTTGATACAGGCTACATCATGGCACAGTATGACAAGCTCAAAACTAAAAGCATAAAGATTTTGTATTAACTTTCATCTCTACCTATTACTTTCATCTCTAGCTATGTCATATTTTAACCTTTTGGTTGTTTTTTGCCTTGGAGTGGTCAATTTTATAATCTATGAAATGATTGTACAGAACAAACCATCTTTGAATAAAGTAATTTTCAATCGTATTCTTTGATGAGATTAAGTCTATTTTGTGGGCAACATTGTTGTTAGACTTGTATTATCCCTCTAAAATAAACAGTTTGTTTGAATAGTTTAGTAATAACAAATGCATGATCCAATTCTCTAAATAATACTCTATGAAATGTTGAGGTCTTCCCGGACCAGCTTTTACAGAAATCACAATGGATGAATAGATATGCTGCTTGTAGATTATTTCAGAGACATGAATCATTGAATAGACAAGAGGGAAAAATAAATGAAATGAATTAAAGGTCATGAAATGACATAAACATGAAGCTAGAGGCCTGAGATGAGATATGAAGGTCAAATGACAGAGTAGGAAGGCACGAGGTATAAAGCTCCAGAGCTAAAGTAATTTGAACAACCTCAGTTTTCATTTACCTAAGTGCCTTTCCTGAAAGATGTTGTGCTGTGTTAGTAAAAGCAATATAATGCACTAGGAGAGTTAGGTATATAACTCTTCTGTTGCCGTCTCAGCTAACAGCCTGAAAACCTTGCCTGAATTTTATCATGGTAAGATTTTTAACAATGAGCTTGTGTAATAGATAATCATGGTATGTGTAGGTCCGTATTATTACTTACAATTACAATAAAAGATAAGGTGGCAATAATGGTTATCAACGTCTAAAGAAAATGTTTAAAATGCACAAGATTTTTTTTAATTTAATTTAATTTAATTTTAAAATACCATTCAGTTCTACATAACAGCCACAGATTCCCTTGTTTTCCCCCTTCCTGCCTCCCAGCCCACCCTCCATTCCCACCTCCTCCAGGGCAAAGCCTCCCCCGAGGACTGAGATTGACCTGGTAGACTCAGTCCAGGCAGGTCCAGTCCCCAGGGGACGCTTGGCTCAATCTGGGAAGATTTTTTTTTATCATTTCAATCTCCCAATTATCCAGAATAGTACGTGAATATTCTAATGGGGATTCTAGCCACTTTTATTCATAAAGCATATTTGTTTTTATTAGAAGTTGAACTCTGCTTTGTTTCTGTATTGCTGCTTACTAACAGAAATTTTATTACCAGGAGAACACAATTTTTCAATTCATCTTCAATTTAGGGCACTGAAAGTTAAGTAGGCATGTTTGGCTGGAATAGATAAGATTTTTTTTTTCTTGAAAAACTCTGTGTTGTTATTTCAGAGTTCATGACAAACTTTTTATATAAGTACATCTTTAGGAAAATATAGATTGCTGCAGGTTATTTTGTAAATAATATTGTTTCTTCTGTAAGAAAAATTAAAAATATATCGTTCTAAGTTTGCTAATAAAACATTTTATCAATTAAATTGATGAACCACAGAGAAACTGAAGATTTATAAGAGGAAATATTTAAGAGGCAATGTACCTAAAACAATGATGTAGATTACCCAAAACTCATTTTATTACAAAATACCCTCACCAAGACAAAGTGGATTAGCGTTCAAGACGCTAATGAAGATAATTCTGTCAAGGTCATTAGATGCTCAATAGTGTTTGGAGGAGCTGTAAAAGAATTGCACCTGGCTGCTCTCATAATGGTTTGTGTATCAGATAGTGGGAAATGGTGTGCAGATTGGTTACCAATTATTTTAGAAGATTAGTTACAGCAGTTGCAGATACATTTTGATGCATAATGCCAGGCAAGGAACAGGTTCACAATCACCTGTTATAAATTTGTGTCTAATTATGCTCTTCCACGTGAGGTATAAAATACCTCAGGGTTTCTATAATAAAGCCTTATTAAAGTGGATGAAAAATAATTGTGAAACTCTTCCTGTTACTGCTAATGATAATACAGATGCTAATTGCTCTGATAGGCCTTTGAGGGCTGTATCTATGAAAACCTCCTTCTTCTTGGCTTTTCTTACTTCCTGACAATGAAATTCCTAATAGAAACCTGTTTGTTTAACTTTGTGGATTTGAAATTTAAATACCCTTATGCAAAATAAGAATGATTATTTGGTATCCTTGGTTCACATGCAAAAGAGAAAATGTGGCACCATTAACAAAAATACTAAAATAACAGATGTATGATTTTGTATTCATCAGTAATTCTGGACATTTGAGGACCCTGCAAGTTACTATAATTTATTTTACAACAGCTATTTTTCATTATTCATAGTCTTCAATTAAAGTAATATTTATTACTATTATGTGTGACTTTCTATTATGCAATATTTTAAAGATGAAAATGATAAAGATTTCTTCCTTCTCTTATCCCAAGAACTTCCAAATAGATTTAAAAGTCAGATAGGTCTAACGTAACCAATACAAGACAGATTGTGTTCACCCTCATATCTTAGAAAAATAAAAGATGTAAAACATGGAACAAAATGTAGACAAGGAGTGTAGAAAAGTCTCATGGAGTTTTTTTGTATTTAAACAGATCTTTGATACATAACAACATGAAATAGATTGTGATTGCCTTATTCCCTTGAGACAGAATCACTTACTGAAACTGAAGATAGGGTGGAGGCCAGCAAATCAAGTAAACCCTCTATTTGTATGGGCACTGGGGTAACAGACATGCATCCATTCCTGGTTGTTTACATTGGTACTAGGCATTTGAACTCAGGTCTTCATGCTTTCTCAGCCAAGGCTCTTATTAAGCACTGAGCTATGTCCCCAGCCATGGAACCGAGTTTTCTTTTTTAAATCTTGCCTATAATTCTACATTTGTTGGTAATTCAAGCCTAATTTAATTACTATTTTCCCATCTGACTTTTTTATTGCTTTTTTGTGTATATATGTGTATGAGTGTATGCAAGTGTGTGTGGGTGAAGATGCATGTGTCTGTACATAGAGAAGTCAGAGGTCAAATATCACATATCTCTACTTAATCATTTTCCACTTTGTCTTCTTATGCAAGAATGATCCATGAGCTCATCAGCTTGGCTAGACTGTCACAAAATTAAGTACTAAGGGTCTTCCCATTTCTACCTGCCTTCTACCTGGAACTATAGGCCTGTAGGTAAATATTCTTTATTGGTTAGAATTGCCCTCCACACCTCAGGATCATAGTCATCAGAATTTTAATACTTGGCCTAATTCTTATACCTTAGTTGTAACCAGTAGATTGCTTTTCCTATTATTATGGCCTTCTTTTTTTAATATAGACTTCTAAACTGCATTTAAATTTGATTGTTGTCTACTCATATTCTGACCATTAGATATTATCTTCATGTATACAGTAAGCTTCCCTCTAAAGATAACCTTTCCAATTGGATCCAAATTATCTGACTGAAGCCAGGAGAAGTGGTACATGACAGTAAATGTAGTACTCAGGACAGGGTAGCAGTAAGAAAGGAAAATGTGGGCTTCAAAATCAAGCTTAGCTACACAGTGAGTTTGAGGCTATCATGTACAATAGAGACCTTGTCTCAAAAACAAACAATATATTTTACTGGATTTTCCTTTTTCTGTATCATTTTTTTTAATTAGACACCTTTGGGTCAAATCACTTTGAGAATGAAAATGAGTCTCATTCAGATGATCTTCCTGTAACACCTGTCAGCATAAACACCTGCCCATAGTGTGATAAGTACAGTTATGCTTATCGCCTGTTAGGTTAGTTTTTTCCAAAGACTCATCATGATGTCAATTTTTACTTCCAATGTTGAATAGTGGAGGGCCAGAGTTTACTAAATGCTTCCAGTTCAAAAGAAATTGTATACTCAAAGTTAGTCACAGGCATTTTGAGTGGCTTATGCCATCACAAAGAGTAAAGGCCCTTTTAGGTATATAATAAAAGAAGCACAGTCCACTTACAACAATAGATGTTTGATATACTTGATGAAAGCATTTTTATTTTCAGTAACTCCCTATTTCCTGGTTGTCTTTTGATACTTAAAATCAATAACAGAACATTTCCGAGAACATGAGTCCTTCAGTTTCTTCTTTTGTCTGACTTTCAAAAAAAGGATTGTGTTTTATTAACAAAGATATACCTTTCATTTCTGTAGAAAACAGGATTTGTGGAAGGAATAAAATCAATTACCATTTTAAATATTTTTTAAGATTCATTTTTAAATTTAATTATGTATAGGTATGCACATAACTGAGAGTGCAGGTGCTCGCAGATGCCATAGGCCTGTCTTACTCTACTTTCTATTGCTGTGACAAAGAACATTAATTTGGGATGGAAAGGGTTCATTTTACTTACATGTTCCTATCACAGTCCATAAGCAGGGGAATTCAGGGTAAGAACTCAGAGCAAAAACCTGGAGGCAGGAGCACAAACAGAGGTCATGTAAAAACTCTACTTAGTGACTTGCTCCCTATCAATTGCTCAGTCTGCTTTCTTATACAACCCAGAACCACCTGCCTTGGGGTGCCACTGTTCTCAGTGGGCAAGGACTTCTCACCTCAATCATTAATTGGAAAAACATCCACACAGTCTTACCTACAGGTTAACCTGAGGTATTTTCTCAGTTAAGGTTCACTCTTCCCAGATGAGTGTAGCTTGTGCTAATTAGACAATAAATAAATAAATAAATAAATAAATAAATAAATAAATAAATAAATAAATAAATAAATAAATAATACTAATTAGCACACCCTGGAACTATAGGCTGTTAAGTATGAGTCACCTAAGGTAGATGCTAGAAGCTGAACATGCAACAAAACATCATGTGTTTGTTCTTAACACCTAAGCTATCTTTCCAGTCCCACATAGTTTGGCACTGTCAAGAACTATGTCAAGAATTATGCTTAACTCACTCAGGTCACAAGATATTTTTTTTGCATATCACAGAGCAGGCCAAGAGAAGTATATCATACACAAGAGATAGCTCAAGACCAATATGAAATCTTCTAGTGCCAGTGATAAACTCAGAGAGCATAAGGAAATTTGAAACTTTGTAGCATATATAGGTAAATTTTGAGATATAAAACTCTAGAATGATGGCTATCATATACTTATGATCAATCTTGAATAATGTAGTAACCATGAAGAATGCAACATTGAAGGTCATGTTCAAACATCAGTAATGGTCATGGAACAAAAATCATACAAGTAAATTTCAACATAATTAGAAATATGCAAAAGTAACACAATGAAATTATTAGTATTACTTTGCACTAGTGTGAACTAGATTGACCTTAAGATAGTATAGTAAGAATGGTAGAGATTATAGAGCTCATAGAAGCAACTTAGTTGCAATATAAGAATATCAATGGACTAATCATTAGTTAAATGCATTTCATCAGTAATGTGTAATCAGTTTATATGTTTCATTTTCTTTGTAGTTTTGAGACCTACTTGAAAAATTATTTAATATTTTCCAGTAGATAAGAACAGAGAATAAACAGCAGAAGCAACCTGAAGTGATAGCAAGAAACATAACATATTGCAGTTAATTACCAATAGAAGAGCAGAATAGACACTGTCTTCTGAATAGATGATGGTATTTTATTCATTAAGAAAAAAGGGCAACAAACTGTTCTCAGCAGAAACTGGAAAAACATCCTAGTCCTTTTGCCAATATTGACCTTAGGCAAGGCCAAACAAAGTTCTTTAATTTTGTAAGTAAATATTGATGATGTTGAAAGAAAAGCTTTTCTATTACTTTTGTTATAGGACAGTGAGAAAAATTGTAGTTGGAGTTTTCCTGTGTCCACCCACTTCTGTAGCCGCTCAGACCCAAGTAAAAACACAGAGACTTATACTGCTTATAAACTGTATGGCCGTGGTAGGTTTCTTGCTATCTAGTTCTTGTACCTTAAGTTAAGCCATTTCCATAAGTTTATACCTTGCCATGTGGCTTGTTGCTTACCAGTATCTTTACATCTTCTCCTGGTGGCGGCATCTTGCAGTGTCTCCTCACTTAGCCTTCCACTTTCCAGAATTTTCCTTTTCCTGCCTATGCTATAATTCCTGCCTGGATACTGGCCAACCAGCATTTTATTTATCAACCAAATCAGAGCAACACATTCACAGCATACAGAGCGATTGATATCCACAGCAAAAAATACTTGTTTCAACATATATAACAGGCCTTAAACTATTCATTTGGCATCAATCTTAATTATTGCAAAAATATATATAATGGAGTACCCCTTATGTGCTATGTGCTAGGTAAATTGATTAAGTGAGGATAGGGTGTCATAGCCACTGCTGAAACATTCCTTCAAGATGTTCAGTGTGCAAGGATCAATTTAAAGTTATTTAACTCCTTTCAAAATATCTATTTGCCTCTCAGATTATGCATCATTCCTGTTACAGAAGCTTCTTGGTTCTTCCTTCCAACTCAGAATCTCGCCATCTTAAGACTAAACCTTTTGAGTATTACAAAGTGAACTAAGCAAATGAACTTTTAAAACTCAAACTTCTCAATTCAGTGCATTTGAATTCTTCTGCAGATGATCCTAATACCAAGTAAAAGATGAGAAGAAGAATTACAGCTTATTCTTTAGAAACATTTTATTCATTTTTCTCTTTTTCTGTTCTCAATTGTAATGAATATAATGGATCATTCTCTGTTTTCTTACCACCTGAATTTTAGTGTGTCAATGGTAACTGTCATCATTTGGATTGTAGCATTTATCATACAGTCTCTTATTCAACTGAAGCTTGAACTGCATTTCTAATGTTCCTCTAATTGCCAGCTGTGAGATCTTTCTACCTATTGATAACTAAATGTCAGTTCTGAGACTCCCATTCTCAAGTCCTTACTGAGAGTAAATCAAGATGTCATGATACTTCTTTTGGATGACAAATTTAATAATATTGTGGGATTGGAAGCTACCAACTTCTACTTTTCACTATCATTAACCAAATCCATAATTTTCACTCATTTAAGTGATGTTTTTAGTTTTATTCATTTGTATGTGTATGTGTGTGTTTTGTCTGCATGTATGTATGTGTATGACATGCATGTCTAGTACTCTTAGAAGTAAGAAAAGGGCATCAAATCATCTGACAATGGAGTTAATAGGTACTTGTGAACCACCATGTGAGTACTATGAATTAGAGCCGGGTACTCTGCTAGAGCAAAATATGCTCTTAACAACTCAGCCACCTTAAGCACTAATATTGTATGATATTGTAAGAGGTAAGTTAATAGATTACTTAACACACTTCTGAACACCACAAAATGTGGTTTTAATAACAGAATTACAAAAAACTACTCCTTGGCTCACTTAAAATTATGTGGAAAATGGATATTAAATAATTTGGTAGCTATATTTCTTCAATGTATTAGATCATACTATATCAATATTCATGTATGTAGAAAGTTAAAAAATTGCAAGTAGATATTTTTGACAGTAAATAATATTGATATGGATAACTTAGATTTTATACTACCAACAATATCAAACAGAAACCACTGTCCTCAGTTTCCTACATAAAGAAAGCAGACCAAGGATAAGGATTTAAATATTTTTGCTTAGCTGAAAAATATCAGCACAGAAGACAAATCTAGAATACCTAAATTCATTTTCAGTACTTCTTTCATTTTGTCATGACTCTTTTTAGCTGCAGTTATTTCTGTTTATTTATTTGTGTTTATCTTAAATGTGATAGAAATATCTGATTTAATATTCAAATAGAATATAAATAACAACAGCAAACCTCTAAATCATCTAATGGTGATTATTACTTAATGAAATGAACACTAAAAATGGCCCACATATAGTCCCACTTCACACTGCCAGTCATTGCCTAGAAGCATTGCAAAGGAATTGCAACCTCAGATTTTAGCAAAAGAATGATTCTAATTTTTTGCAGCAACCTTGATTTTTGACTAATATATGTGACCACCTGGTAGAGAAGATTGTAAAAATAGTACCAAATATTTTCCATTTCTTGCTGCTTAAATAAGTGTATAAAGGAAGTATTATGATTCCTTTCAAAAACTTTTATTTTTATAGTCTTTATTTAAAAATATCTTCAAGTGAGTTAATAAAAGAATATGCACATAATAAAAAGGTTTATCATGAAATATTAAAGACAATATGTATAATAAAATACTGTTAAATGGTAAATAAGGGTAAAGAATTGCGATTGATTTTTTTAAAAAAATTGAATGGCAATTTCAGACTACCATATTCATACATCCATTGTTACTGCTTTACTAAGTCTACTTAAATTAGAGAAAAATGAATATATTAACTTACAGTATGAAGCGATATCAGAGACAAAGAGTTTGTCACATTTTCAAAACACGTGTTATTGAAACAAGAACAATCAATTTATCAGGGAAATGTGCATTGTTTTCTCAGCCATTGGAAGCATCACTCATCCCAGAAAGAGGAAGGTGAGAGTAGACTGAAAATGAAAATTGTTGTTGGTCTCTTTCCAAAGTTTTAGGCCCATAACTCCATTAGAAAAAGTCTAAATAACTAATTAATTTTTATGACTGTTAATGAGACTTTGTCTACTACAGGACATGAATGGAATTATTTCATATGCATATTTCTATCATAAAACTGAGACATGATGAAGGCACAACTTAATGAAAATAATGGACGCTGGGCGGTGATGGTGCACGCCTTTAATCCCAGCACTCGGGAGGCAGAGGCAGGGGGATCTCTGTGAGTTCGAGGCCAGCCTGGTCTACAGAGTGAGATCCAGGAAAGGCGCAAAGCTACACAGAGAAACCCTGTCTTGAAAAACAAAAAAAAGGGAAAGAATGAGATAACATGTGAGGAGTCATACATATCATCTTTCTGTGTAGTTCTCAGGTGTATCTTTTGCTCTACAACAAATTATAATATTTAAAAGGATGAACTCATAGACTATATGGGAAAAAGTTGTACCACACTGTTAGGTCAAACTGAGTTTTGATCAACAGCATGTATATTTCAATCTCATTAGTCCACCAACTGATAACTTTTGGAATTTTACATAGTTGAAATAAGTTTAATCTTTTTGTAGCAGAAATTCTTGTGGTACTTTAAAAAAGACTTCTGCATATACTAATTATTATCATTATTATTGTTATTATTATTATTTTGTTTTTTTAAGACAGTGCCTCACTGTGCAGCCCTGGCTGTCATAGAACTCATTATGTAGACAGAATAGGCTGACCTCAAACTCACAGAGGTCACATGATTTTGCCTCCCAAGTGCTGGGATTAAAGGCATGTTCCACTATGCTCAGCTTGTATTAGCTTTTTCAGCATTAATCATATATATAATTATTGTCTGCTTTTGATGTTATAGTTATATATAAACATGATGCATTAAAAAATTATCTTCCAAATTAAAAACCCCGAGTTTGTGTCATTTTTATTTTACTTTGCAAGCACCATTTTGAAAATAATTCTATTTAATTCCATTTAATTTTGTTTGATTAAAATTTTAAAAAATCCTCAGGACTTAGTAAATAATACAAGAATTGCTAACTGTGACATTCTGTATTTCAAACATTTTTACATGCTCTCTTTGAATGACCACATATGAGATAATTACAGTCCATTTTTGACAAACTATCATAACTCAGAGGCATTCAAATCCTTTATATATTTATATGTAAATACTTAACTCTAAAATCAATGATGGGACATTTTTTTCAAAAGATAAGAAAATACTGTTTGTGTGTTTTTACTAGAAACTAAGTCTATAGCAAAATAATATTTCATATTTTGTAGCATATAGGTCATATGGTTTGATTATTACTTTTCAAGCTGGTTTCAGTTATAAAATTATAATTTTAAGAGCCCACTTACCTGAGGGATATAGAATACTACTATGATCCACTCAAGTTGCCCTGACAGACTAGGTAATAATAACTTCAACCCATAGAGGTTAGCTCACTCATTTTTCTCAACTTATCTCAGCCATTTAGTCTTTGCAAATGGTCTGAAACCTAGCATTGATTCTTCAGCTAAGAAATATAACTATGGATATTTGAACCATAAAAAAGATATTTGAATAGATGGTGTAAAGTAAATTATATTTTGTCAGACAGGTACCGAGAAAAAAAAGTAAAAGATGTGCTAGCAATTATAGTCAAGCTATGTCCAGAACATTTTAGCTTAGAGTTACACTTATGACAAGAATTTCAGATTCATTTGTGGTTAGCAATCTCTTATGTATAAACTACCAATCATCAAATAAGGACATGAATAAGTTCCTCAGGTGAAACTAACTATAGACCTTCCCAGGCAAAGATATGAAAGATTTCTAGGAAACCTAAAGACATTAAGTAGTACATTGTGTAGGAAATTCATGAATACTAGAAGAATCTCTAAAACCATGCACAAAGATATAAATCAAAGATATCAATTCAACTGCTGAGAGAAGAATCCCAGAGGAGAACATGAAGAATATCCAGAAAAAGATCACTTGGTTGTAATCTTAAGAAGCATGACAACTATAATCATAGTACTGGGAGCCAATGACAGTGGGATCACCAGCTGGAAACCAGCCTACGTTACAGGGTAAACACTGTTAAAAAAAATCTATGGACTTATTAGGAAGAATATTAAGTTCATATGAACAATATGCTAGTGATTGCAAATATTTTCCACTTAAATATTTTACTTAAAGAGCAGGCACTGTAAGTATTAGTATTATTTTTATATTCTATTTAAGTATTGTGGAATGCCATTGTAATTCTACCTCTTGGAACGATGAGTCAAGAAGATGAAGAAGTCAAATTTATCCCAGGTTATATAGGTTCAGAGCAGCCTGGAATATATAGGATGATTCTATGCAAAAAAGCAATTTAAATTACACTTTTGTTTTAGGACGTTCAAATCATCAGGAATTTTGAACAGTTGAAAGGAAAGACAGAAATTGCATATTAAAATCCATTACTTTTTCTTTAGCTTATTTTTGATACAATTGCTTTTAATAAACACAATTTATATTTATTTATAGTACTTACTAAGCAACAAAAAACATAATTATTCCATTTTTGTTTTTTCACCAATTATTATTTTATGTATATAGGGGGAGGTCTTTTGCTTCACCCTTGATATTCCTATAAAAAGCCCTTTTGAAAAGACAGAAGGGGCCTGTGGGTATTGATCCATGCCCTGTAGCTAGAGTTTTCCTGCCTTGCCCACAGTCAGGACAAATCTCTGTCACCCGCCAGTCCCACAGCCGCTCAGACCCAACCAAGCAAACACAGAGACTTATATTGCTTACAAACTGTATGGCCGTGGCAGGCCTCCTGTAACCATGCATATGGTCAAGCCATCCTCTAATGCAGCCCTGCTGTGTAAAACAAGCTCAGCTCTCACTAGAACATTTTTTTGTGAGCCTCCACAAGTTATTCATAGTTCATCCATAGCCAAGAGTAAAAGCCAACGAGTTAATGCATTCCTGCTTGCACTCAGTTCATTTTCTCCACTCCTTTGCAGTTCTGAGTGCCCTGCCTAAGGAATGGTACTACCCACAGTGAGTGGATCTTCCCATCTCAATCAAAATAATGAAGATAATCTCCCACACACATGTCCTGAGACCAAACAGATGTAGAAAATCTTTTATTAAGACCTTTTTTTCTCCAAATGATTCTAACGTGTTAACAAATTAAACTGACCATCCATCACACATAGTGATTTTCACCTAATAATAAGACACTTCTATGATCCTAAAAAGTAATGGTAACACTAGTGTTTAACACTTTACCACCATAATCTAAAAAGAAAAGGGAGTAAATAATATGTATTAAATGTATGGTTTCTGTAGGCAAAGAATATAATAAAATTATATGGCTATAAATCCAGTATTTACAAACTGTTATTTTGGTGAGGTTATTAAAGGTCTATCTGATTGAGTTTTCTCATTTGCCAATGGAGATAATACTAGATTCTAAGCTAGTGATATTGAAAGAATTAAATAATTTGATACGTGAAGCATCTACGAATAGAGCCTATTAGATAAATGCTGATTAATGATTATTAAATATCACCATTGTTAATATTATCATTTTACTATTACTTTAAAGAATGTCAGTTCCTGTAAGAAAGGTTCCTGAGTAAATAATCATGTTTCCCTCACAAAATTTTGTTTTAAGATATATACCTCATAACAACAATATGTATTTAATTTTGCCCTATAAATATTTGTTTTCATGTGTACATTCATATTGATGAAGATTGGGAATAAGTAGGACAATTCTAAATCTTTTTTCAAAAAACAGAACAAGGGCACAGTACATTTTGGCTGTGTCCATTTCCTTGCATCCCTTATGCAGTGTATATTGACATTATCATCTTTATTAACTACTTAAGAAAGACTGATGTGGCTCCTGGAAAATTAGATTTCTCATAATGGCATATGGCAGTAAAAGTCATCTACTGTAAAACTGAATACAGCTACTTATCAGGTTGGAAGCATAATAAAAAATAATATATAGATGACAATTTTTATACCATACTGTAGAATTCACATTTGGTTTCTTTGGCTAACCTATTCCATTTATACATTTCCTTAATTATCCCTCAAGAGAGACTTTAGGGAAAATCATTTTAAAAACTTATGGAAATTACTAACATTAGGTCACTTTTATATGGCAAGCATTTATTTCATGTACTTACTTGACAAGTCTGCTTGCACTAGTTAGTGTGATACTAATGCAGCAATCCAAGAAAATGATATTGAAAATACGTAACTGATTGTGACAATCTCTGTATATCAATATAAACAAGTGAACAGTACAGCAGTAACCCCATGAGAAGAGAAGAAAATACACTTTATCCTCTATCTCATGTATCAAACATTACTGGTACTATAACGACACATACAACTTTTATATTTTCATGTGATAATTTAAAATTGATTGTGTTTTATTCAAAGTCAAAGCATGGTAACCCTACTGTAACTCCTCTTGAAATTTTAACAATAGAAGCTAATTTCTTTAAGAACTTTGTTTCTCCCAGGCATTTCAGATACTTATTTTATTTGATCCTTAAATCAATGTAGGATACCATGGGATATATTCATCACTTATCTTTTTTCTCATATTACAATCCATTTATCATAAATTCACATCAGTTCCAACTCCATCATGTATTTCTCATCCATGTATTTTTTTATGTTCCCCATATGGTCTAGTTTAAGCATTTAAAATATGTCACTTGAACCACCACACTATTTTTTCTTTCCCTACAATTGATTATTAGATAAGCAAAATTTATCCATATTTAGTGTCAGGGCATCCAGGAAGTATATGGGAAGACAGTATAAAAGATTACAATGTGTTACTTGATTCTGTCCTCAATATTAATCTAGACCAGATTTGATACAATAACATATATTTCCAGGGATTATTTCAATGTTCAAATTCCCTTTCACTATGAAGATGTGGACAGATTTTATCTTTTTCAGGTACAGAAAAAGGTGCCACATACTTTGCTTAAATGTACATTGTCTCAGAAGAAACTAACAACAATTGATCCATTGCCATTGTCACTAACATATTTATTGCCAGGGCCCATTTAATTTTGAACGCTTTGTCAGACATGTGTATTGACATTTGTGCTAATGTGTTTTTAACCTACCAATTCTTTGTTTTGTTTTTCACATAGATCAACATGTCCAGATTTTGCATTAAATAATAATGATAACCCCACTAATCTCTGAGAACAACAACAAAATATATAATTCTTAAAGTATAAAGAATCCTGCTAGGAGTAAGAAGATTTGTATTTCTTTTATTATTATTCCTCCTTTTTAAAATACCTTCCCACCCCCAGTCTTGTTTTCTTCTTCTACACCCCTGAGGAGCTGATCTGAGTATGGGTTCTTTTTGAAGTTAATGGGAATTGTAGGCTTGGTTCAGCTCCACAGGGTATAAAGCAAGATGAAAACCAGTCTTAGTCTCACAGCAGAAAACACAATCACAACGCTTGCTGCGCTATTAAAGAATGCTTTCCTTTTTTGTTGTTTATTTTGAAGTAATGACACAAACTGTCAAGGAAGAGATTCTGTTACCAGCAACTATTCAACATGAAGTTTACAGGAGGAAATTATTATAGGTATAAAGTTGGTCTCAACTGACCCATACTATCTTGAAGATTCTTAAAAAAAATACTAGATAATGTGTTTCAACTAGTTTAGAAATTATATCATGTAGCAAAGATTATTTAGTCTGTAAAACATTTTTGCCCCATCTCCACTTTTACATTGTGTATTTCCAAATATCCTTTTGGGGAATAAAAGACATTTTTTGGTAGTGATAATGAATTTAATACAGATTCGTTATACAGGATAAGCGACTACTCCTTCCACTGTACTAAACACCCAGAATTTTAAAAATTATTATAAAATATTAGATAACAAACTGAATTTTTTTGGGCTCAAGATAAATTATGACATATACCTATAAATTGTAAAGTGATTACCACAATTAATTTAATCAAAATAGCCCTGCACTCTGCATCTTAATTTTAACTTATTCTAAGTATTCCTAAGGACTAGAGTATGAAGATCTTAGCAGTTACTCACCTACTCTTGTAAGAGGTCACTTGAATTTTCTTAATCCCTCCCCACAACCAAATTTTTCACTTCCCCTCCTGCATTGCCAGATGACATTTCCCATTATTTCACAACAGGGACTGTAAAGTTTGTGTACTGATTTCTCACTTTCCCCCCTTCTTCTTTCCCTCCACTTGATAGCAGCATGGTATATACCATCAATAGAGATTTTCTATTATTCTCTTGAACTACAATACAGTAGCTGATGACATAATGAACATGAACACTAGCAGGAATATTCAATACTTCTTCATGCTGTAAGTTCAACAAAAGCATGATGATACCACTATTGCAGTTGCAGTGTAACTGTTTAACTTTAAATACCTTAAGTTTACCTCAATTAATCTTACAGGAAAAGAAACCAGAATTCCCAGAAGTGCATTTTAATTGCAAGAGATGGGAGTTGGATATTTTATGAGCTTATATTTTGCTATTTATAAACACATGAATGAAATATTGTGTACTTTAGATGGAAAATACTTCTTTAAAAATCATTTATCATATATTCACTAAGGCATCTTTTTACTTCAAGCCTTCATGCAGATTGTAAAAATGACTTGTATTTTCTTTTCATAGTTTGTAGTTCAGTGTTATACATGAATAAGTGACATGATAATCTGTACCTTTCACCTCAAAATTAATGGTAAGTGTAAGAAGATAAAAGATAACAAAGGATTATTCACAGTGAAGCTTAGGTCATAACATGAAAGCTGGAAAGGCAAGGCAAGCAAATGACATCTGATTCAAATCTTTCACGCTTTAGGAATCCTACCACTTTGTTTGTTTTTAGAAAATAAAGTATCTTGTAGAATCCAAACTTAGTTTCCCTTTAAATTACATTTACTTCATCTAATTATACCCAAGATTCACAAACCAGAATGATTGTACCTTAATTAAATCAATGTGTTTTGTCAACTATTATTAAATGAAGCTTGAAAAAATAAGTGAAAACATACATAATATATGCTTTGTTGAGTTTGTGACTAAAACTAATGTTCTAGTAATTGTGAAAATCCTGAAGATGCATATTTAAAATTATTTAAAAAACACTGTACATTGTGGTGGTAATCTAATTGTATTGAAATATTATTCTGATTTGTACTGAAATATTAATTTGATTGTATGTTAATAAATAAAGTTGTCTGGGGGTCAGAGCTATTAGAGCCATAGCAAGAGTGTGGCGGTGGTGGCACACGCCTTTAATCCCATAGATATCTGTGTGTTCAGGGTCAGAGCTATTAGAGCCATAGCAAGAGTGTGGCAGTGGTGGCACACGCCTTTAATCCCATAAGATCTCTGTGTGTTCAGGGATACAGCCAGCATTGGAGACATATGCCTTTAAGACCTAGGGGGCTGTACATTCAGACAGTGACGAGGCAGTCATGTGTTTGGGTTTACAACCAATGAGAAGGCAGAACAACATACTTTAAATATACGAACCGACAGGAAGTAGGTCTCTTTTCGCGAAGCTGGGACAGCAGGAGGAAGGGTGAGATTTTAGCTCTGAGCTCTGACTTCTCGGCTTTCTCTTTTACATTGTTTCTGTGTTTCTTATTTAATAAGACGGTTGGTTACATCTACATCTGGCAAAACAAGTGTGGTTATGGCTTTATCAAAAGGCATCTTCTGAGGCCAGGACAATATGGCCCCATCCCTGAAGTGGCCTTCGCATCCGGAAAAGGTACGGTGCCCTTTTCTTCGAAGGCAGCTTAACAGGCAGAGGGCCGATGGATTCTGTTGTACAATGGAACAGCAGCTGAAAGCTCATGCCTCTCAAAAGTAGACTGGCATTTAATAGAGGGATGTGGAGAAGAAGGGGATGCTGAGATGAAACCATATATACACAGCCAAGAAGAATGGACAGCTGAATTAAAAAACTGTCAACAATTTCCAGAATTTAAAATCCTGAATCATGACAGGACACTAGTGGAATTCAGGTGTTTCTGGTACGTGGACTGCTCTCACCCAATGTGAGGTTGAACTGTTGACCTTGTGTACATCCTACTTCACAAATGAGTCTGTCAGATACACTAAGCCTATAGGCTGAAGATGATGCCCCAACACTGCGGAGAAACCTCAGGTGACTGCCCAGGCAGCTGGCTGTTTCTGTCAACTCACAAAATTTTTTTGGAAGTTGCTTGCATGCACTTCCTGTTTTTATTTTTGTTAGCTAATATTATTCCCTTCTTGGGTCTCTGAGGGAGTTGAAGATTAGTTAGTTATGGTTGAAGATTAGTTAGTTATAGTTGAAAATTAATTAGGATAGAAAGTACATTAGATACATCTTGGATTTACCAAAATAGGATAGAAAATGGAATTATTTTCTCTGATTCGTCAAATACCTGTTTAGGTATTTATTACTTGTATATATTGTATATAGTTATTGTACTTTTGTATATAGTTTTTCTTTTGTTAGTCATAACCTTTTGCTTTTTTTCTTTTTATTAAAATAGAAAAGGGGAAATGTGGTGGTAATCTAATTGTATTGAAATATTATTCTGATTTGTACTGAAATATTAATTTGATTGTATGTTAATAAATAAAGTTGTCTGGGGGTCAGAGCTATTAGAGCCATAGCAAGAGTGTGGCGGTGGTGGCACACGCCTTTAATCCCATAGATATCTGTGTGTTCAGGGTCAGAGCTATTAGAGCCATAGCAAGAGTGTGGCAGTGGTGGCACACGCCTTTAATCCCATAAGATCTCTGTGTGTTCAGGGATACAGCCAGCATTGGAGACATATGCCTTTAAGACCTAGGGGGCTGTACATTCAGACAGTGACGAGGCAGTCATGTGTTTGGGTTTACAACCAATGAGAAGGCAGAACAACATACTTTAAATATACGAACCGACAGGAAGTAGGTCTCTTTTCGCGAAGCTGGGACAGCAGGAGGAAGGGTGAGATTTTAGCTCTGAGCTCTGACTTCTCGGCTTTCTCTTTTACATTGTTTCTGTGTTTCTTATTTAATAAGACGGTTGGTTACATCTACAGTACATGAGGAAATATAGTATGTAACATAAATAAGTCAAACAAGTAGACTGTGTCAGAGAGGCTTTCCCTTATATGGATGCATTATATTTTATCATTTCTCATAAACCAAACTCAAAAATGAGTTGTCTGTTCAACAACATATGATATATGACTTGAAAGAGCTAAAATTGTGGAAATAAATTAATCACATTTATGCCTCTCAGATGTTCTAACAATGATGAATGGCAGTGCATAGAGTGGTGCTGAATCATGCTGCGCATCATTTGTGCTATGGTAAGTCTCAACCACAGACACACTGACCTTCACTGTGTTCCTGACAGGTTTGCTTATCCAATTCCAGCTTTTGAACATTCAGTTCAATCTTCCAAAGTATTTACTTATATTTTTTTAAACACAGGCTGACCCTGCCAATAAGTTTGTTAGCTACTCTTCTGTCATGACTCTTTGTTCATGAAACACAGAAAAGAGGCATGATCTTGAATATTACTCATTTTATAAATAGAATTTGTTCTGTTAATTTCAAATGAGTAAAACATTTTAAATGCAATAAGAAATCATTGATGTATTTATTTATGTACTTATTTATTCATGAACTATTTTTCCAGTATTTTAAGGCCAACTAGCCTCACAGTAGTAAATAAAACAGCTGCAAATCCATTTCATTAGTAAATATGACTAATCTCCATGGATACAAGAACTTTGCTTCAGGTATAGAGTACTGTGATTGTTAGTGTTAATAGTTGACTTATAAAAATCTAGAATCACCTGGGGAAGGGGAATGGGCCTCCAAGCATATCTTTGGTGAGGCAGAAAGGCCTGCACCCTGCAAATGGTACATAGAAATGGAAGTAAGCAGTAGCCTGAATACATCTCTCTGCTTTTTGACTGATAACATCATGTGAGTAGGTACCTCAAGCATCTGCCTCTGAGACTTCCCCAGAATGATGGACTATAAGCTGGAACTGTGAACCAAAATAAACCCCCTTTCCCTTAAGCTATTCTAGTTGGAATATTTTGTTTCACTGCAACAGGAAAATAAAATATGGTAAGCAACACTGACAGAAAAAGAAAAGGACAAATGTCTTTTGGCACTCAGAATAAAAGAGAAAATGTCTACAGGCACTCAGCATAGATCAACTAGTCCTTCCCTAGATAATTGAGATGACAAGTTATGCTGATCAGATCTTCCCCATGTGAAACATCTGTCTATATTGCAAGCTCCTATTCAGATTTCAATCAGATGTTACAAGCAGATAGAAAAGACATTTGAAAAGGTGAGGGTCCCATTTATACTTCAGACACCTTCCCGATTCTTCTCCACTCTGTGTCAAATCTACTTCCTACTACCTGTTCAGAATATCTCCATTCTGTATTTGGCATAGAAATAATGTCTCCACTGAACAGACTATTGGTAACTTCAGAAAGGTAGATATCTAAGGAGAAAAATTAGCAAACACTTGGCTTTTACCATCTTACAGTTCAACAGTAATTGGAAGATCAAAGTAAAAAAAAAAACAGAAATTAGACATTAGATATTTTGTTTACTAGCAGTGTATGCTTCCAGGGTTGCTCAAGGATAAATAGGGTGCCTGCTTTATTTATATAAGAAGTATATAATTTTTTTAAGGATTATAAGTATGAGATCTAGGGATGATTTCAGCAGAGAGAAAAGAGTGATATGCAAGAACTCATGTAGCTAGAGTTTTCCTGGTCCTGCCTGGCCCACAGTCAGGACAAATCTCTCTCATCCACCAGTCCCCAGTCGCTCAGACCCAACCAAATAAACACACAGAGACTTACATTGCTTGCAAACTGTATGGCCACAGCAGGCTTCTTGTTATCTAGTTCTTATATCTTAAATTAACCCATTTCTATTAATCTATACTTTGCCATGTGGCTCGTGGCTTACCTGTACCTTACATCTTCCTTGTCATGGCAGCAGCTGACAGTGTCTCTCTGACTCAGACTTCCACTTCCCAGAATTTTCCTCTTACCTTGGCCTGCATATACTTCCTGCCTGGCTACTGGCCAATTAGTGTTTTATTTATTAACCAATCAGAACAACACATTTAACATACAGAACATCAAAGAAACAGAAGAATGTGGACACTTTTAAGAAGAATGGAATCAAGTTCATGCTGAGTAGAACCTTTTTTGATAAGGGAAAAGAAATACTATTCCTTTTCCTTTAAATAAACTAGCAAATACAATTAAACTTTTAAAAGAATATATTATAAAAGTTTACATATAATTTTTTTTTGAAATACTGTTGCTGTGGGATGGTCTGTATATCAAATTGCTCTGATTGGTCAATAAATAAAACACTGATTGGCCAGTGGCCAG
The DNA here is from genome assembly GCF_049852395.1 of Peromyscus maniculatus bairdii. NCBI lineage: Eukaryota > Metazoa > Chordata > Mammalia > Rodentia > Cricetidae > Peromyscus > Peromyscus maniculatus. Next base: position 71,571,029 of record NC_134875.1, on the reverse strand, counting down.
GCAGGAAGTAGGCGGGACAAGGAAAGAGGAGAAGTCTGGAGAGTGGAATTCTGAGTGAGGGAGACACTACCAGCCGCTGCCATGATAAGCAGCATGTGAAGACGCTGTTAAGCCACGAGCCATGGGGCAAGGTATAGATTTATAGAAATGGATTAATTTAAGATGTAAGAACTAAATAGATAGAAGCCTGAGCCATTAGGCCATACAGTTTATAAATAATATAAGCGTGTTTGTGTTTATTTTATAAGTGGGCTGTTGGACTTCCGGGGCTTAGTGGGACCCAGAGAGAAGACTCTCCAGCTACATACTGTTATAACAATTACTATGGAAATATATTTTATGTTAAAATTTATGTTACCCCAAATGCCTGAATTCTAGGTCAAAATTTGTAATTAGATTTTTAATACATGGCTTCTTATACACAACTGAATTTAAGAATACATGACCAAAAAGCTTCAAGTAAACCATAGGATTGGAGTTGTAGGGAAAGGTATTACTAGGAATGGGAAAAGGTAATCCTTACATTCAAGGATTACTATTTGGTTTTCTTGATAACAACAAGCAACAACACCAATTTTTAATATGAGGTTTCCAACAATTCAGAAGCAAGAAGTTGAGAAGGTATGTACAGTCATTTGAATTCTATTAGATCAATTTTCTAATGCATTTCCATTACTTAATTTTTATTTTAGTTTTCAATGTACCTTTCCATTAATTCACTTTTATAAAGATAGGGGGAATTGTTTATGAAGGGCTTAATTTTAAAATTTTGAGAAAAAATGAAAGCCTTCCTCTGAATCTTTTTATCACTTAATCTCTTTATTTTTTTCTAAAATGAAATTGTCCACTTTAGTGACTCTTATTTTACCACTTACTACCATTTCTGCCTGACCAACCTAGTCTGATATATTCTTGGCTCCTACAGGCCACACAACTTATTTCAAATATAATCTGGTACTTAGACTACAACTACAATGCTCTCCTATATCTCATGTACTTGAAAACTTCTGTTTGAAGAGGTGACAGGAACTATTGCTATTAATAATAATATTATTCAATACAATTGTTTTTAGTTATCCCTCATACAGGATCACCTATAAATAATACCTTCTAATTTTTTGAACTCAATTTAACGGAAGTAATATGGCACTGGCAAATTATACCAGATAATAATAAATACATTTGAACTAATACAAGAAAGTTACCACAACTATAAATTTTATGCCAATTTTTTTAAGTTTGGTGCTGTTGGTGATTAAAAGCTAAATAAGCATTCTACCTCTGAGAGACCAATGCCACCTCATTATTTTCTAGTATGTTACATAGCACTTTTTGAGATGATTACTTCCAATAGTTAGGCTTAGATCAAGTTGTATTTTATGTTTAACTGTGTAAAAGTTTACTATAAAAGAAAGAGAAATAATTTTTTTCTGAAAGTCATGCTTTACAGGAGAACCACATACTACTCTTCCTAGAAGAAGGAAAATATTATATAAAATATTTTGTAAGCATTGAGTTTATTATTGTGTCTTTCAATAAACCTTCAGCTTGCTCACATTAATTCTCCACCATATTTTGCTACGAAACAAACTTTTAGTATCTAGAGAAAAGTTGCTCTGGCTAGAAGGAAAAAAAAACAAGAAAAAAGATTAAAATAAGCTTAGTATATCTGAGAAGGAGAAAGCACGTGGACTTACAGAGCTTATATTTTTGTTTGGTATTATTTTCATAAATCCTTGCCAAATACAAGCTGTGCATGACCTGCAGTTTTGTGTTTTGCTGTCTGCATATCTGGAGAGGGTAGACAGTAGAGGATACTAGGAGAAATTAGCATTTTGTGCTAAGTCCCAAGCAATATATTGGCATACTATGTCATTTAATACTGGGGGAGCTATCCCATTCATCCTCAGTTTTCTAGTGGTTTCCCTTTTTTAAATCACTAGCCTCACTTCAGTAAGTGCATAGAATTAAAGAGACTTAATACAGTGGAATGGAAATTGTTTGTGGTTTGTTTACATCTGTTGTTAGATCATACACATCTGTGAGAGACTGATAGAAATTATGAACAATTTTTCCTTATTCTGGGTTGAAGAAAACACAAATGCCACAGGATCTTACACAGACTGGATGCAAGTAATGAGCATGAGCTATGAAAATGGATATAAAATAAATAGTTTCTGTAGTTCTAATTCTTTCAAGAATTTTTGTGTTTGTTGGTGGATAAGTGCATAAAATACATTTGATACAGAGTCTAAAATTTAATATGAAGCCCCATCAACAGCTTGTGTTCCACATGCCTAGCCTATCTGTATAAATGTTCATTGACTTGTATAGACTTTGTAGGCAAGACTACATTTTGGCTTGTGATATTTTTCTTTAGTTGCAAGTTTTTTAAGAAGTTTTTTTAAATGAAAAGAGACAGATGACTACACACAGCCTTAAGCTATTTTTAACTCATTTGAAAATCATTAATGGACTCACTAGGAACATGGACTCCAGGTCAAGAGCACCTAACCCCCAAATTCTCAGAAATGACAACAAGAAGTCAAAGGCTGGCCTTGGCTTTATTTTTTAAAACTCAACACCTAAAACTACCCATGCTAGGAAAGCTCTTCTGCATTAGCTTTTCAGTTTTTGTTCATTTCAAATATCTATGGACTTAGTGAATTCTAAATTGTGCACTCAGAAAAAAACAACAATAAAGCTCCTTCCTGCCTGCCTTTTGACCTATTTTCACTCTGATTTTCTCTTACATTTTTTTTCCTTTTTTGTATTGGTTTTGTGTGTGCTAAGTATTCTTCCACTGAGCTAAATCCTTAGCCCTGTAAAAGGTTTTATGAATTTCTCCCTTCATTATTTAAAAATATCCCCATGGAAATTTATTTGCATGGGATATAAACCAGGAATATTTTGACCAACTTGGGAGCACACACTTATTAACTTTCTCCCTAGAAGTCATCCAAATACTAGCTCCATTAAGAGGTTATTTGTGTTTTATTTTTTTTAAGGAGTCGGCTGAATAAATGGTTGTAAAATACTGGCAAGTATTGGGAAAGGGGTAGGATGACCCTGACCTTCAGCAATTATTCTCAAAATGTAGTCTATATATGAATAACTTGCCTGCATTGGTCTCAGAAGTCTACATTGTAAAAGCACCTCAGGTGGTTCTGAGGCTGCACTAAGAAACACTGGCTGTAACATTCTATCCTTAGGTAACAAAATGTGAAAAGCCATGTTCTAATGGGGCAAAGTTTTTCTCAGTGTAGATATAGAAAGTCAGTTTCTAACTTGTTAATGTTGGAAAAGTAAGTGTAGAGTTTTACTTGGAAAATGCTTCATTGTCACCAATGAAAATTATACTGCAACTGTCACAGGCACTTCCTGAAATTTCTAGTTGGCATCCATCTGAATAAGGAATTCATTTTTGATAGGCCACACATGGCAATAAGGCCACTATGATTATTTATGCAGTTGTAAAATAATATTAAGCTCACATAAAATATCATTTTACTCTTTAATAGATATTTTAAGTTCTAATTGCAATGATTATTCCACTGAATATGCTGAGTAACTTATTCCACAGTAATGAGAACTTGAATTAAGATTGCATAAAATGTCTTATCATCTTACTCAAATTTTTACTTTCTTCATTAAAGACTATATGTGTTTTCAACTACTAAAATACGTCTAGGTACTCAGAGATGAATTGTATTTATTTTATAATTTGGAAGTATTATTGTGAGCCCATGTACTTCTTTATTTTGTGATACCACAGCTGTCTTTCAAGAGAAAAGGAGATCTCTTTATGGAAAAGCAATACTGTTTATTAATAAATGCTAATGGCCCTAATATGTATCCTAACTTGGTCATGAGAAAGCAGATTCAGTGTACATTCTTATAAACTCTTATACAAGGCTTTACTGTCAAACTGGTGAGAGATTGGCATGTTAAAATATTGTGCTTTTCTTTCAAAGTGAAGTAAAAAATAAACAGAAAAAAAGGAAATATCCTGTGTGAATGGTTTTACTGTTTTCATGATATATCACCTCTTTGCCTTGTTATAAATTGAACAGTTAACAGGTGGCGATGAATTTATGTTGGAATGAAATTTGGAGATGCCACATATGTAATGTGGATGAATTTATGTTGGAATGAAATTTGGAGATGCCACATATGTAAAAACATTACATATGTTTTTTTCTGCTTGTTTAGAAAATTTCCTAGGTGTGTTAAAGAGGATATAACATTTGCTTCAGCAGTATCTCCTCTGCTGTTGTTCCAGGAGCCCAGGATTCCTATATTTTCCATTATTTATAAATACCTAAGACCCACCAACAAGATGAAATAATTTCCTAGGACAATGGTGGCTATTTGCTTTATAATACCAGTATGAAAGTTTCATTCTGCCCTTTAAAATTTCTTCATATCCAAGAAATGATATGTATCATGTAGTTACCGTATGCTTCTTTTCAAAATACCTTGCATAAGAGAGGATAATTGATACTCATTTTCTTCAAATACTGTACTTTAAAACTATGTCCAAGAAGGGAAAAGACTACTGATGAGAACAGAATGCAAATTTTTCAAACATTGAAGATGAGAATTCTTAGGTCTGTTTTTTTAATGCATTGATATAAATAATAAGATACCATTGCTTTTGGCTTCTTGAAACCTGTAGATGTGATTAATTAACACAGAAAGAAAAATATAGTGCTTAGTTGTACAAAAACGTTTCAAATTAAAATGTTGACATTGCACTTAATTGCGAATTAACTACAAACATTTGAGAGTTTTCGTACATGTATTTAATTTTATTATTTTATTATTCTTGAGTTTTTCATACAGGGATATGATACAATCATATTTCTGTGCTGTCAATCTTCTGAATATTTCCCCTCCCAATTTTAAGACTTCTTTTTATAGGCCCTAAAACCCAACGAGTACTCTCAAGATGTTCCATGTTATGAAAATATTCACTAGAGCATGAGATTCTTAAGAAGTGGCAACACCATCTTAAAAGAACAATTTCCCCTATCCCAGCAAAAATCAGTTGCCAATTGCTACTCAATGACAGGTAGATCCCATAGATAATATATATCAGAATTTCTGCTAGCTTGATCTTGTGCAAGTAAGCAGAGTTCCTATGACTTCATAAGTTTGATAGCTATATCACATCTAGGGGACAGCATATCATAGTATTTGCAGCCTGGAATATTTCTTTTTTTTTATTGAGAATAGATTCTTCATTCATACAATATACCCTGACCACAGTTTGCCCTCCCTCCCTCCCTCCCTCCCTCCCTCCCTCCCTCCCTCCCTCCCTCCGTCCCTCCCTCCACTCCTCCTAGCTACCCTCACCTGTACCTCACCCCCCTTCAGATCCACTCCCTCTCCATTTCCTTTTCAGAAAATGGCAGGGCTCCAAAAACCCCAACAAAATAATATGCAATAAGACAAGGCAAAATTACTCATATCAAGGCTGGACAGGCAACCTGATAGGAGGAAAAGAGTCCCAATATCTGGCAAAAGAGTCAGAGACATATCCACTCCCACTGTTAGGAGTCCCACCAAAACTCTAATCTAACGGCCATTATATGTACGCAGAGGACATGGTGCAGAGCCATGTAGGCCCTGTGCTTGCTACTTCAGTCTCTGTGAGTTCACATGAACCTTACTTAGTTAATTCAGAGATCTTTGTTTTATTGGTGTCCTCCATCCCCTCTGGCTCCTACAACCTTTCTGCCTCTCTCTTCTGTGGGATTCCCTCAGCTATGCAGGGAAGGATTTGATGGAGACATCCAATTTAGACCCTTTCCACATAATGACTGGCTGTGGGTCTCTGCACCTGCTCCCATCTGCTACTGGGAGAAGCCTCTCTAATGACAATTGGACAAGGCACCTGTTTCTTGATTAGAAAAGAAACATTCAACTTAAGGTTTATGATAGCAAACTAACAATAAAGTACTGTGACTTTCTGCTGAACTACAGGAGTATATGCTGTAACTTTTGGGACCAGATACTTCTGAGCTTTAATCCTGCTTTCTTCCTTCTTGAGTACATGATTAAGGGAAATGTCATAATTGATCTGAACCTCAGTTTCCTTAGTCATAAGATGGCAAAAAAATTGTCATTATTACATGATTTTGTAGTTTCAAATGAGATGAAAATGTGAAGTGGCAACATTTTATGTCCTCATTTTACATTAAAATATTGTTAATTAGAATTAATCCAAAAAGATCAATTAACTTATGCAAATTAATTATTTAGAAAGACATTGAGTACTTTTAGATTTCAGATACCATGTTTGAATTGGTTTGTTTAAAGGAAACAAAAATTCTCTTTAATGAAATGTTACAGTAAATTGTACTAAAATTAGTTTGAATTAATGTGACTATTTAACTGTGATAAGTACTAAAATGAGATACAAAATATAGATTTTGCAACAAAGGGATTAGATTTAGGCCTTAAGGTTCTGTAAATTAGAAATGCATGAAATAATACCTAAAGGATTAATAGGTGATAAACTGGTGGAAGGGGAATGGAAAACATTCAAAGCAGAAGAAACTATTTGTCTACAAAACCCACATAGGAAGACAGTGTAGTAAATATGAGAGCTTTAAAGAAGACCAGTATCACTGGATAGGAGAAACCAAGTGTAAATATTAGCATATTAAAAATGAAAAAGAGAAGAGAAGAACATGAAAGGTTTACTAGTTGCTTATCTGCTACTGTGATGCAATACCATGACCAAGACAACTTACAGAAAGAAGGGTTTATTTGGGCTTATGGGTCCAGAGGGTTAGGGCCCATGATGTCAGACAAAAAGAATGGCAGCAGTAGCAGGAATCTAGGGGCTCATATCTTCAACTGTGAAAACATCAGAAAACAGAGAAAGTAAACTGGGTGCTGGTATTTCCAACTCTCAAAGCCTGCCTGCATACTATACAGCTAATAATGGTCTGGATTATCAGACCCTGAGTAAAACTTAAGGGATAAAGTACATTGATTCAGTATTAGGTTCAATGTGTAAGTACAGTGGAAATAGTCATAAGTAGATATTTCAGCAGTGTTTCAGGCAGGATAAGAGGCTTTCAAGGCTCATGATGAGAGGACTTGCATATGGCAGATGTATAGGAGGTGGAAATCAGCCAAACAAGGATGAAACCTGGGATCAAAGTGTCAATGGTTGTGTGAAGATGCCTAGCTTTTATACACAAGTAATATTTGGTATATTCTATAATAAATATATTTGCAATAATATCATATTCTCAGTTTTGAACACAAATTTGAGATGTATACAGCTCATACAAGTGTATTTACTTTTCTGTTGCTATGATAAAATACCATGGCCAAGGTAATGAAAAAAAAGATTTATTTTTGCTTGCAATTCCAGAGAGACAGAGTTCATTACAGAAGTGAAGACATAGCAATACACAAGGAAAGCATGGAGACAGGAGACAGTCAGAAGATCATAGTTTCATCTATATACAAGAAACCACGATAACAAGCAGGAAGTGAGGTGAGGCTATAAATTCTCAAATCTTGTCCCAAGTAAAAAATGTCCTCCAGCAAGATTCTCTCTCCTAAAGGTTGTATAACATCTCCATATAGCACCATTAATTGAGGAACAAGTGTTCAAATACACAATCCAATGGGAAGCATTTCTCATTGAAACAACTACCCCAAGAAAATGTATCCATAATCCTGGCATTCAGGAGGAGGATCTCTGATCTCTGTGAGTTGGAGGCCAGCCTGATATACATAGCAAGTTTCAGGAGAGCCAGGATTACATCGTGGAACACTGTCAAATACACACACACACACACACACACACACACACACACACACACACACACACGTATATTTGAATGTATATATGTATATATACATAAATATATGTGTGTGGTAGGCAATAGAGGCATAGGACTCAGGTAAACAGTCTGAATTATAAAAATAAATTTAATTAAATAATTTAAATAAATTAAATTTAATTTATATTCTTGCAGGTAATAGTTCAAACATGGAAACAGAAGAATCTTTTTAATTAAAAAAAAAACTTCAATGACGTAAAATTAAAAAAATACTTCAGAATGAGCATTAATGACCTGTAGCAATTAGTTGCTAGATAAACACTTTAAAGGATCAAAAATTTGGGCAAACATACAGGGGAAAGGAGAGTACTCCTGACTGTGAGACAAGGTAGTATTTGAAGGAGGTAAGTTTACAAACAGCACTAACTGTTGCTGTGAGTTTAGTAGGATGAAGACTGAATATTAACTTGAACTTATAGACACTACTTTAATGACCCAAGTCTTAAGCTAATGGGATTAATCAATAAGTGATGAAGAATGAGTTTTGGGTCAGGGAAAGTGCTAAGGAATCAAAATAAACAAATTCACTTTTTAGGTGTATTCATTATATAAATGCTTCTTATGTAAACATGTACTGAATTTTTTAACCTCTTCAAATGACTCAAAATCTTATGAGATTAGAAGGCATGCACAAAGCCCCTGATTCCTGTAATAACTGAGTAAACACATTTAAATTACTATATATGTACTTGGTAAATTCATAGTTTTGAAAAAGATTTTGATACATTGGTTGTAGGACTATCAGATTAAAATTCATATTAGGCTAAGCTGATCCATACACACTATTTGTGTTGGAGCATTGGGTTTGCAACAGTTCAATTGTAACTTATGTACTTACCACTACGTTAAGCTGTTTTTGTCTAATTATTGACTTAGACATTTTGCTTTGTTTTGTTTCCCCTCCAGCAATGTGTCAAATGGTAAGGGTTTGTGGCTTTGGAATCTTAAAAATCTCTGTTGCAGCTCTAAACCTATGTCACTGGAGTAGGAAAATATCCATCAGTTACACAGCAAAAACTAAATACGCTTGTGCTTTTTTAAAAAATGCACTCACAAAAATGAGTAGTGAATAGGACTTCAGCCACTGACTTGTTATTTGATAATCTCAGGTCACCAGATGAATATTATTCAATGGTATCTTTGTAATCACAGACTTCATCACATATATAAGTATAACTTTATGACAGTCATTGGTATTAACTCACTTAAAGCTCAGAAATGTGACTTCCTGTGTATTCCATACAGTAATTTCCTTACTGCATTTCTGATAGGCTGATTCAGTGACCATGTATTTTAAAATAGAAGTTTGAAGATGAATGAATAACAAGCAAGTTTATTTTTTCAATATCACCCTTATATATTTCACATCTATAGAAAACACTGTCTGAGACTGTGAAATTAACATAGAATATCAGAAGGAGGAAGGTAATAATTACAACTAAAACCATAAACCAAACTGGTGAAATGGCACATTTGTAATCAAAGATTATTCTCAATTAAATGTTCTTTGTGATTTTTCTGTCATTGCATCCCAGTAGATTCTGTTAACATTGATCTTTCTTAGAAAATGAACCATGCCAAAATCCTGAAAGGTTTCCTTAATTTATAAATACAGTTCTCTTATTCAATGCACATGTCTGCTAAAATCACCTATTTATGTTTATATCTAATGTGATTGCTCTCTTCTAAAATTATAACTAGTATTGCTTTTCTACCGTGACCATTTCACCCCAATTATGTTGCTGAATAGTTTTATCTAACAGCTATATCCCCATCTTAAGTGATGATTAGGTTTCAAGTGAAAAGAAATATTATCTTCTTTTTCATCACCGGGATAGATTCTGGTAATGACGAGTTTACAAAAATAACAGAATATTAGATTCATTTTAATTACACATTAAGAACATTTCATATTGGGGATTCTAATTAAAACTTTGAAAAGTGTCATATTAAAAATAAATTCCGGTAATTGTCTAAACAATAGCCAATATGTACTTTTCCTAACGAGTTCTACTTGTAATCTTCTCATTAGAAACAGTGACAATTTCAATAGCAGTTCCCTGTTTTTTTTCATTTTCATTAACAGAATGGAATAATGGTAACAATAATATTTTTATTATTAAGCTAGTAAGTTAGGATGCTTCTAGTGTGACTATTACTTATAGAATGTTCATTTTCAAACTGTAGCTGAAAAAAGTCTGACAGAAATTTTAAAAAATTAAACTGGGTTAATGCTGATGCACATTTTTAATTACAATCTCTATAAAGATTTTTGATGAATCTCTTACAGATACAGTGATAATCTAAAGACAGGAAAATTAAAAATAATTTTTATGGGCATCTCAGAAGGTATGCATTGTTCACTGGTGTGATAAGTAACACAGTTTAACTTAGAAACAAAAGATAGTGAGAAATAAATACACATAGACTTATCAGTTTAAAGTACTAGTTTGCTTTTCTAATTCTGTTGTTTCATGGAATTATTACTTTATCAATATACTTACTGAAAGAAAAAAGTTATAATATTTTATTTATTTAAAATGCAACATTAGCCTTAATTCATGTGAGAATTAAAAAAATCATACCGTTGATCTTCTAAGTAAGATATGTATCCATGTGCATATATTGAGTATGTTTTAAAGTGCATGTCCTCTTATTTCAAGTTCATGATTGCTGTGGTATGGGGAGCCAGTGTCTTTAGTGTCATAGCTGCCAATAAGTTACATATGGTCCAGGAAATACTCCTGCATTTATGTTCACTCAAGAAATCCTAATCAAATGCAGTGGATCACAAGCAATAACAAAACATGGAAGCAAAAAGGGGACATAATTGGGAAGAAAAGGTACCATGAGAGTGCAAGGAGAAACAGAGAGGGTTATGTGGGATAAATTGAGGAAATTACATATATTCATATATATGTTTGACAGTGTCAAAACATTTAAATAATAAATATCCACTTTCTACAAAGACATGGTAAACATTCGTTGGAGTATGGTCAACCTTCAAGCAGACACACCCTTAAAGAAAACTGACTATCCATCCCTCTCCACTATCAATAGTAAATAGCATCTTCTTGTCTAGAGGTAGGGGCTCATGACCCCATCTGTTCTGAAATTCAATAATATTTTGTAAATTCTTTCATAAATTATTTGCCTGTTTTACAAGTTACTTTCATACATAATGACTGACAAATATCAGCTAAATATTTTATAGGACATTTTGATATTAAACTAATACTTTTAGATCTGAAAGAAATTAAAGTGTACCCGTGTTCATAATCTAATCCTATCATTTATAGCTTTATGATTTAAGAAATGAGAACAACAGTAGGACCTACCTTGCAGAGCTGTTGTTAAGAGATAAAATAGTCTAGACAGAGTTAATGCTGTGTAAGTGAGATGAAATGGGTAAATCATTAACTTTTGAAGTGTTATTTTCTTCTTCCCATGGTTTAGTCCAGAGTTGCAACCATCCATATCAATATTCCTACATTTGTTCATTCTTTGAGAATTTCATACAATGTATTTTGATCGTATTCATCTCATAGTCTCCACTTTCCAACTCCTTCCCAAATTCAGACCCTCCCTACCTCCCCACCCACGAACTCTATAGCCATTTTTTCTATGTATGCTGGACCTTCAAGCAGACACATTCTTAAAGAAAACTCACTATCCTTCCCTCTCCACCATCAATAGTGAATAACTTCTTCCTGACTGGGATAGGGGCTCATGAGCCCAACTGTTCTGAAATTCAATAATTTTTCTTAAATTCTTTCATAAATTATTTGCCTGTTTTACCTCAGAAATATATTTATCATACTTTATCAATAACCTCCAACTTGTGTGAAACAAGGTCTTATAATATAGCTCTGGTAAACCTTAAAATCTTGTCCCTCCTAGCTTCACCCACCAAATACTAGAATAACAGTCATATTAAACTGTACTTAGTTATCAATGATCATTTTTATTAGTAAAATCTTGCTTCTCATATCTTTACTTTTAAGATGAAAGATTAAGACATACCACTAACAGAAATTTTCTTTTTGTAAATTCTACAATAATTGCTTAAACTAGAGTTAGAGTCCTCCATTATTCTGCAATAGCTCCCAGACTACCCTGGCATTTATGCAGTTCCAATAAACTTCATGTAGGAGGACAAAAAAAAAATAAGGGAGGGAGGCAGAACGTACAGGCAGAAAGAGAAACAATTCGTTAGGTCGGATTTTGGAGTTTAAAAAAGCATGTAATGTTAACAGATAATAGCATCAATGCTTTAGGTGGATGAGATATTTTTATTTTGGAGAGATTAAAAAAAAAAAGAAAATGTGACTTTCACCCTTCCTTATCTCAAATTAACACAGAATAAGATCACCTTTCCTATATCAACACTGACTATGTTGTATTAAATGATTCAGTTTTCCTTATCTGTTTCATCCATTTTTAAAATTAAATGCTTAATTCCTAGACATTGTTCCATCTACACTTTCCTATTTGAAAAGAAAACAAGAAAAATCTAAACCCATTGCTTTATCTAGGCAGCTTTATCCTCCCATTCTTTACTCAGACTTCAAAAGAGAAGAAAAAAGAAAGCAGAGAGGAATATGTATAGTGTGATGAACAGCAAAGCCCCCAATATGGCTTATCTCCCCATCTCAGAATATTCTCAGAGGCAGAAGAAAAAAATCCAAATTCCAAAACTCCAGTTTTCTCCCGCTGTTACTACAAATATTTTAAAAGAAAAACTCATAAAGGATATTTAATGACACATAAACACATGAATGCTAAAGAAAATTACAGCTCAGGTTACAGGACAGTATGCCCAGCAGGATAATGTTTATTTCTCTGTTATTAATAATACATACTAATATGTATGAATAGATAAAAAGAACTTGAAAATATTCATCCTACCAAGGTGATAATACGTTGTCTAAAGCTTTGTACTCAATGGGTGGTTTGAATTTTATTGTTATTGATTACAGTATATTTTCTGCTCTACTAGTGTAAACTTGTACTATTTTGTAGTGAGAAAAAATATTTCTGATCAACACAAAAGTAGACAACAATTTTTTATATCCTATGAAAAACTGTATGGAAGATCAAACATTAAAACATAATAATTAACATGTATATGTCCTTGCTTTTTTTAACCTTTGCTGGTTGTGGTGATTCACATCTGTAATTCCTGCACTAGGGAAGTCCTCTGCTGCACAGCCAATTCAAGGACAGCCTGTTTGAATAAAGAAAAGATAACAAATCTTAGACTCTTGCCCCTCAAATATGTATTTAAAGTTCCCTATTCCAGAAATCCTGTGTGTGGCTTGAATTCTCACTTTGTGATTTTCCCATGTGCTTCCAGAGTACCTACTGAGTACACCCTCTGAGTATTCATCACTTTCTATGTTATTGCATATATAATTATTATAGATCTCCTTGACTAACGACTGTAGTTACACTAAGTATAGTAGCTCTGGGGGCTTTATATAATTTTTCATTAATCCCAGAGTTAACACAGTCCACAACACCTCGAATTTGTTTAGCATTTGATGATTTCATTTAAACAAGCATGTCATCATTTAACCACTTCTAGAGTGGTGATAGTTATTGTGATAACAAGGTTGGGGTATTTCTGTAGGCTCATAGTTTCTACAGAAAGTATAGGATACAGTTCATTCATCATATTCCTATGTGTGCTGAGTTGATGAATATGTAGAATATAGTTTAGTTATCTCTCTTTTGGAATAAGTACATAAATCTATTCCATTATATTATACTTGGAAAGCTGGTTTTTGTTGTTTTACAAATGAGATGAGTGTAGTGAAAGGAAGGCTGGGCAACAAATTACTGAAAAGGCAAAAACTCCTGTTTTAAATAATAAAAAAAAAAGATAAAACAAAACTGACACATTGGAATTGGACAAAATAAAACAGAAGTAAAAGAAGGCAAGGGATTCAGAGACCTATTTGTTCACACATTCAGGAATCTCATGAAATACCAAATTGGGAGCCATAATATAAATACAGAGGACCTGGTGGAGACCTGTACAGGCACTGTGTACATTCTCTCAGTTTTTGTGAGTTCGTATGAGCTTTGATCATGTCGATTTAGAAGGCCTTGTTTTCTTGGTGCCCTCCAGCCCCTCTGGCACTTACACTTTTTCCACCGCATTTTCAACAAGGTTCTCTGAACTCTGAGGGGAGGAATGTGAGGGAGACATCCCATTTATTGCCTAGTGTTCCAAGATCACTCACTCTCTGTATAATGCATGACTGTAGTTCTCTGTATTTGTTCCCATCTGTTGCAGGAGGATGTTGTGGAATATTAGTTGAAGACGTGTTACTCTCATTTGTTTATGCTGTAGAATATTTGTTCAATGATGTGTTGCATTTTCTTATGCTGCTTTTGTTTAACTCTGTGAAGCTGTATTACTTTGCCAGCCTAAAGTATCTGGTTGGTCTAATAAAGAGCTGAACAGTCAATAGCTAGGCAGGAGAAAGAATAGGCGGGGTTGGCATGCATAGAGAAAAAATAGGAGGAGAAATTTAAGCTTGAGAGAAAAGTGGAGGAAGAAGAAAGAAATGGAGGAGGAGAGGAGGATGACAGGGTCCAGCCACACAACCACAGAGCCAGCCACAGAGTAAGAAGGAAGGATAGACATGTAGAATAAAAAAAGCTAAAAGCCCAAAGGCAAAAGGTAGATGAGATAATTTAAGTAAAACAAGCTGGCTAGAAATAAGCCAAACTAAGGCCAGGCATTCATAAGCAAGAATAAGTCTCTATGTATTTATTTGGGTGACAGGTGGCAGGCCCCCAAAAACCAAAAGAGTGAAAAAAAAAAGACTACAAAAGGGAGGTTCTCGATACTAAGGCTAAGCAAAGTGCTGATTTCTGAGTATAGCAGAATGTCATTAAGAGTCATTTTATTGCTGCATTCTTTTAGAAGAACTGTAGTTTTTTGTTTTATCCTAAGGCCCTGAGCTATCTAGTCTCAAATTCTTGGTCACCCAAACAGTGCTGGGCATGGGTTCCATTTTGTCAAGTGGGCCTTAATTCAAATAAAGTATTGGTTGGTTATTCCCATAAGCTTTTTCCCACCGTTGCCCAAAGATATATTGCAGTCAGGACCCCATTGTTGAAAAGAGGCTTTGTCACTGGATTGGTATTTACATTTATCTTTTGGTAGTATGCAAAGTACCTTCCTGTACCAAAAAGAATAGGACACAGGGGTGAAGGCTCTGTGTAGGCACCAGCTTGACTTCTCCATATTCAATGAGTTTTGTAGGTGTTGTCTTTAGCAATGGGGACTTGCCATCAATTTGTGGAGAGTAATCTACAGTCTGCAACAGACTTGTTTGTTTGTGGATTTCTATGAGAACAATTTTGCCAATGGCTTAATTAGATGTAACCCATTCCCAGTACTGGAAGCTGCAATTGGTTATAAGAGATGGTCATTTGGGGCTATGTCTCCCCATTATTTAGTGGTTTCATTTACATCACCTTCATACACACACACACACACACACACACACACACACACACACACACACACACACGTTTTAGGAAATTTCTACTTTATTAGGTTTCCATACTATCCTTCAAATTGTCCTTAATTTTAGATGCATCTCCCCTCATTTCTTCACTTGTCCTCCTCTCCCCTACATGTCTACATTTGATCCTCCTGTTTCAGCCAATATACACCCATAAGTATCTATTCTACTTTCTTTCCTAAAGAGATCTGTCCCCCTAGTTCCTTCACTCTGTAAATTACTTCTGTGGTTCTGTGAATTGTAGCTTGGTTATCATTTTATTTACAGCTAATATCCACATATGAGTGAACACATATCACATTTGTCATTCTGGTTGTTTTGGCTGTTGGATCACCTGAGGACCTCTCAGGGGGTCTTTCATGATCAAACCATATTAGCCTGGAAGCAATCCATAGGTTCTCATCTTCTGTGGAAACAAAAGCAGAACCTCTTTTTTAAAGCAACATATCTTTATACATAAATTTTGAAATTGAGATAGCTTTAAAATATACATATTGATTTAACTCAGCAGCTTTTATAATCAAGTGTCTCTCTACAGTCAAAAATCCTGAAGACATTATAACCAGGCTCTGTGTGTGATTTTTATCATTACATGGCTTATTTTTAATATTATTTTTATTTTTTAAAGACTTTATTTTTTAAAACTTTATTTTTTATATAACTGTTTATAGCTTTTAAGTCTACATATATTTTTATATACATTATAAACTGTTAAAGATTTATTTTATCTGAATCTGTTTTATTATGAACGTATTGCTTTAAACTGTAGAGTGGGTAGGGCAGAGAAGTGGCAGCCTTGGCTGCGGACTCCGCCCACCTCAGCTGCTCCTTGCAGATGACTCTGTGTACTGTGGTGGGAATCCACAGCCATGCCACTTAGCTCATGACAGATGGTGGCCAGCTCTGTCTTGTAGGCAGCTGTCAGGAGACAAGTCTGCACTGCTGCTGGCATACGACTGTGTGACTAGAAAGCCTAGCTTAGCTTTGTTTTTGTATGTTCAGAATCTTTAAGCTTTCTTAGGTCTATATGGCTCAATGATCCACAATGGGTGCCAATTGTAGTTCAAAGATTTCCTGTGTCCCACCCAGCTGGCAGTTGGGACAAATCTCTCCCAATCACATCCCCCAAGTAAACACACAGAGGTTTATATTAATTATAACTACATGTCCATTGGCTCAGGCTTATTACTTACTAGCTCTTACACTTAAATTAACCCATAATTCTTATCTATGTTTAGCCATGTGGCTTGGTACCTTTTCTCAGTTCTGCCTTGTCATCTTGCTTCCTCTGTGTCTGGCTGGCAACTCCTGACTCAGCCCTGTTCTTCCCAGAATTCTCCTTGTCTGCTTATTCTGCCTATAATTCCTGCCTGGCTACTGACCAATCAACATTTTATATATCAACCAATCAGAGCAACACACATTCACAACATACAGAACGGCATTCCACAGCAGCTCCCCTTGACTACAGGATACACAAGAATCCCCTTTTAGTTCAGCAATGTGATTTTCTCCTGCTCTTTCCCCTGCCTTGATCCCTGGGGACTGGAGGACTCAACTGGGAGTGGCATTGCTCAAAACAAACCTGGTCTTTTATTTTTCTAATTCAGCTTGATCTTACTGTGTAGATGGAGAAACCTATTATCTGGGTACAGAAACCTTATTAAGTACTATAGTTATAGATCCAACTACAGATCTGAAATCATTTTCATGTTGATATTTTTAAATTTCTATTTATTTTTTTTATTGAATCACCTGTATCCCTTTTTTGAAAGACTCCTTGATTGGCTCCTGTTATATCACAGAATATGATAGAATTATAGCTTGTTGTTATAAAAGCATACTTGATTTACTTCCTGTCAACAATTGCTGTTGTTTAAGAGTCATTTTATGTGCTTTTGTAGCAAACAGATTTTCAGTACAGTGTGCATTCTATTTTAATAAATAAGTGCAGAGCTCAACTCACAGTGTCTGGAAATCTCATATATTGATGACATCTCCCAAAAGCTAAGTAATTTTATTATTGTGACTAATCATATTAAAATGATTAAAATGTGAGCTAGCTGACTTTGTGTGGTTCCAAGTATTTTGTCAAGTTGTCATCAAGATCTATTTGACACAGCAGATAGTGGTTGGTGATGGCTTTGCTATGATTCGTTATAATTTCCTTTGAGTTTTGCAGATAATATGTTTCATTTATATAAATAAAGTTCTTATCACCAGATATTTTCACATGAAAAAACATTTGGAATATCTGGACATTAGAAATATTTTGTCGCCAGGCAGTGGGGGTGCATGCCTTTAATTCCAGCACTCTGTGAGTTCGAGGCCTGCCTGGGCTACCAAGTGAGTACCAAGAAAGGTGCAAAGCTACACAGAGAAACCTGTCTTGAAAAACCAAAAAAATATATATATATAATTTTTCTCCTATTTGCAACACTTTCTTTACACTGCTGGTGAAATGTCCCATTTTCTTATATTTCCTCTGTTTTATTGTAAATATCCTGTATGCTGTATCATATGGATATTTGCTTTATTTTGTAGGCCAATATCTTAAGGTGAATTTTGCAGTTGGCGTGGTATTCTATTTAAATGAGATTTATAAAATTATCTATGAGAATAAGAAAAGCTGTCAACCATGGCAACATTTAGTAGAATGAGGCAAGAGAAATGTAAGTTTGAAACCACTTTGAGCTAAAAAGTAATGAGTTCCAGACAAGATCTATTTATCTGTTAATCTATATAAATTATAATTTTTCTTTTCAGAAATTTATTATTTTCTTTCATCTCCAATGTCAAGCACTATAAAAACTTGAGTATTTGTCATTTTAACTAGTCCTTAAATAATAACTAATATATCAATGAATGTAAATAGAAAGAAATGAATCATTTTTTACTTTTAATTCTTTTTTAATAATTTTATCTTTAAAACCAACAAAAGTAAAATATAGCAATGGCAGATTAAATAACTGAAATTTCCTACATATATATGATATGTATAAAAGGGTCAAAGAATGAAATATAAGCTTATGAAACCCTAGAGTAGCACACTTGATGTAAGATATTACACTAAATAGAATAAAGTCTTTTCTCTGAAATCATCTTTACCACATAATCTCACAATTTGATGAGGATAATAATATTACAATTTTTATATTATATTTGACATGAAGAGACACATTTATACAAAAAATTTTATGAAGATAATATTTTGGAAATCACTCCCAATGCACTTATTTGTGTAACTCATTATATTACATTATTATTTCTGATAGACAAAATGGCTAATATACAGCCTCAGGGAAAAGAAAGATAAAATCTTCAAGTGCAGTCATCAGAGTCTCAGAGGAAAACCATGTTCAATAGCCTGTCTTGTTTCTGAAGAATTTTTGTTAATACTACAGAATAGTAGAAAGAAGGGGAAGAATGGATCTATTGCTTTCCCCATGCACTTGAATTTTGAAGGGCATGTATTCTTGGGTTTCCATGATATTTTATCAGTCTTTGCAGAGTATAGTACCAACACAAAACAGACAACTGGACCAACATAATAGAATGAAAGACTCCGAAGTACAGCCATACAGTTACCCCCCCCCCCAGTATTTAGTTAAAATATCCAAGACATGCACTAGAAAGGAGAATTTCTTTTAATGTGTTGCACATGATAAACATATTCTCAAGTAGAAGAATAAATCTGAATGTATATCTCTCATCTTGCACAAAATTAAACTAAAATATACTAATGTCCTAGATATAATATGTGAAAATATGAAACCACTAGATTAAAACAAGGGAAATATACTTCAAAGTATAGTCATAGGCAAGAAATTTCTGAAAAGTCAAATAGCTTTTGAAATAATTGTGAAAATTGACAAAAGTGATTGTCTAAAATTTAAAAAGCATTTGTAAAACAAAGGAAAAAGAAGAATGAAGAAAGTCTAACAGAAGAAAATCTTTGCCAACTGTAGATTTGACCAGGATTTAATATCTAGAATCTATAATAAATAACAATCAGTACCAAGACATACAATCAATACATGGGAAAATGTATAAAATGGATAGTTGTCCAAAGCAGAACCACAACCATAAAGAGAAGAATGAAACTCGGTTACTTACAGGAAATAAATAAAACTGGTGATGATATGAAACAGGAATCATGACTGAGAAGGAGAAATATCAAATGTTTTTCTCATATGAATAATTTAGATATGGAATACACACACATACACATGTACACATATGATGTAGAAGTAGAATGTAGACTCTGAGGGGAAAGCAGGATTGTAAAGGTTGGGAGGTAAGTAAAACAAGGCAATGGGAGAGAAAAATACAAACATGTATGTAGTTGGAAGTTTTCTTGTGTCCCAGCAGCCAGCAGTCAGGAAAAATCATTTCCACTTGCATCTCCCAAGTAAACACACAGAGGCTTATATTAATTACAACTGCTTGACCATTAGCTCAGGATTAATACTGACTAGCTCTTACACTTAAATTAACCCATAAGTCTTATCTATGTTTAGCCATGTGGCTTGGTACACTTTCTCAGTTCTGCTTTGTCATCTTGCTTCCTCTGTGTCTGGCTGGCAACTCCTGACTCAGCCGTTCCTCTTCCCAGAATTCTCCTTGTCTGCTTACTCAGCCTATACTTCTTGCCTGGCAACTGGCAAGTCAGCGTTTTATTTACTAACCAATCATAGCATCACATATTCACAGCATACAGAATGCCATCCCACAGCACAAGTTATTTCTCATGTGCAGCACCTAAAAGCAAAAGGGAGAATGGGGAGTCAGGGAGAGGAGAACATGGGAGAATGATGGGAGTTGTCTTTGAGAAAGGTATAATAATATTCATATATGGAAATGCCATGAAGAAACCCATTGATAAAAATAGAAACTTAGGCTGTGCAAAATAATTGAGATGCATACACCAGCCCTTTTATTACTTTCTTCTTTACGAAATTTCACATGCCACACTGTCCAAGGTAAAAACTTTTGGTTGAAGTATAGAAGAAACAGTAAATATGCTTCTGTGGCCTCTCTTATGTACAGTCTCTATAGCTGCCGTATGTAGTATGGTACACAAAGAGGTATCACCAATGACATATGACTGAAAATTCACATATAAATCAATAACCATTACCTTATATAAACTTGCTTGAAAATAGTACCAAAATAAGCTTTACAATTCAACACGGTATTTTAATGGCTATTCACAAAAATAAAGCTAATGGATATTGAATTAGAAGCCAGTAAACACTTAGAAAATATGTGTTCACACCCACCTCCATCACCATGAGAACACAGAGATTTTTGTCTGCTGGTCTCATTGAGGCTGCAAATATGGCATAATCCTAAAAGCGTCAAATTTTATACTAACCAGTAAACTCAAATATCCAGTTCTTCATATACAATTGTGAATATGACTAAAAATAACATGCATACTCTGTATAAAGTTCTTCATCAACCATCTTCAGGTAGGTATGCTACCCTAGGTTCAATTATAAAAATGAAACACATTACATACGTAAAGCATTTAGAACAACACGTTACATATTTCCATCTCTGTTTTACCTACACTTTAATTTGAACAAATTTGTATCCATTTATTTCATAGAAACAAATTATTTTACAAGATGTTTTCTTGATAAAAACTTCATCGATATTCCTAGTTTGTTAGGATGTTAGATCTTTCAAATACACGGTTTAATTAACACAATAATAAAAAGGAAAATGAAAACTATATTGTTTAAGAAGAGACATATTTATAATTCACAAGAAAAAAGACAGAAGAGATTGGCTACAAAGTATTTGTTTTCAAAACATTAGATCTGATGAGATGGATCAGTGGGTAAAATGATTTTTATAGCAACACAAAGACATAAGCTTGATTCCAAGTACCTACGTGAAAACAAAGCATGGTGACATGCATGCTTGTAATCTCAGGAAAGGCAAGATGAAAACAAGCAGATCCTGGAAGCCAGAAAGCTCCAGATTTAGGAGCAGACACAACTTCAATAGCAGGTGGTAAGCCCTGAGATAATACATATACAGGTAACATCATTATACCCAAACCAACTATATTAATATATTTAGGAGTGTGTGTGTGTGTGTGTGTGTGTGTGTGTGTGTGTGTGTGTGTGTGTGTAACACTGACTAAAGAAATAGAAGTCAAGCCAGGTGAGGGTGTTGCATACCTTTAATACCAGTACTCGGGAGTCAGAGACAGGTGGATCTCTGAGTTCAAGGCCAGCTTGGTCTATGGAGATAGTTCCAGGACAGCCAGGGATACGCAGAAAAACCTTGTCTAGAAAAAAAGAGACCATGAATTTGAGAGAGAGAGAAAGAAAGGGGATGGATATGTAGGAGTGGTTGAAGGGAGTAAAGGGAATGCGAAAATGATGCAATTATATTATAATTTCAAAATCTAAATATGTTACAAAAATTAAAATAAAAGAAAAGAAAAAAGGTGGGGAGTGATTGAAAAAGACTGCTGACAGTTATCATTTGTCTGCAACATATATTTGCATATGTGTACATGTGGCTACACACACATGCACAAATACACATACACACATTAAAATGCATATGTATCATGGACATACAATTACAAAACTTATTTTCATTTCATAAATTTAGTTGTGACAGCATGAATAAATTTTAGTTATGTCAACATTCATTTACTGACAGATTGTAGAATAGACTGATAGGGGAAACATCATCAAATTTCCCATCTGTGTATGACAAGGACTATAGTAACAAGTGGCATTTTAAGGTGTGCCCATGGATGTAATAGTGACATAAATGTTATAAGTGTAACCAATCATTTTCTGGGTGAATTTAATGTCCACTCCACAGGAGAAATGCATTCCTGGTACTATTAATCTATCTAAGATGTGAAGTTTGAGGAGATCATAGGCCCTAGGTGGTTGACCCTACCACTATTGCTTTGCTAATTTGACATGGTATCAAACTGTTCTCTAAATTTGTATCGTTTTACCATTAGATTAATGTAGCTTTCAAATCTCATCAGAAAAATTTTGTGTGTTTTTGTGAAGCAAATGGTAGTTAACAAAGAAACTCACAACTAGTCAATGTGCAGAAAATAAGTTTCTGTACAATACTCAGCCAAAAATGGGGCTTCTATATCATACCTATGCCCCTCAACTCTAAGAGACAATCACAGAAGAACATACAGAAAGACTATAATAATCAGAGGTCAGAAAGGACCAGACGAAAATAGGGTCTTCTGGATACGGATAAACAGGACCAGTGTACTCAAAGTAGGTGGACTTGCCTACATCCTACTCAAGTTCATCCCAGTTAGCACTCCATGCTGGAGTAAGGAGGAATTCATGAATCCCCATCCTTAGCTGAGATGCTATTGACAATTTATGACTTTAAAATCAGTTTTCTTTATTGGTATGGCTGTAGTAGGTCAAGCAAACTCCAGTAGATAGCCCTACATGGGCAGTAGTACACAGGCAGTAGAAATTGCACTTGATGGGTTATGAAGAAAAAAAAGACATGAAGTTTACAAGGGACTTGGAGGATTGAGAGATAGATCTTGGAGGAATTAGGAGGAAGATTGGGGTAAAAATAATCAAAATATATGGTATGAAGTGTGAAACTAAAAAAAAATTAAAGACAATGTTATTACAAAAGATTGTGTAACAAGCTTATCAGTATTACAAAAATATTTTATGAAAGTAACCTATGTAGAATGTTGTGTATATAACTTTTATTTATAAGCCCTGCATAGTAAAAAGACAATTTGGGGATAACACAACCAGCTAAAGTTAATTACTTATTGAAGAGAGAAAAAAAAATCTGTTTTAAGTTTGTCTTCATCATAAATGTTTTCAAATTCTACATTAAACCTCATTAATATACTAAGGCTTCACTATAACTCACTGCTCTGCACAGTTATATCTGCTCCTCCTAGATCTATCTTAGTAAATACAAATGTATTGTTATTTATCTTTTATGCTATTTATTTTCACTGTATCTTTTTATTTTAGATATATTTAGATACATTACATGGTAAGTTACTTTTCAAGGTGTGACCAAAATGCATTCTATGATGTGGGTGTGTTGGCACATGCTTTTAATCCCAGCACTTGGGATGCAGAGGGAGGTGGATCACTGTTTGAAGTCAAGCTCATCTACAGAGTGAGTTCCAGGACAATCAGGACTGTTACACAGAGAAACCCTATCTTGAAAAAGCAAAACAAAAAGCAAACCAAAAATAACAACAACAAAGAGCATTTAAAGAATTCATTGTAGGAGGAAACTTTTGATTTTTCTCTTACTATATAGGTATAATTCATCATGGCAAAGAAAGCATTATAGAAGAAGGGCATCTCTGATAACAGGAGCATGATAAACTTATCATGTCCTCACAATCCTGTAGAGCACAAAACAAAACCAGAATAAGAACTGGGGCTAACCTATAAGACCTTAAGACTTATTGTACTATGCTGTGGGATGTTCTGTATGTCAAATGTGTTGCTCTGATTGGTTAATAAATAAAACACTGATTGGTGAGTAGCCAGGCAGGAAGTATAGGCAGGACAAGCAGAGAAGAGAATTCTGGGAAGTGGAAGGCTGAGGTAGAGACACACTGCCAGTTGCTGCCATGACAAGGGAGATGTAAGGTACAGGTAAGCCACAAACCACGTGGCAAAGTATAGATTAATAGGAATGGGTTACTTTAAGATAAAAGAAATAGATAACAAGAAGCCTGCCATGGCCATACAGTTTGTAAGCAATATAAGTCTCTGTGTGTTTACTTGTTTGGGTCTTGGTTGGGTCTGAGCAACTGCGGACTGGTGGGTGAGAGAGATTTGTCCTGACTGTGGGCCAAGTAGGACCAGGAAAACTCTAGCTATAGTACTAGTTAGCTTGACACCACCTGGAGTCCTCGGAGAGGAAAACCTCCATGGATGGATTACCTAAATCAGATTTTTCCTCAGTCATGTCTGTGGCAGATTGCCTTGATTGTTAATTAATTGATGTAATAGGGCACAGGCCACTATAAGCAGCACAATTCCTGGGCTGGTGGTCATAGGCTGTATAAGAAAGCTAGCAAAGTGTGAGCATATGAGCAATTCAACAAGCAGTATTTTTTATGCTTTCTGCTTCAAGCTCCTCCTTGGATTCCTGCCCTGACTGTCTCAAATATGTATTGTGTCCTGGAAGTATAAGATAAATAAATGGTTTTCTCGTGTTAGTTGCTTCTGTTGCTATGATAAAACATTGACCATTTAGCTTACAGGCTAGTCCATCATAAAGGGAAGACAAGGGAAGAACTTGAAGCAGAAATAAATGATAGGGGCATTGCTTACCTGTTTTCTGTAGCTTGATTTTTTTCGCCTTGCCCACAGTCAGGACAAATCTTTGTCACCCTCCAGTCCCACAGCCGCTCAGACCCAACCAAATAAACACAGACACTTATATTGCTTGCAAACTGTATGGCCGTGGCAGGCCTCTTGCCAACTGTCCTTATCTTGCTAACTGTGCTTTTATCTTAAATTGATCCATTTCCATACATCCATACCTTGCCATGTGGCTGGTGGCTTACTGGCGTCTTCACATGCTGCTGGTCATGGCAGCAGCTGCAGTGTCTCTGGTCATGGCAGCAGCTGCAGCCTCTCTGGTCATGGCGGCGGCTGCAGCCTCTCTGGTCATGGCGGCGGCTGCAGCGTCTCCTTCTGCCTTTCTGTCCTTTTATCCTGCCTAGCCACGGCCGATCAGGTTTTATTTATTAACCAATCAGAGCAACTTGACATACAGACCATCCCCCAGCACAGCCAAGTGCAGACCATCTCAAACACCTGCACTCAGGTCCATGGTCCTAATCATCCTCTATACGGACCTGCTGGGTAACGCCACAAAGAACCTGAGAATGGGCTCCCACAGGACATACAGAACATCCCACAGCACTTCCCCCTTTTTTTTCCCCTTTTCTATTTTAATAAAAAAAAAAAGCAAAAGGTTATGACTAACAAAAGAAAAACTATATACAAAAGTACAATAACTATATACAATATATACAAATAATAAATACCTAAACAGGTATTTGACAAATCAGAGAAAATAATTCCATTATCTATCCTATTTTGGTAATTCCAAGATGTATCTAATGCACTTTCTATCCTAATTAATTTTTCAACTATAAGTAACTAATCTTCAACCATAACTAACTAATCTTCAACTCCCTCAGAGACCCAAGAAGGAAATAATATTAGCTAACAAAAATAAAAAACAGGAAGTGCATGCAAGCAACTTCCAAAAAATTTGTAAGTTGACAGAAACAGCCAGCTGCCTGGGCAGTCACCTGAGGTTTCTCCGCAGTGTTGGGGCATCATCTTCAGCCTATTGGCTTAGTGTATCTGACAGACTCATTTGTGAAGTAGGATGTACACAAGGTCAACAGTTCAATCTCACATTGGGTGAGAGCAGTCCATGTACCAGAAACACCTGAATTCCACTAGTGTCCTGTCATGATTCAGGATTTTAATTTCTGGAAATTGTTGACAGTTTTTTAATTCAGCTGTCCATTCTTCTAAAAGACAAAAACAAAAAACCTTTCCCCAAGACTAATTTTGGGGATGTTTCCTTTTGACAAGTTATTATTTGATTAAATGAAAAGGCATGTGTTATTGATACCAGTTAGTTTAAATTGGATGTTCATGCTGGTTGATGAACTATCACCTCCTCTAATTAAGAGGTCTCTCTTGTTCAAATCGAACCTTTATCAATTTTGATGGTACCCACAGCTTATCTTCTCCTGTAGAAACAAAAGCAAAACCTCGTCCCCAATGTAATACATACCCTGGTTTCCATTCTGAGGTCAGCACATCCTTAAAGTATATAGGTTGATTTAATTCTGTAGTTTTTTCTATTATCCAATGTCCCTCTGCAGCTGTTGTTCCTTTCTGACTGTGGGCAAGGCAGGAAAACTCTAGCTACAGTTTTCTTCCTTTGTCTTACTCACTTAGCTTTCCTATATGACCCAAGACTATCTGCTCAGGGGTGACATTGCCCACAAGAATCTGGACACTCTTCCATCCATTACCACTCAAGAAAATACCCCCCCAAAGAAATATCCACAGGAAAATCAGATGGAGGCCTCTGTTCCAAAGTATACCAAGTTTACAAAACAAAATTGGCCATAACATTCCACCTAGTTGCTTTTGATCAGCCTGTTTAATTACAGCAAGAGAATAGCATCAATCAGCAGTGACCCACATATTCCAGCAAGATGCAACTCCTGAAGGTTCCACAATCTGCCTAAATATAATACCAGTTGGGGGACTATCTTCATTTCAATTGCTATAATCAAACACCATTACTACAAGCAACTTGGGAAGAAAAGAGTTTGTCTTTCATGTCTGGATCACAGTCTATCACTAAGGGAAGCTGAGGAAGGAACTCAAGCTGAGAAGGAACCTGGAGATTAAAGCAGAAGCCATGAAGGAACATTGCTTACTAGCTTGGTCCCCATAGCTTGTTCAGCCTATTTTCTTATAGAACCCAGAAAAATCTGCAGAGTTGTGGCACCACTGTAGCTGGTCCCTCATAAATTATCCATTAATGAAGAAAATGCCCCCACAGACTTGCACACAGGCCAATCTGATGTAAGCATTTTTCCTCATTTCATTTTATTGAAAATAGCCTTTTCTTACATAATATATTCATAATATATTTTCCCCATCCTCTACTCCTTCCAGTACAGCCCCTTACATCCAAATCTAACTCTTTCTGTCTCCCATTAGAAAAAAAGGCTTCTAAGAGACAATATTAAAATATAGAAAAATAATACATAATATGATAAAACACAAACTATTACATTGAGGTTTGACAGGCCAAACCAAGAGAAGGAAAAGAGCCCAAGAGAAGGCACAAGAATCAGAGATCCACTCTTTCACACACTCAGGAATCCCATAAAAAAGATAAACTGGAAGCCATAATATATATGCAAACGACATGGTGCAGATCAGCAAGGACTCTGCATGCTGGGAAGAATTTTCTTAATTGAGTTTCTCTTTCTTAGATAACCCTAGCTTGTATAAAGTTGCGAGAAGCAACAGACATACCAGGAGCACAAACACATTAGCCTAAGAAGAAATGTCATATTCAAACAACATATTTACTGTGGTGTCACCATAACCTGAAGTGCTTAGTGCACTTCATGGTGTATAGGTTTGATGCCTAGGAGCAATAATAAATATCATGTATCTTAAGGGTGTCATAGGCTAGATTTTTGTAAGTAATGTCTGTGATGTTTCCATGATAAAATTAACTAATGATACATTTCTCAAAATATGTTCTCAGCTTTAAATAGTGTATGACTTTTTCAGAATTTCCTTTCATCATAAAATTTTTCTGAGAACTTATTTTATAGAATGTATGAATTTAGGACACCTAATTTAGATTCTCATAGTCCTGGTCCAGCATCCTGGAACAACAGTTGAGTAATTAGTATCTATCCTAGTATCCATGATAATCCTGATTTTCCAAATGACTGGATCTAAAGTCCTATATGAGTCATATCTCTGGGTGTCTGTGAGTGAGTTTTAAATTGGGTTAGAAGAATTAGCAAGACCCACCCTAAATTTGGGTGTTATAATCTCATGGGGGTGGTGTGGTGGTATTATGTTCCCCAAAATATTGTGCACCCTAATAAACTTATGTTGAGTCAGAGACAGAACAGCCACAATATCTAAACATGAGGATAGGCAGTGGTAGCACACGCCTTTAATCCTAGTATTCCAGAAGCAGAAATCCATTTGTTCAAGGATACAGCCAAGCATGGTGACTCATGCCTTTAATCCCAGGAAGCGAGCCTTTAATCCCAGGGAGTGATGGTAGAAAGGAAAGATATATAAGGCACGAGGACCAGAACCTAGAAGCATTTGGCTGGTTAAGCTTTCAGGCTTTCAAGCAGCACAGTTCAGCTGAGATCCATTTGGATGAAGACTCAGAAGCTTCCAGTCTGAGGAAACAGGATCAGCTGAGAAGTTGGCCAGGTGAAGTTAGCTGTGGCTTGTTCTGTCTCTCTGATCTTCCAGTGTTCACCCCAATAACTGGCCTCAGGTTTGATTTTATTAATAAGAACTTTTAAGATTCATGCTACAGGGTGGGGGTCCTATAAGGAAGAAAAAGGAGAAAGCATACAGAACACAATACGCATCTCTGTCTATTTATTGACTATAAATGCAAATTGACCATTTGCAACTGTGGAATAATCCTCTTGTATACTGTAAAGATTTGTCACTCCAATTGGTTTAACTAAATGCTGATTGGCCAGTAGCCAGGCAGGAAATATAGGCAGGGTGACCAAACTAAGAATGCTGGGAAGAGGAAGGACAGAGTCAGAAATTGCCAGCTAGACACAGAGGAAGCAATACGAGAATGTCATACTGAGAAAAGGTACCAAGCCGCGTGGCTAAACATAGATAAGAATTATGGGTAAATGGAGCTTATGCAGGGACACTTGGCTCAGTCTTGGAGGAGGGGACTGGACCTGCCTGGACTGAGTCTACCAGGTTGATCGCAGTCCTCAGGGGAGGCTTTGCCCTGGAGGAGGTGGGAATGGGGGATGGGCTGGAGGGAAGGGGAAGGGGTGGAAGGGGGGAGAACAGGGGAACCTGTGGCTGATATGTAGAACTGAATGGTATTGTAAAATAAAATAAAAGGAAAAAAAAGAAAGTAAAAAAAAAACAAAAAGAATTATGGGTTAATTAAAGTGTAAGAGCTAGTCAGTAATAAGCCTGAGCTACCAGCCAAGCGTTTATCATTAATATAAGCCTTTGAGTGATTACTTGGAAATGGCTGCAGGATGGGACAGGACACAGAAACTTCTGTTTACAATTTGCCTCATGTTTCTGCCACCATGAATTCTCTGCTGTGATGGACTATGGTATGAAACTGTGAGCTGAAACAATTGCTTCTCTTCTTAAACAGCTATTCTCAGGGATTTTTTCACATTATTGGAAAAAGTAACTAAAAAATAACCATAAGATAGGACAACAAAGAATTATTGAGTTCTTCTAATATCAAAATGGAAAAAAAAAACTTTTACATGAAGAAAATTAACAGAGCATTTTTAATATGGTCCATAACTATTTGAGCATGTCTTCAAAAAGCAGATAACAATAAAAGATAAAAGATTACCTCAAGATTAACTACCAATATAAACAAAACAATTAAAGATACAATTAAAACTAAGTATAACTATTTCAATAATAAGCAAAATAAATAAATGTTGGAGGTCTGTGCCTTCACATGCACAAATCAGAAGTAGTAATCTATTAAGGTGAGGTTAGTTATATATTTTATATTTCCACATAAATTCTGTAGTAAGAATAGAAAATAAGTTTGTTTTTTTATTAAACATAAAAAGTGAAGTACAGTAAAACGACGTAATTGATTAAGTGGTAAATAAATAAAATGAAGTAGAATCAAAATAATTATATCCAAATAAACTATTATCTGTTTTAGAAAGATAACCGTATAGTTTTATGGAAATATAAAATAATGCATTTCATTGCTGCTAAATTTTCTCATAGCAAATATAAGGCCACATTATGTTAACCTTTAAAATCAGATCTTCCTGAATATAACCTGAAGCAATAAGTTTTAATCAGCACAAAGATGTAGAAAATGAATGTAAGGAGACTGATAAGTAGTGTCAGATAGAGCCCTTCTGATATTCATGTTAGAGTAATGAAGTCAATGGATATATCAGTACACCTACAGGCAACTACTCTAATATCCATAGTTATTCATAATTATGCCCTGCCAATACCACTCTGGCAAAACGAGGAAAGGGAACTGATTCCTCTTTTATTCTCAACATGATGATCCTTTGAACTAGTGCTAAAATAAAATAAAATAAAATAAATGTAATCTTTCCTCTCTTGCTTGATTTTGACACAAGTTTCTCTTTTGTATTTATTTTTTCAAGCCCCTATTTATTCAGCCTTTCTGACCACTACCTATATCCTAGCAAAATTATTTTAACAAGCAAATAAAATGCAAAGGATAATTATAATCATTCCCAAACTTCTGGATATCTTGATTTTTCACCTAGTGCTTTGACTCTAGACAAGTGGTTCTCAACCTCTGGGTCATGACTCCTTGGTTAAAGGACCTTTTCACAGGGGTAACATGTCAGATATTTACATTACAATTCATAACAATAGCAAAATTACAATTATGAAGTAGTAACTAAAAAAATTATGATTGGGGTCACCATAGCATAAAGAACTGTGTTAAATTGTGGCACCATAAGAAAGATTGAGAACCACTGTTCTAAACAATTTGGTGACAATTTGCTAAGTGATAGGGCACAGACCTCATATAGAATTTGTGTCTGTACAGCATAAAAGCATCTGGTCAAGAATGAAGTTTTAGGTGGACATTGTTATGTTCACCTGCTATTCTAACCTCAAAAGTATGGTGATATTTTATTTGTACTGAAATGTGATTTTAATTTTATGTTAATAAATAAAGTTGCCCTGGGGTCAGAGCTATTGGAGCCATAGCAAGAGCGTGGTGGTTAGAAGAGCTAGGTAGATTTCTGTGTGTTCAGGGATACAGCCAGTATTGGAGACATATGCCTTTAAGACCTGCTGGGCAGTACTTACAGGCAGTGACAAGGCAGTCATGTGGTTGGGTTTACAACCAATGAGAAGGCAGAACAGAAAGACTATTTAAAGACAGACAAACAGGAAGAAGCTCTCTCTCTCGGGGAAGCTAGGAGCACTGCAGGAGGTAAGATTTTATCTCTGAGCTCTGACCTCTCAGCTTTCTATTTTACATTGGCTCTGTGTTTCTTATTTTAAAAAGACGATTGGTTACATCTACACAAAAGGGTGTGGGGAGAGGATCAAAACATCAATATATAGCCATCTCACCTATATATTGTGTCCCTGTTCAACCACTGCCCAGTACAAAATTAATTAGAAGAAAGGAACTGAAAATTAAAGTTTAAAATTGGTAATTGAAAAGTTCATCTTTCCATACCAAAAATAAAAAGATTTATAAGAAAACTAATAATAAATCATACAAATATAAATATGTAAGTTTATAAATATTAACATAAATAGTTATCTACACTATTTGAAATATTCATATAAATATTTACACTTATGTGTTTACTAATATATTATAGTTGGCACTAATAGAAATATATATCAGGGTTCAGGAGCAGGCCAGTGAGGAGGCCACGGTCCTGGCCACACCAGAGAACTACAAAGCTGTGACCTGGGAAGTGGGGTCAGAGTGACGCCAAAGGCTGGGGCTAAAGCATGATGGAGTGGCCGGCTGGGGTTGGGCCACTGGGCACCATTCTCCTGTGCCTGTGGCCAGCTCTGAGGCTCTGGCCTGGGTCTCACTCTGTGGCGGGCGGCTGTCCAGGATCCTTCAGGCTGCAGCGGCTACAGCCACTGGCCATCTTACCCACAGTAGACCAAAGTACAGATACTATCAAAGTCTAAATGAGTTTGATTGGGTTTCCGTGTCCATCCCAGCATAGGTGACAGCCCAAAAAATATGGGAATCTGAAGCACATTGCACCACCTGAAGGCAGCTCAAAAGGTACAAGTTCCTCATTTGGTTTAAGCCTCTTCCTGGAAATTTGGCTGGTTTCTGCTTACAACTTCCTGAGATGGTCTAAGCCTCATCTCGGATGATGTTGAGCTGGTTTCTGCTTCTTTCAGGCACCTTGTCTGGTCTCAGTTTGGCATGTTGCATAGTGATTCTCAGCAACCTCTTGTTTACCTAGGGATCCAGGGGCCTTGTGATTCTGGTCAGTTTCAGGGAATTTCTGAAAATATTTTAAGTTGTTTACCTTCTGTCTTGAGCTTCTCTGCAGGACCAAATGTTTCAAACCCAGAGGAACTTGCTCCATAATAGTAACTCAATTTGATTGTTAGTTCTTTTAGGACTATAACAACGCATTATTCATATACAATATTACAGACATTAGGTAGGTGAAAAAGAGATATACCCCTGAAAACAGACTTAGTTCTCCTGAATTCCACAATGGAAAAGTTGAACTACATGTGTCTCTCTGCATATTCTTAAGAATGACAGCATAATTATCAACAGGAAACTCCTTAGAGACTTTCAAGAAAATATGGGCTATTGCTATCATCCTTAATTGCCTTCCACAACTTGAAGGTAAGACACTATGCTGGACACAACATACTTAGGACATGAGATTTTCCAGAACTGAGCTGAAACTAACCGAAACCTTCCTGAAAACTGGCTGTCACAGTTTCTGAAGAAGTTATGCAAGCTCTCAAAGGAGAAAACTAATCATCAATTCTACCCAGATGCAATACTTATGTACCACAAATGATGATCAGCCCAGCAAGACATCCCAAAGGTTTAGTAGTGGTACTTATACCTTTGTGAAAAACAATAGCTATCCTACTGGATTTACAGCCTCCTAAATAGGATGAAATTCATGCCTAGTATTATAAACCTAGCTAACTATCCATGGCTAACTACTCAGAGACATCAGAGAAAAACCTATTATTGCCATTTTCCTAAACCAGTATAATTTCTAACTGCATTCTAAGTATTTATCCTTATACCCACAGAGAGTTGTAGCTCTCACCACTCAAGAAAGAAGCTTCTTTTTACAACAGATTGGTAATATTACAGAGATTTACAACTGTTCAAAACACAGATAATAAGTGACTCAAGCGACAGACAATTCCAACTGACATATCTTCAAGATAGCCCCTGTAGCAGGAATCTTAAAAGTTCTTATTAATAAGATCAAACCCGAGGCGAGTTATTGGGGTCCATGCTGATAGATCAGAGAGACAGAACAAGCCACAGCTAACCTCACCTGGTCAACTTCTCAGCTGGTCTTGTTTCCTCAGACTGGAAGCTTCTGTGTCCTCATCCCAAATGAATCTCAATTGAATTGTGTTACTCCAAAGCATGAAAGCTTAACCAGCCAAAATGCTTAACCAGCCAAATGCTTCTAGTTTCTGGTCCTCACACCTTATATATCTTTCTGCTTTCTACCACCACTCCCTGGGATTAAAGCCTGGCTTTCTGGGATTAAAGGTGTGTGTCACCATGCTTGGCTATTTCCAATGTGGCCTTGAATTCACTCACAGAGATCCAGAGGGATTTCTATCTCTGGAATGCTAGGATTAAAGATGTGAGTGCCACCATTTTCTAGCCTTTGTATTTAGTGGCTGTCTGTTCTCTGACCCCAGATAAATTTATTAGAGTACACAATATTTTGGGGAACACAATACCACCACATTTCCTCTCTTTTTGTCTAAAATTAAAAAAGCTTATAACTAATACAAGAAAAACTACCTTCAATAAGTATATGCAATATACAGTCAAGATTACATTAATAATGTCTAGTCCATTAACATTTGACAGATCCAGACAAAAAACTCCATTATATATATTAACAATGTCCAGTCCAGTAACATCTGAAAAACTCAGACCAAAAAGTTTTCATTACTTATCTTATTTAAAACAAGTAGTTCCTTTGTAAAAGTAGATTCCATAATCTCCCTTTTTATTTTATCATATCCATATTCTTTTTTCTTTCATAATACATTCAGTAGTCTACCTTTTGTCATTTTTATATCTTCCCCTTTTCTTCAGTGTAGATTCAATGATCTACCTATTTATCCTATTATTTCTTTATCTTTTTTCTCAGAGTAGATTCGATGATCTATCTCATATCTATATTCTCTTTTTCTTTTTGCTTTCTAGGGGAGAAGATATCTTTAGGGAATCTTGAAAAGAAAATTTTTGGGTTAATCATCAAGTCCTTTATCATTTGTCCAGTCTCTGCATAATAGGAAAGTTCAGGGATTGTTTCAAGTCCTGTTCAAGTAGTCTGTCAGGCTGGATCATCTCAGCTAGTCCTCTCGAAATTGTCCTGACCAGTTTGTAGTCCAAAGTCGATTTTTCCATGGTGTTAATCAACTTAATGGCTTTATCATAGTCCATGTGGAATCATCGTTGTAGGATCCTGTCATCTTTTTGAAGATTTCAAAGTCACTGTTAGGCGTGGTCATGGTTTCCCGCAGACTTTTTTTTTTTTTTTTTTTTTTTTGCCTCCTCTGTGGTTTGAAGCAATCACAGTGTGATAAATGTCTGTCTCTCGGAACCATGAACATTCTTCCCTAGAACAGAAAATCTTCACAACAGTTTCTCCTCACCATTTGTCTTGCCAAACTTTTCCAAACTGACCTTTGCTGATGCTTTCTTGTAACACGATGGTCCTGGCAATTCTCTGAAACAGCAGCGATAAACCCTTCGTCCCAGGTAGCAGCATCACCACAGTCACCAACACGATGAGAAGGAGCTGGCAACGTGGAGCAGTAGCCACTGCTTCCATGGTCCCACCACTGTTTGTGGTTCAGTCCGGGCCAAAGCTTCTCCCAAGCCTCCTAGGCCAGCCTCAAACTCGGGATCCTACTGCCTCTGTCTCCTTCAGCAAATCCTACCAGCGTGCGCCACCACAACCGGCTGAGTGTAGCTTGGGCCTGAGCTGGGGCTCACAAGGCCACAGGCAAACAGCTTTTTCATGAATTTGTAACAGGAACGTTGGGCGCCAGATGTAGCAGGAATCTTAAAAGTTCTTATTAATAAGATCAAACCCGAGGCGAGTTATTGGGGTCCATGCTGGGAGATCAGAGAGACAGAACAAGCCACAGCTAACCTCACCTGGTCAACTTCTCAGCTGGTCTTGTTTCCTCAGACTGGAAGCTTCTGTGTCCTTATCCCAAATGAATCTCAGCTGAACTGTGTTACTCCAAAGCCTGAAAGCTTAACCAGCCAAAATGCTTAACCAGCCAAATGCTTCTAGTTTCTGGTCCTCACAGCTTATATATATCTTTCTGCTTTCTACCACCACTCCCTGGGATTAAAGCCTGGCTTTCTGGGATTAAAGGTGTGTGTCACCATGCTTGGCTATTTCCAATGTGGCCTTGAATTCACTCACAGAGATCCAGAGGGATTTCTATCTCTGGAATGCTAGGATTAAAGATGTGAGTGCCACCATTTTCTAGCCTTTGTATTTAGTGGCTGTCTGTTCTCTGACCCCAGATAAATTTATTAGAGTACACAATATTTTGGGGAACACAATACCACCACAAGCCCCTACTCCTTAAGTTGAGAGAAAAATCACAGAAAGATGGTGGAAAGATTGTTAAAGTCATAGGCCTAGGATACCTACTGTTGGATAGTGTCTCCTACACTTGAGGGGATATTCACCCATGAAATCTCAACAATATTGCTTCCTAAATAAGAACAGCATAATGGCAACCAATCAGTTTACATGGATATGTAGACAAGAGAAATCTGACAGGGACCACCACTAGATAAAAAGTTAAATGGAAGAAGGATATTAAGTTCCCTCCAAGCTGAAGGTTTCATATAGGCTGTCCAAGCCCAAGTGGCCATCCCTGGGCACATGTACGTACAAGCAACACTAACACTTTATGAATTCAGTAGGTTATATTTTTGTAGAGAAAAATATGTATATTTATGTAAGAATAATAATTAGTGATGAGTTTGGGAAGGAAGAAGAAGCAGGGTGAGAGAGGGTGAGAATGGAATACCTATAGTGGTCATGTATGAAGTTATCAAAACATAAAAATAAAAAAAAGTTTTAAAAGGAACAGATTCTCAGAACCTCTTCCAGACCTATAGAAACAGAGTGTATATGTTAGAAATGTCTGTGTGTGTGGGGGGTGGAGGTGGTAGAGATATGGCTTAGCCATTAAAGGCTAGGCTCATAACCAACAATATAAGAAATGTTTGTAGATCATTGTCATATCCATTCAGCTAAGAATGAATTGAAACAGAACATCAAGTTGAAAATTGTCTATGCTTCTCACATTTGTGGTCACATATCTATTTTTTCTTACTTTCCTCCTCTTCAGTTGTAAAACCAGACAGTCACTCATAAATAGCTATGTCAGATGTGTTCTGAATAATTTTGAAACTATAGGTACCTGAGACATCAAAAGGATGACAGAAATTCTTTTAAAATAAATTTAATATGTGATAGATATGTAAGCTGACCTTCACACTGAGCACAAAAAGAAATAAAGGCAAAAAAATCTTTCTTAACAATATAAAATACTATTTGTAGAAAAATAAACAGAATACGTGTTTTTCATCTTTGCTTTCATAATTCATCTCAGTAAAAAGATAGGTAAATAACACATCATGTTACTTCTTGACAGCATATATCCAGCACTCAGCAGTGGTAACATAAGAAACAAATCTGTATGACAGAAGACTTGCAAAAACTTTTTCCCCAAAATATTAATTGGAGTGTCTTTCCAGCCCATGTATTGTCAAAAACCTTGAACTATAATATTTCATTACTATAAGAATTGGAATATATAGTAGCATACTCACAATATATGTTTGTAATATTTTTACCAACTGATACTAATTCAAACGAAGTACACTCACACAGAAAAAGAATACTAGGAACTGAGAGGCCCAGGTAGAGAATCTGTGAGGAATCATTAGGGCCTCCATGGCAGTGCTCATGATTAAAAGCTTTGAAGAATAGTTTTCTGTACATATTTGTGTTTGCAGCTTCAGAGGAATAAGAAAATAATACAAAAGGAATCAAACAAAATGACTATTAACAAGGCTGAATAACATCCTGGTTAAACTTGTGAGAAAAGGTTGGATAAATTTGCCCTCAATTCACCATCTTTGGGATATATTTGAGATTGGGTTTCTCACTGGGACCTAGAACCTTCCAATTAGGTTAAACTGAATGAATATACTCTCATACTTGTATATCTTATATGGGTACTAGGGAATCACATGAGTTCTTGTGCTTATATGACAAACACTTTACTGATGAGCTCTCCTCACAAGCTTGGGAACAGTGTTTTCCTAATATTTTGAGGGTATGTAAGATTTGTGTGTGTGTGCATGAATGCATGTGTGTATGAATGTATGTATTAAACCATAATGTTCTAAGCATATGATATAAAACTATTTGTATATTAATGTAGCTGAAGTTTTCCTGTGTCCTGCCTGGCCCACAGTTAGGACAAATCTCTCACCCACAGTCCCACAGCCTTTTATAAACTAATTACACAGAGGCTTAATTAAAACTGCTTGGCCATTAGCTCAGGCCTACCATTGACTAGCTCTTACATTTAAACTCAGCCCATTTCTGTTAATCTATATGTTACCACATGTTCCATGTGCCATTACATGCTGCTCCCTGTACAGCAGGCTGATGTCTCTGTATCACAGCTTTCCTGAGAGACACAACTAGGAAGCTGCCCTTGGCTCCATTTTAGAACCATTTTTTTTAGTTTTTTTCAGGTTTGGAGGGGAAATTTTTGCTCCATGTCTGGGTGCCATTTGTAGAAGTTTTCCTGTGTCTTGCCTAGCCCATGGTCAGGACAAATCTCTCTCACCTGCTGGTCCTGCAGCTGCTTGGACCCAAGTAAATACACAGAGGCTTATATTAATTAAAACTGCTTGGCCATTAGCTCACGCTTATTACTGACTAGCTCTTACACTTAAATTAACCCATAATTCTTATTTATGTTTAGCCATGTGGCTTGGTAGCTTTTTTCAGTTCTGCCTTGTCATCTTACTTCCTCTGTGTCTGGCTGGCGATTCCTGCCTGACTCAGCCTTCCTCTTCCCTGAATTCTCCTTGTCCTGCCTGGCTACTGGCCAATCAGCACTTTATCAAACAATCAGAGCAACACACATTCACAGAATACAGAACATTTCACAGCATACTAATGCTTTCCATTCCCTCACACATATGGACACGGCAGTACCCAAATGATGAAATGTCTTCCAATGTCATTCTAAAATCATTCACTTAGATGATCCAGTACAAATCAACATGTATACCAAACTCATTATGCTTCAATGCACTCATCTTTAAAATGGCAAAATAAAAAGTGTCCTATGTCAGGTTTTACTCACTGATCCATCTCATTGGCCCTACTTTTGCCTTTATAAAATATCTTTGATAGTTATGTTTTCTCTGCTTTGAGAATCTATAGTCCTTCAAATGTAGTCATTTCTATAACTTTGAATTAAAATAATAAATATTATCTTGCAGGAAAGTGGGATTTGAGGAATGAAATACTTGTAAAATTGGGTCATAATTCAAGGAATCTTTTCCTTTACAATTTTCTAACAAAATAACACTTTTTGTTTTGATTTTTTTCCAGAATTTTCTTTTTTCAAACAATCTGGTTGGTTGAAATTTGAGTATATTTTAATGTGAACAAGAGAGGTGAATAAAAGGATCATCTAGGCTTAATTTAGCTTAATTCTTATCTCTGTGTATCAGTATCCTAAATATTCCACTTAAGATTGAGTATGCTTCTAAAGAAACTGCATATAAAATTTCTCAATATAAAAATGGTCAAAATCCCTCTTGGTAATTCATTCAGATGACTTCATGTTTATCATCTATAGTCCCTTACTTATACAGCATTCTTGGATGAATAAATTACTGCTGTTCATTACTGAGTGCCCATTGAGAAAAATTAAATATTATCTTTGTCAAATCAAATCAAATGTTTTTTCTTTGCTGATGTTCCTTTTACCTCCTAACAAGTAATTCAGCAATTTAAACCTGAGATTTCATCAGCTGGTAGAATTTAGTAGCTTACTTTCTCCCCCCCCCTTTTTTTTTAATACAGAAAAGGGCTTGATAGCATTCTATGACACAAATTGTCTCCAAATCAAGTCATAAATTTTACTTACTATAACTGATTACCTCAAAGTGAACTGTTAGCTGAGGCCCAATGAGCATCTTATTCTCTATTTCTGAGCCATATTTGACTGAAGCTCAAGCAAATGGCAGAGCAACATTTGTTTGTATAAAGAAGCAAATGAACACTCATCTTCATAATTATGTAAAAGTTTGAAGAAATGTAAAGTGATGGTATCATTTATAATACATTTTGTACTTTAATAAAAACTATAGCTCTTTTAGAAATCTTTATCAAATCTTAATTGAATATTGATAAGCTTACAAAGAACACCAAGACAGTGTTGGGCTGTGGAATAAACAGGTATTCTATTTTTAGCTCTCCTATGGATTTGCTACTGTTTTACATAACTCGCTTAGCAAAGTCATTTGTTAAGTAATCAGTTAATACAGATGGTACAGTCAGTAAAGTGCTTACCTTTGAAGCAATAGGACTTGAGTTCAATTCCCAGGACCCACATAAAATCACCAGGCATAGTGCCATACAATTGTAATACCAGCACTAAGAAGGCAGAGACTTTATGATAACTGGATTATTTTGTGAGCCTGCCTGAACTACTTGGTTCACTCAAAGCCCGTGAGATACACTGTCTTAAGAAGGATGACAACCTAAGGCTAGTGTCAGGCTTCCATAGGCATACACATATGTACACACGAATTCACTGTGATGAATATTGTAGGGTGTAAGCTTGCCTGCATTTAGATCAGGAATCAACTAAAATACAAGCTACTGGGTACTCCTGTGAGAGACTTTTTTCTTGATCAGATTGTTAGAAGCAAGAAGACTCATCCTAAATCTGGACAGCACATTTCAGTAGCAGCCTGGATAAAATGACATAGAAGGGTTAAACTTTGCTTCTTGCCTGCTTGCCTTCACTCTTGCTGACAAGTTAATCTATCCTGTTGCTACAGGATTCACTCACAGTGTTTGAACCTACAACTTTGGAATTCTACTGTATACAGAAGGTGTGAAGCATCCCAGGAATCTTCCAGGTCTCTAAGGTGACATTGAGACTTGCTGAGACTTCCAACCTCATGTACTAGACAACTATAGATTTCTTGACCTCTCCAGAATTAGACAACCAGTATTTGAGAAATAGGACTACATCCTATAAACCAATCTAATAATTACCCCTTTAATACACACACACA
The DNA here is from genome assembly GCF_049852395.1 of Peromyscus maniculatus bairdii. NCBI lineage: Eukaryota > Metazoa > Chordata > Mammalia > Rodentia > Cricetidae > Peromyscus > Peromyscus maniculatus. Next base: position 71,530,678 of record NC_134875.1, on the reverse strand, counting down.
CACACACACACACACACACACACACACACACAATCATTTCTGTTCATTTAAAGAACTCTAATGCATTCATGCATACACACTCATGTGCATACATACAAATATCTTCTCATATATATGACAACAAAACAAAACGAACAAAAAAGATAATTAAATGCTTTCTATTTAATCCTTACTTATAAAAAGTAGAAAAGCATTGAGACTGGAGCAATGTGGTTGTTGGGTCTAGCCAAAGCTTACATATTAAAATTGCTAAAAAGAATTAGTCCATTGTCTAACAGGTGCCACTGATTGTTTTATGTCTCTGATCTAATGTATTTTGTGGATATTTTATGATCTTGAGATCCTATGCACTCAATATTCCAGGTCTCTGAGGTAAAATGCCATATAAAACATTTTTATTGCTTTTAAAAGCCACAATTTAAAAATCAATTTTAGCTTTCTGTGAATGGATGCTCTGTGTTTAGTGATGTAACCCTTCTGGTATACTGATGTTTTTCCATCCCTCCCACAAACCTGAATAATGAAATCTCTCTTAATGTCATTCTACAATCATTTTATAAGGTGATCCTATATGCTTATTACAATATGGATTTTTTTCAAAATCAATAAAATACAAGTCATGTATTCATAAGAATAAGCAATGGAGATTAAAAATAATGACAATGATACAAACAATATAAAATGTTGGCCAAACCTAGGGCACACATACTTATATGATCAGGTAATTCTTTAAAAAAGGATTGTAATTGCTGTTAGTTCTTGGTTTTAGCAAAGGAAATTGTGGATTGAAATGGCCAAGTGATTTGTTCATGTTTAATGAGCATTGAGCTGATATTTCAACCTAGTTCAATCTGGCTATAAAGACTTCATATTTAACTATCATGCAATAAATAATATTTGTGCTAAGTGGTGTGAAGGAAATGAAGAAGTACATAGTGACAGAAACAGGTATCATAGATGTGCTAATATTCTACTCAAGGAACGTTTATATGTCAGGCACATGATAATCCCTGCTAGGTGGTTTGAGGTAATATCTTTATGCTATAGCTCGTTCTTTGTAGTCCCAAGCAAATACTACTACAATTTTTTGAGAAAAAGAAACTGAGGCTTAAGCAGAGGAGTGTGCTAGCTCAGTGCCTCATCACCAGATAACAGCAGAGCTAATGTTTAAACTGTGGTTCTTTGACAAAATCCCTCAAGCTCTTTCTACTTCCTTTAATGATTCCCAGAATGGTACTTTGCAAAAGATGGGCACTTAAATATTTATTGAATGAATGAAAGTGTCCTAAAAGATATTTAGAATCCTGACAAGCAGAAATAGATTCTGAAAATCTTTCTGTGTGAATGAAAAAAGATGATCAAAAGCAGAGAAATGGGGTTTTTTTGGAGGTTTTTGGATGACAGCAAACAGTTCAATTTAGCTTAAGTGTGGAATAGAGATAGAAAGTCATGGAAAAATGAAGTTGGCAAGATGCCTAGTTAAAAAGGCTGATTAAAATAGTATGTAAGAATTTTTATCCAATATAAACCATTCTTATCCTAAAGAAAATGTAGAGATGTTGAAGAGGTTTTTCAAAGAATGATGATGTGACTATAATAATTTTAATGTAATTAATACTTCCCTGTGCTAGATAACTGAGCAGGAAGTGACATGAAGTTCATATTGGATCAGTTCAGGGACACAGGCCTCAAGGATTGAAAGAAAATGCAGCCTTGGGATTGCAGTAGTTAGGAGACCTTGCAATATGTAAATCCATAATAGTTAGCATCTGATTTTAAGAATGATAGCACAAAAAGGCGTTTCAAATCTGAGAATAGAAGAAAGAATAGGTCCACTAATAATACTGGAGAATTTTCTACTTCAAGACTAGGAAAATGATGATCTTAAAAAATATCAGCACATCATTAGATATTTTCTGTATGACAGATACTACTAAAGTAGTTTGTAGAATGATTTTATTTCCCAAAACAACTCAATGTGATTGTATATAATTTAACCCCACTATATATGTAAGGGTGATTCGACTTACAAAAATTGAATAATGTGTAGTTTTCATAGATAACAAGTGGGACACTGAAGATTTATATGTGTTGCCTAACAAGCTAATACTTCTCACACAGACAAGTGCAATTTGGAATGTGTGCAACAGACTAAATACAGTTGAATTTCAAAATTTTAAGGCTAGCAAAAGCAAGTGATTCAAGAATATTCTTTTTTTCAAACAAAGCTTTGTGCCCGTGCACATATGTATGTGTTTATGTATGTATGGGTGCATGTGTGCACAGTTTTGTGTGTGTGTGTGTGTGTGTGTGTGTGTGTGTGTGTGTGTGTGTGTATACATACTAGCATGCATGTGGAGGACAAAAGACAACCTGACAGTCATTCCTCAGGTGTTATCTGATACTTGTTAAATTTATTTTTTATGTATTTATAGATGTATAAGGCTGCATGAGTTTACATGTACCACATGCACACAGAAGCCTGCAAAGGCCAGAAGAAGGCATCTGGTTCCCTGGAACTGGAGTTAGAGGCAGTTGTGAGCCACTATGCTGTCCTGGTATCTGAACACAGTTCATTCTCAAGAGCTGTAAGCTCCCTTCACCACTGAGCCATCTCTCCAGCCCCATTCAATCTTTTTTGGAGATGCTGTCTCTTGCTGTCCTGAAACTCTTTCTGTAGGCTAGACTTATTTGCCAGTAAGCCCTAGGAATCCACCTCTCTGTGTCCATAGCACTATGCCTGCTCTTTCTGTCAGATTCTGGGACTCAAGCTCAGTCCTGCTGGTGAGGCAATCCCTTTACCAACCGAGATATCTCTCCACCACAATTTTAAGAGTTTTCTTAACATATTTTTCTTGCTCTGGAAATGTAACTAGCTCAGTGGTAGAGTGATTGACTAGCACACATAGGCTTGGTTCAGTGCCCAGCATCGAAACACAAAACAACTATAGCTGAAGTCACAGGGATGAACAAGATACTAGAGAATGAACAAAGATGACAAAGAGAATGTTTTCTCAGGCATATACTGCTTACATTTTAGGATTAGGATTTGAAGTTTATGATGGAATCCTCAAGTATGTTTTACATATAGTCTAGTGCAATTCTAATGGTGGTTAAATTTTTAAAATGTGTCTCACCATAGGTAATGGGCTCCAAAAAGCCAGCTCATGCACCAGGGATAGATCCTGATCTCATTGCCAGGGGCCCCAGGGTTGGGGGAAGGCTAAGGGGGGTGAAAAAAGGGATGGGGGGGGTCTGAGCTTGGTATGTAATGTGAATAAAACATTTCTGTAGTGGGTAGCCATTCTTGCTTTGATCTGGAAGTTCCAACCACCATTGAGGCTTAGGTAACTATCACGGCTACAAGGCGGGGCCAAGGGAGGGCCCTGAAGACCCGAGATCAGGATACGCTGTGCTGTCTTCCTCCTTGGACCCTGGACGCTATAGGTAGACCAAGGAGAGTTCTCCAGAGAACACTGCTGGACTGCTGCGCTGCATCTTTCCCAGAACCCGCCACCTACCTATCCCTTCATTTGTAAGTTATACCATTAAATAAATCTCCCTTTTAACTACATGGAGTGGCCTTAATCATTTCTTAATAAAAAAATTAACTAAAAAATTTAAAATGGGATTAATCTAATGTTATGACTAGATAGAAACATACTCTAAAAGTGACTACAGATGTGAAAATGAAGAGAAGATGTGGTGGTATATTGTGTGCCCTAATAAAATTTGCCTGAAGATTGGAGGACAAAACAAGCCACTAGATTAAACATAAAAGCCAGGCAGTGGTGGCACACACTTTTAATCCTAGCACTCAAGAGGCAGAGATCCATCTGGATCTCTGTTAGTTCAAAGCCACCCTGGACTATAATAGAATGATTCAGTCTAGGAGAGAAACAGAACCAGACAGTGGTGATACACACCTTTAATCCCAGTGCTTGGGAATCATATGCCTTTAATCCCAGCACTAAAATGGAAGTGATAGCTGGGTGGAGAAAGGTATACAAGGCACTAGGAGACAGGAATTGAGGACTTGGGGGACTTTTCAGGGTGGGCTGAGGAGTCCAAGAGGTAAGACGTGGCAGTGGCTTGTTCCTTTGTCTCTCTGATCTTTCAGCTTTTATCCCAATATCTGGCTCCAGGTTTTTAATTAAAAAGACCATTTAACAATTCATGTTACAAGAAGAGACCTATACTCCTATCATTCCTGTTTTAAGATATTTTTAAAATAATTGTTTTGAGATTACAGCACAATCACATCATGTTCCCCTTCTTCTTTCCTCCCTCCAAGCCTTCTCATGTTCCCCCATGAACACACACACACACACACACACACACAAACACACACACACACACACACACACACACACACAGAGGGGGGTAACAACAAGTAAGATTATTTTAAAATGTTATCAAATAAGAATTATATATTTTAGGATTTTGTGTCTTGGGGTTATGAAGAAACCATCCCTTAATATCAAATATCAATTATGCTCTTTTGAGTAAATTCATTGGTTGTTCCTGTTCTCAACAAAATGAGGATAAACCAACTTAGGCAGATACCTATCATCATTTCATCAAAAGGGCAGTGACTGACTAAGGACAAGCAGTATATAGTTCTTCAAATACTCTAAGTTGCTAAAGAGAAGCAAGAAAAGGAAAACGTAGAACTTAAGTTCTTTCATATACAATATCAGTTAAATATGGTGCAGTTGCTCTGGCACAAATACTTTGAAATTCTTATTTTGCTTTTGGGAATTTTCTTCCATTTGTCATTTGAGGTCTAAATAACCATACTACTTCAAAATAATTGTTATCAATCACATCACTAGATGGCAGTATGATTCTTCTAATAAAAGTGGAATGGCAGCTCAACATGTACTAGCAGGATTAAAAATAAATTAATGACAAAGCAATTACTGCAAAAAAAATAACACAAAGAACCTGACTTTCTCTTGTTAGGCCAGTCTGAAGCAAACTTTTGTAATTTTGTACATGCTTAATTTGCTTTTATGACTCTACTGTCAGCTCATCCTAGAAGTGAGCTTTTCTCCTTTTTTAAAAGAACTTTATTCCATTGATAAGTTCCTTTTACATCTCTTCTGCATTCCCTAACAGACAATACATACCTTGACTATTACTTGGTAAACACATGCAAAAAGGTTAAAGCTAGAGGAAGATGGGAGTGGGGTGGGTAATGGGTTTACAGAAAAGAAAAAAATATGTACAGTTGAGGTATTTGTTATTTATTAGTTTTATGACTTTTTAAAATAAATTTTGACATGTAACATATACAACCAAAAAAATGATTTGGAACTTTAGGTGACACTAGGGATCATCAAAGAGTTACTTTTACTAATTTATCCATGCATTTACTTTACTGGGGAAAAAAAAAACTTTGTCCCCAAAGAAAATTTTAACCAAAAACATGAAGTATAAGGTCTATATAACCAGAGCTGTTGCAAGTACGGAGGAATTGGAATCTGAGGCATGGGAACTTGGCATGTGTGGCCCAGAACCCACCCAGGTTTGTGCTCATTTTCTAGATATACCCTGAGTAGATTTGAAGAAAGCAGCATGGAAATCTCCAAGCCAGTGTAAGTTATTTACTTAAACCTGTCTAACTTGGGGCTTGGGGTTAGTATTTATTGGGTAAAGTTCCTGCCATACAAGCATAAGCATCTAATTTCTGAACCCCAACACTTCCACAAAAGTCAGTGGACATTTCTGTAACCCTATAGCTAGCAGACCAGTCTAAACAATCAGTTAGCTCTGGATTCAGAGTCAGGGACACTGTCTCCAAAGATAAGGAGGAAAGTCACAATGGAAGACACTTGACATAAACCTCTAGTTTCAACACAAGCATGAGTATGGACATGTACACACACACACACACACACACACACACACACACACACACTCACACTTGTCTAATTCAAAGATTCAAAAAAAATCAAAGGAAAAAACTATACAAGCCCTACAAACCCTACTGAAAGTTACACTGTATTACAAGTATAATCTTCCTCAGCCAAGGTCCCATATGACTTCCATTATAAAACTGTCTCCTTTAATGTTAGATACAGTTTTCAATAGAACAAAAATGTGCCCTGATGGCTTTGTGTATTAAAATCAATTCTCACATAAGATTATCAAGTTTTCTCCATTTCACATGTTATTTATGATGACATTTCAATTAAAATGAAAAAAAATTACAATGGACCATAAAGAAATAGTAGGATACATAGAATATTTCAAATAATTTTGGATAATGTTGTTTTTTCTAAAATAATAATGAAATTGATACAGGAAAAAGAATATTGGATTGGAATGGAAGAAAAAATGCCAGGGGCAGAACAGACAAATCAAAGAACAAGGACTCTTGACTCCTATTGATTTGGTTCAACCAAATGAACCGTGTTGATCATGGAGGAATTACTAATGGAGTCTTATGTGAGTAAATGGCAAAATACTTAGTACACTGTGCTATCAGAGGATTAAACAGCCAAATATATACAAACATACTGGAGAAAGACAATCTCATCAACAAATGGTGCTAGACAAACTGGGTATTTACATGTAGAAGGATAAAAGTAGATCTCCACGTCACACATCCTGTACAAACATCTATTTAAAATGGAAATTTATTTAATGTAAAATCTGAGAGTTATATTTTAAAACTGCCACTGGAAATTATATGGAAAACACTTCAAGATCTACTCATAGGTGAGGACTTTTTGCAAAACAGTCTAATAGTTCAGTAAATAATGCCAACAGCTGACTGATGTGACTGCATGAAATTAAAAAGCTTCCACAGTGGAGAAAAGAACAGAGTGATAGACAGGCTATAGACTAGGAGAAAAATCTTAGCAAACTTCAGATTTAAAGGAAGATTGAAATAGAATATATAAAGAACCAAACACTAATGAAACATAAAAGATTAGACATAATAACCCCAAATAATTTAGTCAACAATGGGAAAATGAAATAACCAGACGGTTCTCAAAAGGTGAGATTCAAATGGCCAATAAATATGCAGGAAAAAAGTGTTAACATCCTTAGCCAGGAGAGAAAGGCACATCAATTCAACTCATTTGACCAAGAAGGAAAGTGCCTTTATACCCTTTATATTTCTGGTGGGAAATTATTTAGTGCAGCCACTAAATACATCAGTATGGAGATAATCCAGAAAAATCTATTTAACAAAATATAACTACTTGCTACACCATTTCCTGGAATGGTCAGCATACTGAAGAGATAACTACAAATTATTGTTATAGAATCAGAATAGGCAAGAACTGACAGATAGATGGATACTCATACATACAAATGTACATTTAAAAAATCCTGAAATGTCTTAAGATTTTAATCATCTCTCTGCAATCTAGGATCTCTTTGCTATAATTATTAGAGTTAAATATGAGAAAATGTTGACAATCTCTGTTTGACTTTCTAGATATAGTGACCATAATTCATGTGGCATGGAATACTAGAGCTTTCTTGTGCTTTGTCTTAGAATTGTATTTTGCAAACCTGGCAAGATCTCTCAATGGGTAAAAGTGCTTACCTTTGAATAGGGTGATGAGTTTTTTCCCCAGAACCCACAGAAAGTTTTCAGCAGAGAAATAACCCTACAAGGCTAAACTATAACCTCCACATGTGCATCTTAACATGCATCCTAACTCACACAATGTTGCAGACAGTCAATGTTTTTTTTTTAAAAAAAATTCCAATTGTCATTGATAGTTGTTGATATACAACCAGAGTGCAAGAGCAGAGAGAAGCCAGGTACCTATTACTTCTCTCTGATGACACTTTGCTGTAAAACTGTAGTTAAGCAATGGTTGTGATCTACCTATGGCCAGAGCTCATGGTCTTTTCTCAAAATCAGAGATCTCAATAGTGACAGCAACACTGCTTCTTCTCCTGGCTTCTTTGTAATGGTGAGAATGGCTTCTTAATAGCTAGGCTCTGGGTTGCTTCATCACAATTTCTAATGAGTTTCTTAATTCTTTCTCAAGAGATATAAATAGCTCCTCCATTAAATTCTCTTCAACTGCTCTGAAAAAGCTGTTTTTCGCAGTGAGCATAATTAAGGAATATCTATCTCTTATTCTACACTCATACACATACCTTCCTCCTTCCATCATTTTAGGAGTTATTTAACAGTTAGGGCATAGCCAGAAAAAAAAATAGAACTATAGTATTTATATATAAACATTTATTTATAATATATAAATATTATAATATTTATAATATAAGGTTTTTATAAAGACTTAACAATTATTTAACTGGAATGATTTTAATCATATGAAATGTTAATTCAGTAGACAGGAACAGGTAGAGCAGAACAGAGATCATTACCTGAAGAAACACTTATACTCCTAGGGTAAAGTAACGAGGCTAATGTGATTTCACTCATCTCCAGGATGCACAATCACTTGGTAAGTGTTGAAACCATGACATAACCATTTGGAATTGTTACTGCAACAAAGGAGATTCAGCAGTTGCCAGGAAACCCAGCTGAACTACAGAAAGAGTGGAAACCTGGGTCTGCCCTCCACTTTCCCCTTCAATAGGCATCTCTCACTATTGAAGCTATATGAAAGAAACAGAATGAGAAAAGATAAATGTAATTTTCTAAGATCATCTTTCTGAGACACAGAAAATTCACTAATGCATTCGAGTATTTTTATGTAAGTGACTGATCAATTCATGCTGTAATGCTAACTAAAAATACTTCAAGGTGGTCTATCCAGACAATTTAATACCAAATTTAGGGGGATGCTGTAGATGGATAGAAATTGTGCACCAAAGGTCCATGTTTTCAAAATCTGGTACCCAGGATGGTGCTCTTGGAAGGTGCTGTGTAGGTTTAAGAGGCCTAGCTGGGACAGTGTGTAACACCTGTAGGTCCAGTGATGCTAGAGGTTGTGGTATAATGACAGCCTAGAAAATCTGCAACCATTCTGGGTCAAAAAGTCCAATGTTGAGAGAGGGGGAATGAGAATAAATATAAAGATGCAGAGTCTAGCTGGGCATGTTGGTACAAATGTTTAACACCAGCACTAGGGAAAAGGCAAGGCAGGCAGATCTCGGTGAGATTAGGCCAGTCCAGACTACATAGTAAGAAGTGAGATCATGTCTGCCTCCCCCTCACTCCACAAAAAGAAAAAAAGAAAAACAAAACAGAAACAGCACCTGATTGGATGTCCTCCATGTCTTGCTTTAAACGAGACTAGAGGATTCCAACCTATCCTGCCTTTTTTTCATTTTTTGATAAGCGTATTTGCTTCAAGATGTACTCCTGCCTAAATGTACTGCCTAATCAGAAACATAAGGCTACTGATAAATCAGTCATAGGCAAGAATATGCAAAACTGTGCACCAAAAATAAACCTATTTTTATCAGTTAAGTATTTAATGTATTTTATTATCTGGATGGGAAGCTGACTGATATATGATGCACTCATGTTAATAAACTCAATATTCTGTTCTAATTATTCTGGTCCACTATTCATGTAATAACTTCTGATTTCTTACCATTACAAATTAATAAGAAATTTGTGTTTCCATTGGCCATAAGTATTTTCTGATTCCTAGATCTTGAAATTCTCCTCGGTTATGCCAGAACCTGACTTTTCAGGGTGAGGTGAAGTCAATGTGATTGGTAGTGCTTGTGTTAATCTTCAGAGTAGAGACATAACCTCTAGACTGACACAGTACCCAACAGTGCTTACACTAACACAATATTGTAGTGACAATTATTTTTTTTTTGTAGTGAAGATTGACCACACAGCTGCAAGCATGCTAGAGAAATGTTCTACCACTTAGCTTTCCACCCAAGCCCTTCTTTTTTCCCATATAAACTGCATGCTGTTTTTTATTTGTATTTTGTCAAAGATGTCCTTTGTACATGATAGTCAATTCTATTTTAGAATTGCTGAGTCAAACACTATTTGCCAGAGTTAGCCATTCTAAGCTTTAAATATTATTTTTACCAGATTTCTTTTATCTGTCTGTATGTGCTCAGGTATCTGTACATGCACCATACGCATGCAAGTGCCTGTGGAGGCCAGAAGATGAGGGCTGATTTGCTGGAGTTACAGGGGGTTGTGAGTCAATGTGGGTGCTGGGAACCAAACCCAGGTCCTATTCCAGAGCAGCAAGGACTCTTAACCTTTAAGCTGCCTCTCTAGCCCATAAAGCTTATGGTTTTCAGAGACAGAAATATGTCACTTATTTTAAACTTTATAAATAAGGACTTTAGAAAATATGACACTGTTCTATATATTAAAGCAAGAAGCAATCAATTACTGCTCTCCATTTAGGTTCTATAAAATTTACATTTCTATTAGATTTTGGTCTTCTGTGTTCATGATTTCTTGATAATATTGGCAGAAATCTACTTTCAACAAAGTATTGGGGAAAATAGTAACAATTCTTTGGGGAAATGGCCCACAACCATGCTGTTCCCAGAACCATTGGAGATTATTATATAACCTATCACTTCATCATGGTCAACTTAGAGCTTAAAGAAGGTCCTGACATGCAGGTCATAGGTTTCACCGTCAAAGCCCTGCCGCTGTCCCAGAGAAAGCTCAGGCCTCATTACCAATTAAGCTAATTATGTTCTGAAATACCTCTGCCACCCTGCTGTTTAGATACATAGTGTTTCAAACCTTCACAAAAGGCATCCCTTCTTTTGTGCTGGCAAAGCTCAATTATTTTTCCAATCAATCCCACACAGTGAATATAACAGTATGAGAGATTAAATAAGAAAACAATGCTTTCACAAGCCTCTGCATAAATCTTGTCAGTGTGGCACAAGAAATTACATGGTAGGTAGGTTAAGAGGTTCAATAAATTCTTCTCAAGCATTACATGAAGAAGTAATTGTCCACAAAGAAACAAAATCTTTGGAAACTTGCAGATTTCAGCTTGAATATTTTCAGCAGAGGCTGAATCATGTTCATACACAAGCTATCAGAGGTTACGAAAGAGAGAGCTGCTAGTGGATATATACCACTTATAACTCTCACAGAATAGAAAAAGACAGCAGAAATCTGCATTCTCAGAGCACATTTAGGTGATATATACACTGGGATTAATCTACTGATAGATGTGGAATAGTATATGTAGCAGAAATGGAAATAAATAACTCAAAGACTCTAGGACAATTAAAAGCAATCAAAAATTCTCTGACATACCTGAAACTTGTAGCTAATCTCCACAGAGCAGATGTCCAAATATACAAAGTTTGACAGGTGCTTCCTGGCTCCCTCAGGAAGACTAGTCTAGTAAGGATTCTCTTTTGTAAATCATGTGATACTGAATACGGAGACAATGCATTCCATGTCCTCTTAAAGGGTTTGTTCAGTGTAATGTTGTTTCTGGTATAAAAGGAGCTTAAAAGAGGAAGTAAAAGGGACACCAAAACTGTTATCCTCATGACCCTTTGTCCAATAATGACGTTCCATGAGGATAGTAAAATGGGAAAAGCTGCTGAAGACATTTCCACATTTGTTTAGTATATATGGTCTTGCTTCTGTTTGAAACCCATTGTGCATGAGGTAAGAACTGCCACCAAAGAATTTTTAACATATGTTTCCTTTAGACTTTGCTGTGTGGTGCACTTTCTTATGTAGATTTGGGTGGGGTTTTCTGATGTACATTTGACCACATTCACTACACACATAAGGTCTTTCTCCTGTGTGAAATGTGCTGTGCTCTGAAGGGGAAAACTTCTTCCAGAACAATTTTCCATATATATTACACATATAAACATTTTCTGCAGTTTGGCCTTTCCTGTGTGCCTCAAGGCAGGCTTTACTGATAAATGTTTTCCCACAAGTGCTACATATCCCAGGATTTTCTGGATGCTATAATTTCTGTTATTGAATGTTTTGTGATGACCTTCCTTCTTCACTCTTAAAAGGGTGATTGTTGTGAGATTACTGGTGTTGAACAAATTCAGCTTTGCAGGTAATAATTTCCCCATACATTACCTGCGTGTTTGTTTTGGTAAGAGGTTTCCATGCACTCAGTAGTAGTAAATGGCTGCTCCTCATTATGACTTGCTGGGGTCTTGGTAGACCTGGCCAAGAAGTTCTTCCCAACCTCACTGCAAGTGAGGCCCTTCTCTGGCCCTAGGTATTTGTAGTCATTCATACATGAAGCCTGGCCCTTTTTATGCCTAAAGATTTGTATTCATTCTCCTGCAAAATGACATGGAAAGCTCTTTCACATGACTGACATGCATATCACTCCTGCCAGTTCATACTGACTACTACATAGCTCTTTCACATGACTGACATGCATATCACTGTTGCCAGTTCATACTGACTACTGCATAGCTAGGTCCTACATAGTCAGGGACAGCATTTCCTTTATGACTGACTCACACGTGTCACAGCCAACATCCTGAATGTATCATAAAAACAACTTGCTCAGAAAGTACACATTTGTCATTCTCATCAGAGGAAAGACCAGGGCCAGCCTCTAGTATCCTCTTATTGACTATGTCAAAGTCCAATGAGAAACCTATCCTTTCTCCTCTATGTGGCCCAATATGGCTAGATACAAAGGATCCAGGATCAGGGAAAAACAAGTGAAAAATTCACCAACATTACCTCATAGTACAGGCATTTCTGAGAACCACTATGTAGCTCCTATTTCTCAGGAGAGAAGTATGCCATTACATTGTCAAAGGTCATAAGAATTCTGAGCAAGTTCCAGGTTTACCGCCTCCATAAGTCTAAAACACAGGCCATTGTATTTGAGAGAAGTGGGCTTGGTGTACAAGTGCAGAAGTCATGAAAGATCTCATGGCCTTAAGACAGCCTATTCTCGGAAGATACCAATTAGGATATTGCCCACACCCAAGTCTGTAATACTAAAAGTCAATGACATGGGTTCATAACTAGGAAATCAAAGTTCTTATACAACACAGATGTAGACATGGGAACCATCTGAAATGTCACCTTTCTGTAACTGATTAATAGGTAATGCCAGAGAAGCAGCCAGGCAACAGCTCCAGCCATCACTTCAGCGATCCTCCCACTTTAAACCACTGGATTGTGACAGAGCCAGGAAGTGATGTAGTTGGAAAGTGACACTACCAGAAAGCTTGCCCATTCTCAGAATAAAGCTTTATTTAAAACCCCAGAACAACGTTCTTTGACTAAGAAGAGTCTACCACTTCTTTCTGCAAAGAAGACTTGAGATAAAGTTCAGAGTTTGTAGTTTCATTCAACTCCATCCAAATGTTTCATTTTAAACCTCCTAGTCATCTCAGATTTACATCTCAGTAGTAAAAGGTGGTTTGGGGGTAAGAATTCCTTTTGAAAATATTCATTAGAGCTGGCGAGCTAGCTCAAGGGGAAAAGTCCTTAAGTGCTTACAACACAAGTATGAGAACCTGAGAAGAGATCCCAAGAACCTTCTTCAATAGCCCACCTGGCTGAATGCTATGGTCCTCATTGCAGGGGAATAAGGAGATGGGAGGTGCTGCTGAGACCACAGGAGCTACTGAAGGGGAAAATGGGAAAGGAGACAGGAGTTAGGGGTACAAGGGAAAGAAGGCATGCAGGTTTCAGGGGAGGAAGAGTGGGAGGAAGCTTTGCATGGGAAAAGACATGGGGGCAGGGGTGCTGAGGGGGGAGGGAGTACTGATGGAGGAAGCCATAGGGACTGTGGTGGGAGGCAGACACAGGGGAAAGGGCTTTGGGAGGTGAGGACACTGTGTGAAGGGAGGGAGAATTACATGGTTGCAGAGGGTTGGTATTGTGGTGCACCACAGGGCCTGGGAAAGGAGGGCAAACAAAAGCAAATCCTGTAGGCTTGCTGGCCAGGCAGCTAGTGTAGACAAAACAAATGGCTCCACCTTCAGTGAAAATAAGATAGAGAACAATTGAGGAAGGCATTCACAGTGACCTCTGGCCTCCACATGTGCATACCTGAGCAGACATATGTGCATATAAATGAAGACATACAACCTTTTCTACAATGTCTTAAATAATTTTCCCTGTACTGATTTTGTATTTAACTGTGGCTGAATATTCTCTGTCATTGTAAGAGACAAATGAATATCTTCAATTATATGGACAATTGTATTCTCTATAATTCACATTTTGTCTCATAATTTGCAGTTTTACTGGTAACAACTATTTATTTTGTCCCTCATATTTTTTCTATAGCAAGAAACTTTGGAACATTGTAGATTATCAGTCTATGTCAGAGGACATAATTTCTTTATTTGTATTTATTTTGCTATACATAAATTATAATTGTACAAGTTTGGGAGACTCAGTGTGATATTTACACTCATGCACATAATGTACATTTAAAATTTCCAAATTTCATGTGAATTATTCAAGAACATTGCTTCTTCTCTATTTAAATGTGATATAGATATCTTCTTGCTATAACTATGAAAATTAAATTTGTAAAGTGTTTTATAATATGGAGTTTGAAATATTCAAATGCATTTTCACATCAATTCAATTAATACATTCTTTCACATATGCATTAGTTACGTATACTTCCTCCCTTCAGAATTATCTGCCAAATCAGTTACCATGCTTTGATTGATCAATTTTTGTTCATTTTAAAGATTTCTTTTGTTCTTTATATACTCTTTGCTACCATTCCTAATTAGGAGAACAGCTGGAATTTCCCCTCTTCTATTCCGTGTATTGTCTTTTTGCTCTGCTGATAGTTTTCCTTGATAAGCAGAAATTTTTCTACCTGGATGCAATCTCACTTATATTTATTTAATTTCCTCAGCAATTGGAGTCAGACACAATCACTTCATATGTTAGTATCTTAACTAACATTATTTTGGAGTGTTTTGCCTGTTATTTCTTCTAATAATCCCAGGGTTTTAGGTCTTAAATTAAGATCTTTGCTCCATGTTAAGCTTTTATTTTGTATCAAATAATTTTTTATTTTCATTCTGTGAAAATTTTACAAATATATAAAATGTGTCTTGATCACATCCACCACTATTATCCCCTCAATATCTCCTTCTCAACTTCAGGCCCATCTTTTATAATTAATCAGTTAACTCACTGAGTCCAATTAGTATTATCCATATGTGCATGTGTACAAGGTTATTAACTGGGTATGGACAATGTACCAGTGGACATACTTCTGAAGAAAAGTGATCCTCCTTTAAAGGGCATCAATTAGCAGTAGCTCTTCATCTAAAAGTAGGGCCTTGAGAACCCCTCCATTTAGGGTAAGATACATTTAGGGAACAAATTTTACTCATTATTCTACATGTAATTATAAAATTGCCTGAGCACCACTTGTTGAAGAGGCTGCTCATTCTTCGATGCATGATTTTGGCACCATAGTTGAGAATCATTTGGATATAAAAACATGGGTGTACTTTTGTGTCCTCAATGCTGTCTTCTCAGTCTTCGTGCTTTAACACTAATCATTGCTGATGTATAGAAAAGCTTCTGATTTTTCAATGCTAATTTTGAACCCTGCTACTTCATTGAAAATGGTTCTGTTTTGAGTCTTCTGAGTATAGGATAATATAATTGGCAAATAGGATAATTTGACTTTCTTTGAATTTATTTCCTCTGCCTTATTATTTTGTCTAAGATTTCAAACCCATATTGAATAATAGTAATAGATAATACTGGACAGATTTATTCTTAATAATGTGAACATTCTTTACATTATTTAACCAAATACATTTCTTTGAATAGAAGAGCTATATAAATTATTTTGTATAAACTAGTTTCTTTATTAAAAGTCTTAATTCCTGCTCTTTCTCAGATTTTTTTCATTGAATATAAAATTTACAAAGAGTGTTTACCTTCTATTTAATGTTCCAGTTTTATTTTTATTTCAGATTAAGAAAATTACATTTAGGGTTTAGTTTTGTTCATATATTTAAAAATAGTTGAAGATTTTTTATTGATATTGAGTTTAAAAAGCAATCGAAGAAAAATATCAGAGACCAATGTTTACCATGGGAAAGAGATTATGGCTTATATGAAACAGGGATCTCCATTGGATACTTGGGAAATGAGAGATAAGTGAAGAAAAACCTGCTATTGGGAACACTGGGAAAATATTGAAGTACCCATTTCTAGAGAATAGTATAGCTGGATCATTTTTGAAATAATTCTTTACTTATTTCCATAATGGTTGCAAAAATTTGCATTCTCTTCTGAAGTGACAAAGAGTTCATTTTGTCCTATATCCTTGCCATCATTTATTATTATTTGTTTTCTTAATGATAGTTGTTTTGATGGGACAAATAGAGAATCTCAGGTTAGTTTTCATTTCCATTTCTTTGAAGTAAAAGGATACTGAATATATTTCCATATATTTCTTAGACATTTTCACTTCATCTTTAGAGAAGTTTTTTGTTCCTTTTCCTTGTATTTATTCTATTGTTTATAGAAATCTAAATTAGTATGCTACAGAAATACCTGCATATCCATGGCCATTGCTGCACTTCTCCTAATAGATAAGATATGGGGTAAGCCTAGGTACACATGAAGAGATTAAAAATAAGGGAAATATGTTATCTATACAAGGTATACTTTTATTAAGCAATAAAGAACAACAAAATTATAACATTTATATAAAATAAATTTAAATGGATATCATCATTTTAAACAAATTGAGCCAGACTCAAGAAAAGCAAATATCATATGCTAACGTAAATTGAAAATCCAGATTGTTTTTTTTTGTGTGTGTGTGTGTGTGTGTGTGTGTGTGTGTGTGTGCGCACAAGTACACAGGCTTGAGTGTATATTCCACAGCACTGAAATCCCAACACTTGACAGCTCTGACAAGGTGAAAAATTCAAGACCAGCCTGTGCTACATGGTTCAACCCTTACAAAAAATAAAGTTAGGGTAAGGTGGGATAGGGCCAATGAGATGGCTTGGTATGTAAAGAAACTTGTTGTAAAACCTGACAAATTGACTGATCACGTACACACACCTTCCAAAAATAAATTTAAATTAAAAGTTCCATTGTATTCTGAAGTGTTTGACTAATTATTCTCTTTTTAGTGTTTCAATCTCTTATTTATTACTCATTTTTAAGAAATTTTTTTTATTCATTTTACACACCAAAGATCTATGTCTTCTCTCTTCCCACCCCTCCAACCCACTCCCATTCCCTCATACAAGAAGGTAAGGTCTCCCATGGGAAGGTTCATTTAGTAGAGGCAGGGGAGAGACTAATTATTCTTTATCAATAAAAAATCAGGAGCCAGATATCTGGGTTATGAACCTGAATGATCAGAGAAGCTGCACAGAAGCCAACAGTGACCTCTTACATCTTCCTTTCCTTCCTCCAGAAAGGCTGAGATCCTCTCTAAGCCCTGTTTACTACTTCCTCAGTCCTTCTAAATCTCTATGGTTAATTTTGGTCAGCTAGTGGCTAGCTACAACCTCTCATAAAAAACAAACTTTATTGTCAGAATGTAATCAAAGTATCACACAACATTATTCTTGTGAAAATCTGGGATCTTATATTGTTTGGTTATCAAATAAATATAGATCTCACTAATTAATCAGTGTACCATTATAAATCATAGTCCATGAATAATCACAATTTTCAAGGCTTCACTGGTATGGCAAGTATCCTATTCTTTCTGAACAGCTTGTAAATTTGGCTATAATTTTGGACTTAAATATGTAACTGTAGTAAGAGGAAAGGTCAGTGTGTTATATAGTTTCATGATATACTTGAGGAAGTTCATCATGTGGAAAGAAGTAATGATAACCAAATATTCATTGTATCAAAAATAAAGTAACCTCACTTTCACATCCTTTTATATTATTTATTCTTTTCAATTTTAGTCTTTATGGATCAAGTATATGTTTAATTTTTATGAGAGAAATGCTTTTATAAGTGAAGCTTCTGTGAGTTTGAAAGAAAAACGTCTATATTTGTTTGATAGTTAAACATATAATCATTTTACCTGCCTGATATACAGGATGCTTGGGAGAATTTTTTGCCAGTAGCCTTGGTTTATGTAGGTCCTTTACGCTCCACTATTATTATGCCATGCAAAAGGTTCCTGCTAATGCTATAGAGGCACAACTATTACAGGCCCAACTGAATGTTCTTTGATTGAATTTAAGGCCCCGTCCTCATGAGGAAACCAAATTTGATCTTGTAAGCCAGGTCAAAATCTGGCTGGAGAGGTCATTAGCTACAATTTAAATGGTACAATTTTGGGTCACCCTCATAGATTCTAGGCCCACAGAATCAACTAACTAGGGCTCTTTGGGTCTCATGGAGACTGGTCTAACAATCAGGGAGCCTGTATGGGTCTAACCTAGGTCCTCTGCATGTATGATATGATTGTGTAACTTAGTCTTGTGGTATTCCTAACAGTAGGAGCAGGAGTTGTTTCTGACTCTTTTGCCTACTTTTGGGATCCTTTTTCTCCTACTGGGTTGGCTTGTCCAGCCTTGATAAAAGGGTATGTGCCTAGTTTTATTGTAACTTGCTTTGCCATGTTTGGTTGATATCCCTGAGAGGCCTGCTGTTTTCTGAAATGAAATAGAGGAGGATTAGATTGTTGTGGCTATGGGAGAGGGTTGGGAGAGAGACTGGGAGAAGAGGAGGAAGGGGAAACTGTGATTGGGATATAATACATGAGAAAAGAATAAATAGTTAATTTAAAAAGATAATATTTTATTAAGCAGATATGATGTGGCTTTCTAATTGTCTTCTGAACATCTGTATTTGGCTTATAAGTTTTGGTTCCTTTTGATCTTAGTTGTAGAAGGAAATATTCTTTTGCACTATATAGCAATTAATGTAGTAACTCATAAATGGTCAGAATAACTGATTGTTGCTGTCAAATAATGTCCTAATGGTCAGCAATAAATGGAAAAAAATTATAAATCTATATTATCCAAACCTCAAAAATAATAGAAAAGAGGTTAAAGTTACTAAAAGACTGGGTCATATTATGGGCTCAGTAAAATTTCTTCCAGGTTGAAGCATTCATTCCTATGGAAAGCATGGGATGGGTAGCTCACAGGACTTGGGAAGATAACAAATTTTCCAATAGTGATGAGGCTCACAATGAGGTTATGTAAGAGTAGACAACTATTAGAGGTGAGGAGACTTTTCAGTGGAGTCATATGTGAGTTGTGCAGGGAATTCACAGTGAAGCATTCATAGTTGCTAACCATGCAGTGGTGGACTTTTTGGTGATGCAACTGAGTCACCCATTGTCCTCAAAGTTATCCCTCAAATGTTCTACTGAAGATGGTATTTTTGTTGACTAACAAAGGTAGAATTAAATCTGTGGTTTCCAACTTTCCTAATGCTATGACGTCTTAATATAGTTACTCATGTTGTAGTGACCCCAATCATAAAATTATTTTTGTTGCTACTTTATAACTGTAATTTTCTACTGTTGTAAATCATAATGTAAATATCTGATATGTAGGATGACTGATATATGACCCCTATGAAAGGATCATTCAAACAACCAAAAGTGTCATGACCCACAGGTAGAGGACCACTGACTTAAATGGAATAATTTTGGGGGTCTGTTATCTGTGGCCCACCTGTGATGAATTCATATTGTTTTTCATATTTTCCCATGAAAAACCACTCAATAACTACTAATAATTTATTGATATAACCTTGACGAATAGAAATTATAGTTTAACATTGTAAAAGCAAATATTATACTCTGAATTCTCTTAAACTTTTTATCCTGCTCTCTTTCACTTTGTTAAAATCTGCCTCTCTCTCTGAAGCCAGAAAAATGTTCTTGGGGTGCTCTCTCCAGAGCATGTTAAAAGACTGTTCTCAGAAAGGATAGTAAGGGCTGCATTTTCCATTCTGTGAAATTCGTGTGTTGACATCATAACAGTGTGATATTTGGAGAAGGGAGGCCTTTGGGAGTTGTGGAATTCATAAGATCAGTGTCTTAAGTGGAGAAAACAATGAGCTTGCTCTTTTCCTCTCCAATGCTTCAGCAAGAAGGCCAACTTTCATAAATCAATATGCAACCACAGAATCACCTACCTAAAAACCCAAGAATAAGCTTACAATCTCAAAATTTTGAGAAAATAAATACCTTGTATTTAAAACACACAGACTATGGCTTGTTGCAATGTTTGGCTTAATCTCTAGAAAATTAATCTAATTGGATTGGAGGTCTGTAGCTAGAGTTTTCCTGCCTTGCTCACAGTCAAGACAAATCTTTGTCACCTGCCAGTCCCACAGCTGCTCAGACCCAACCAAGTAAACACAGAGACTTATATTGTTTACAAACTGTATGCCTGTGGCAGGCCTCTTGCTAACTGTTCTTATGGTTTAAATTAATCCATTTCCACAAATCTATACCCTGCCATGTGGCTCATGGCTTACCAGCATCTTCACATGTTGCTTGTCCTGGCGGCGGCTGGCAGTGACTCCTTCTGCCTTCCTGTCCTTTCTTTTCTCCTCTCTGTTAGTCCCGCCTATACTTCCTGCCTAGCCACTGGCCTGTCAGTGTTTTATTTATTGACCAATCAGAGCAACACATTTGCCATACAGAACATCCCACAGCAGAGGTCAGAAAAATAAATATGATTTTTTTTAAAAAAAAAAGATACTGGAATTCTAAATGTCATATGTACTTACTTGTGCTGCTTCTACTTCTCAAGCCAAATGTGAGCTCTTATTGAAGTCTCCATCTCCAAATGACTTGATTTGTCAACATCTGCCAAACACACACGATAAATTGTGTTCAAAATGAATTTCTGTATGAAGGAACAAATTAAGAATAGCTGATATTTGTGTTAGAAGAATTTTAAAACCTAGAATACTTGTTATCTTATTATATTTTACCTTGAGTCTTTTATTTGTTCTTAATATATCCAAGCAACTCAATATTTACATATAACAAAGAATGTTGCTCAGCCTACATTCACTCAGGATGATTGTTTCAGTTCAATTCCTTTCAATTGCCAAAATCTTCATGAAACACAAATGTTATTCTTAAAGAAGTAGTAGTATGAAGATGTATATAACATTACATTGCGCTTCTTATGAATCAAAAGATTTATGTCTAATTCTTTAATGTTTACTCTTATTATCCTTTAAAATTTTTACATAGGTACATATTGCATACTGACTTCTCTCACTAGCACTTCGTTAACACCTCTATTTCCTCTCATATTCATGTTACCAAGATTAAACAGGACCATCTGTGTGACTATGGGTTTGGTACTATTCATTAGAGCCTGGTGCACTCACAATAGTTACCCAACTAAAGACAGTGATCCCCCCCTCTCCCAGAATCTATTTTTAGCTCATAGGAAGAAGCAAAGGGTAGAGTCCAGGGAGGCTCTCCTTCTTCTTGACTGACAATTGATATGGTTGATACAGTATAGTGCTAATACAGGTAACTATGGTTTGTGTGAGTTAACAATTACAATTGTTGTATGAATGCAGGGAATGGTGTTTCATAACCCTTCACCCTATCTTCTGACTTTTACATGCTTTCCACTTTTCATTTCTTCAGTGTTTCTGAACCTTAGAATGGGTGGTATTAGTGAATTGTTTAGGATTGATCCCACATTTATTATGCATTTTCTGTATCCTGGGGCAGCAATACAACTTTCCCTCTGTCCATTTATTGAGCCTGGGATTCACTTTTGTCTATGGTTAAAATCACAGGTGTTTACAAGACATTTGCTATTCAGCTCCTATAGTTAACCATCAAAAATACACCCTATCTCCCTGTATCTGGCTTGTTAACCAATCTTACAGTTTTAAACATTGCACCATAATGTGGAGGAGTTTTCAATACATTCAGAAAGCAGTTTATTATTCTCTCAACACTCAAGTCAGTATTGCACAAGTGAGCATATCTCACTTGCCAAATGATGTATTTACATTCCTTTTATCCAAGCTAACCCTTCTCCCTAATTCCCCCTAGATTACATCCTACCTAAGCTTTCTCTCCCATAGTACTCCCCTTTTACTAACTCAGTTCTATTATCCCTCCTCCCTGAAAGCAAGCCCTCCACACTTTTCCCTCTCTATTGCTTTCCTTGTTTTCTGGCTTGTACAAGTACTCCATGTTAGACATATCACACTGGAGAAGCACAAAATAGAAAGGATCTTCATATATGAAATGGACCATGTAGTATTTTTCATTTTAAACATGAGTTCCCACTCTTAGGCATTCTTTATAACAATTCCATCCATTTATTGAAAATTTTCACAATTTAAGTTTTCCTTCCACTAAGTTATATTCCAATGTTTATATGTACAACTTCATCATTATCCATTTATTAGTTATTAGACATTTATGCTCCTCCATTTTCTAGCTATTATGAATACAGCAGAAATGAACACTAATGTGCAAGTATCCATATTATAGAGTATAGAATCATTTGAATACATGACAAGAAATGGAACTAGCTTAGTAATATAGTGTTTTTATTTTTAGCTTTTTAAGACAATTTCAGACTGGTTTCCAACATGGCTGAACAAGTTTGACTCCCTTTAGCAGTGTATAAGTGTTCCCCATTCTCACATGTATGATTTGTTGTCATTGATATTCTGCACAAAGGCCATTATTTCTGGGGTGGTTTTAATGCAAATTTCTGCAAAGGCTAAGGATGTTGAATGTCTTTTCAATATTTCCTACCTACCTGCATTCCTTCTTCTGAGAGTCCACTATTTAGATCTGTAGTACATTACAAAAAATGGATTATTGTAAGAAAAATTGCTAAACAGTTTTATTAATAAGAATAACCTGGATCCAGATATTGGAGTTAAAACTGAGAGATCAGAGGAACAGGACAAGCCACAGCCAACCACATGTCACTAGCTCCTCAGCTTCCAAAGAGACCTACTTCCTGTATACCCACACCTATATACCTTTCTGTCCCTGCCATTTTACTTCCTTTCTCTGCCCAGCTACATCACTTCCTGTCTGTGTGTAAAGACCTCCAGACCTCCATGGCTACTACTAGAGACAGTTATAGAAAGCCACACCTCTGTAACTAATGGCTCTCTACCCAATATTGTCATTCACTTTTTTTCCTGAAATATCCATGATTAGCTTATTTATGTAATAAATATTAGGAAAGAAAATTTGAAAGATATGGACAAACATGAGCTTGCTATTTCTTTTCCAGGCATAGAAAGCCATACATTTTCTTGTCTGACCCCGTTAACATGCAAACAAAAGTTCTGCAAAATTGTCCAATATGGTAATAGAAATAAATTAAGTGGAGGAATAACAAAGTAGTTTTACAATATATCAGATTTGTCCTGTTTGTCTTGAATACATTCTAAATATTTGATTTTAAAAATGCCCAAGAATGATGATATAAAATGACGTCTGTTGAGACAGTATACTATTTAACATCTTGTTCTATCCCGCTTGCCTCTTAGTCAATAGCAACAGTTTGTATGAGTAATTTACAGGCACCATAAGCACCTATAATAAATTCAGACAGTATGCATAAACTGTGATAAAAAAGTCTTTGATACTTGTTATATGTGCTACTAAATGTTGCGTGAAAAAATAAAACAGGTTTTTCTTAATCAGTCATACAATTCCATCAACAGTAGAGAAACAAATGCCTACTCTATAATTGTTTTCTTTATTGTATGAATTCATTTTTATGCAAGGGTGCTGGAAAAAGCCTTCCACAAAGAGAATATCTTCTGGAACTTACGCTACCATGATGTTCTTATTACAGCAACACAGACAAGATTATAAAAAACTAAATTAAAAAAAAATGTTTGTGCATGTTTTCACTTCTTTCTTTTCCCCTTGTCTGTATCTTTTATGTTTTGAACATTTACTTTGTCTTTCATCCTTTATATTATTCCCATGTGAAAATCACATAAGACCCATTTATCTGTAACTGCTGAGTATGTCTGAAGACAGATTGAAAGAGCTGTTTTTCTATTGCTTTTTCACTTGGTAAAAGTGTGAATGCTTCATTAACACTTCTGAAGCTGTAAGTGAAATGCCTTTTTGAAAAATGATGAACAGTCTGTGTCCCACAGCTCCCCCTCCTAATGTGCCCTCCTGAACCACTCTGAAGGCCCCTAGGGAACAAATCCATTTCATGTGTTGGTTTCCTTACCATGAAGCACTGAAGTCAAATTCTTGTATTACGGTATCAGGAAACCTTACTACTCCTACCCCTTTCGAAGATAAAGAGGAAAAGCCTGCTTACTTTTGGTCATGGCAGGTATTAAAGACCCAAAATGCTTATTGCCATAAGCGTTTTGCTCAAGTTAAAAAAAACAAAACAAAACAAAACAAAAAAACAAAAAAACCCTTTATCCCATTTTTTTTAAATCTGTGAAAGTATTTAAATAACATTGAAATATATGACAGAAATATGTGAATGCTGAATTATACATAGTAAAACAATCTGCTCATAATTCGAAGGAATGCAGAGGGTAGGTGTTGTTTGCATTTTCATTTCCCAAAACATAAACAGGGAACAAAAAATGGAAGAGTAGTGAATTCCAATATTTTCACATTAGTATATTCTAAACTTAAGTTGGTATTAGAACTGACATATTTCTCTTATAAACTTATATTTGCAAAGGTTGATAACTTAGTTCTTACTGAATGCATGCAGAAAATGGTTAACATTTATACTATAGATATTATCAAGTCTAAAGTAATATTGTTTATTTGAATCAACTGATTTTTATGGTGGTCTCCAAGTCCATATTTTCTACCTGAAAATTCTGGCTTTGTTTTTTTGCAAGCTCTTTTTTTATGCAGTAATTTCTTCTCTGAGTCTTCTATTTGCTTCATGTAAAATTAAAATAATCAGACAATAGCTGCTTTATAAAAGTATAGGGAAAATTTAATGAGTAAAAATAGGTAAGGCTTTTTAAAGTTTTCTTTACATATAAGAGAAGTTACTATCTGTGTGTTACTAGTTCTCATTAGTGCTTTCTTTCAAGGTTGTTAGGAATCAGGAAGAAAGGATGTGTATCAGAACTACAGAAAGGCATTTGAAAGCACTTTTTGGTAGATCATGATAAATCTTCTATCTTAAAGAGGAAAGTGTGCCCAACTAAATATAAATATTACTGCTTTAAACACCATTCCTGGTTTCTTATAATTCTCAGTTATATTATGGTTGGAAACCAAGTCACAAAGATAGCTCCTTCAAAGGGAGGTGTGTGTGTGTGTGTGTGTGTGTGCAACAACAGGTTAGGTGTTTGTCATACACAGTTAAACCATATGGCAGAGAGCAAAAGCAGAGTTGTTCTGTACTTCCTGAGTTCATACAGAAAATAGTAAATCTGATATTTGCACCCAGGACTCTTCAGAATGGTAAATTTTTCATTTTGTTTCTTCTTCTTTTCCTTTTACAATCATACAGCTGCAAAAAAATTGGAGCAGCAAGGTAGGACATTCTATAGCCGGGAAATAAAGTAAATTCTGAATCATGTGAGTTGTGACTATAAGAAATCAAATATTCTTTTCTTTGTAATGGTTTCTGACAAAGAAGAACTTTCCATAGTGATGCAAAAACAAATAACTGCAGACATGAATCCAACACACTGTTTTTGTATGTACTCTGTGTGCAAAGGAGGCCCAACATTAGTCTTTTCAGTCACACCTATATACACAGATGGGTGGACATCGAAATGTAAATAGAGACATATGTTATCACCAAAGATTAAACTGAAGCTGATATCTGTAGCAGAAAAATAATTAGCAAGTGCATAACCAGGGTCTTTCTTTACACTTCATATGAAGGATAATATTTTTTCTGTGTGCAAATATTTTTTTCAAACTTGAGCAAGACTTAATCTTTGTTTACAAGTGTTATAATTTGCTGGCCTTCACTATTGGCTAAACACTGAAGAATAACACAAACAAGATTTTATAGCCCAGGGGCCAAAATAAAAAGAAACAAACAAATTAACAACTTTGCAATCATTATTTGATGCAAGGGAAAGCATAGAAATATCCACCAACCACACTGTGAATCTACTTTTACTCAGAAAATCTTTGTTTCATTCTAAATTATGGATATATCATCATCATTATTAATATTATTTGTGGTGACAAATACCCAGAATTTGATTTTACTGACAGTTGCAAACTGAAAGGAATTTAATGGAAATGTTTTGGGGACATTTTAGGGAATTGAATGCAACAATAACCAAATAATCTTTTAAATCAAGAGAAATCAGGGCAGCTACAGAGATGCAAAAACAAGAATTCTCGGATTGATTTCTCAGTGGGTAAGGTGCCTGCCTCTGAACCTGAAGACTGGAGTTTAATCTTTAGCATCCACTTGATAAAAAGAATTTGCTCCAACAAAGTGTCCTTTAAACCAACACTGTTGCATATCCATGCCTCATGCCAGCCCCCAATAAAAATAACTGTAGTTAAAAATGTTTCCAAACAAGAAATCTTGGATTAATTTGGGAAACAAAGAATATTTCCAATAATATCACTGAGTTAGTTAATGTTCATTTTTTCCTGATTTCTTAATGTAAAATTTCAGAGTCCAACCTTTGGTTGGGTCCTGATATATATCTTGGAGTTATTCCTAGAGAAGTATTTTTGGTGAGATTATTGTTGAGGGAGAGGCCTTTTACAGAATTGCCAGTTCAAAATATAGTTTCATTGGTGAATACTATACCATCTTTAAAAATATATTGATAACTTTATATATGGGTACTATATTTATATTGTTGTTACTATTATTATTACTCTCCCTCTCTTCCCTTTAATTCCTCCTTTGTCTCTCATATTCCTTCTCAAATCCATGACCTCTTATTTGTTAGTTATAATTGTCATACTCAAATATAAGTGAGCAAATTAAAACTGCTGAGATCATTTGCTAATTGCTCTTATCTGTTTAGGACTGACTAGCTCATCGGTGGACTTGTCCCTGGAAAGGACTGATTCTGCCTCTCTCAGTAGCCATTAATTACATATAACTTTTTTTATAGGGGTGAAACCTTGTGTAAATGCTCCCATAGACTTTGGCATGTCAATTGATCATTTTTAAGATCTTGCTTGACAGGCATAATGTTGAGATTTCCTCGGTACAGCTTCTCAATCATACATAGAAGATGCTATCTCATAGCAGAGGTCCTGTCCTGTTCCCCTAGCTCTTACAAATTTCTGGCTTGTTTTCTGTGATGTTCCCTGGAGCCTTAAGTATAGGGGTTCTATTGTAGATGCATTTAATTGATGATGGGCATATATTGACTCTCATTCCAATTCAACTCAGAAAAAGTTAGCTCTCTTTGCTCATGGCTTGAATCTGCCTTTCAAACCATAGTGGATCACAAACATTTGTTAAAGACATTGCATTTGTAATGAACACATATATAATTTTTGTCAATATTCCATAAGTATAGCATAATGAATACTACATAACATTTCTAGTGTTTTAGGTAATACAAGTAATCTGGATGTGATTTAAGAGATTGACAAGAGATTGAAAGCAAGCTGCATGCCAATAATATGCCAGATTTATAAGAAATAATTGACCATTAGTGAATTTTGGCACCCAGATTGTAATCTTCAATACAAATTAAGGGACAATCATGTGTGATCTGAGATGATGAAACCCTTAGCATTTCTCTTTTCTAGTGAACATGAAGTTAAATGATACCAACAGAGCATACTAGAAGATTGCAGAAGGAAGGTGTCCTCTTCATTTTCAGGCGT
The DNA here is from genome assembly GCF_049852395.1 of Peromyscus maniculatus bairdii. Taxonomy (NCBI): domain Eukaryota; kingdom Metazoa; phylum Chordata; class Mammalia; order Rodentia; family Cricetidae; genus Peromyscus; species Peromyscus maniculatus. Next base: position 71,502,989 of record NC_134875.1, on the reverse strand, counting down.
GTAGTTGTTTGTTGTTGTTTTGAGGAAAATAAATATTATTTGAGGTACTAAACATACTAGGTAGAATTAATTATTCCATGATGTATGCATATTCTGTAATATAACTTCAGGACCCACACATAAAAACAATTTTATTTTGTCAATTTACAGTGACAGTTTTCAAAGAACAGTAATGTCATAGAAGCTACTTTGTTGTTTTTACTGGACACCATGTAAAGATATATATGATGACATCTAATGGTGTCCTAATTCAGCTCAATATTAAAAGTATGTATTCCCTCAGTGACTTCATAAGCCTTCCTCAAACTAGGTTACCATGATGCTGCCACCTTGCCTCTGAAGGAAGCATCTGCATAATCTTGACCTTATAACCTCAGCGAGCCCAGCCACTACTATCATTTATCTTTAAACAAATAGTAGAAATATTTTCCAGTGGATATAGACCATATTACACCCAGGCAATTCAGAGAACTTCTCTACCATTTGTGTCTGTAGATTCTCCAAGAAGGAATGAATGTCATACTTGCTAAATCATCAATCCCTTCAAAGTGTTTTCTTCCTTATGTAGTCTCCTTTAGGCAAAGTTTAATATTTATAAGTCAATTTTATCAAAAATATTTCCTGTAATAACTTGTAGTTTATTTTCACTAACATTTTTTCTAAATATATTTATACAAATACAGCCTCATGAATTAATTTTGGCATGGTAATAAGTCAAATAGTTTCTCTATCCCAAAGATCTCATCAACACAAAAAATAAAAACACTCTTAGAGAGGTGAGGAGATGGCTCAGTGAGTGAAACACTTTCAATGAAAAAAAATGAATAATGGAATTCAGATCTTCAGAACTGATATAAAGGCAGTCATGGTAGTGCATATCTGTTATCCCAGGACTCCCATAGATGGATGATAGGTGGAGACAGTAGGAACCCTGGAATCTCACAGGCCAGCTAGCTTAGTGTGTATACCTGTAAAATAAGAGATCTTCTCTCAACCAAAGCGGAAGGTGAGAAATGACAGCTACAGTTGCCCTTTGACTTGACATATACACTATGGAACACGTGTTCTGAACTCACAGGAACAGAACAACACACACATGCACAGACACACACACACACACACACACACACACACACACACACACACACACGGGAAGGGTGTTGAGAGAAGACTTAGATTTCATTCAGTTGTTTTCAGCAAGGATATAATAGTCATACATTCTTAATGTGTTCTTACCAGAACCACATACATCGCATTTTATCCCCTTTAGTGATGTAAATATTATACCACTATTAAGGTAATGGGTGCCTGGTTTCTCCAGTGTTAACATGTTTCCCTTGATAGGTCAGAATCCATGAGTTGATATCATGGTATCATTTGAACAAGTTTGAATTACTGCTTACAGTTCAAATTGAATATTAGAGGATTCTGCCTTAATTTACCCTATTTATATTGTTCCTAATTTATTCTGCTTTGCTAAAACAAAATATTTTCCATGTGATATATCAACAACAGAGTTTTTTTTCACTGTTCTGAAAGATGAGAAAGAAAGACCAAAGCATCAGTAGGGTTGGGGATGGGAGCCACTCTGTTTCAGGCTTAGTCAGTGTTCTACTTCTATGAAAAGACAGCATGACAACAACAACTCTTATAAAAGAAAGCATTTAATTAGGGCTTGCTTAAGATTTCAGAAGTTTAGTGCATTTTCATCTTGGTGGGAACCATGACAACACAAAAGCAAACATGGTGCTGGAGAAGTAGCTTAGAGTTCTACCTCCAGATCTGCATGCAGTAGGAAAGTAAAAGGCGCCTGACTGGGGCTTTCAACACCTCAAAGTTCAGCCCTATGCTTCTTCTAACAAGTCCATGCCTACTCCAACAAAGCCACACTTCCTAATCCTTTCAAATAGTGCTCCTGTCTATGATCCTACAGGGGCCATTGTTATTCAAACCACCGATTTACAAGAGGGTACTATGTTATTGACTTCTACAATTGGGGTAGACACTACTTCCTCATATGGCAGAAAGGACAAGAAGGTAAAAAGGCATGAATAGTGGCTAAACTACTTTTTTTTCTGTATCTATAAAAAACATTTATCTTAAGGAATTATATATTCCAATTGTGGAGCAATAAAAATTTCAAAATCTGATGTGAGAGGATGGCAGGTTGTAGATAGTAAAGAGTTGAAATGTGATTGAAATGTGAGTCCTAAGGCAATCACAGTGCCTCTTTTTAACTTTTACATGTTGATTAGTTCTTTGAGAATTTTTATAATGTGTTTTGAGCACGATTATCTGCTCACCATCTCCTACCAAGTCCATTTCTGTTCCCCTTTCCTAGACCATACAGCACTATATCTTCTTTTTTGTTTCTAAAGCTTCAAGTCCTTTTTGTGCTATGCGTATACTCCTGAATGTGTGACCTTACACTGGAGCACCATCCATTTCTCATGGACTACACTCACAAAAAAAACTGACTCTCAATAGCTGTCAATTGCCAATACCTTCTCAGATAGTGGTCAGACTATTCCTACCTCATCTTTCCATGCTGGGATTTTGTCTGATTTGAGTTTGCACAAGTGTTATGTATGCTGTCATAACCACTGTAAATTCATATGTGCAGCTGCCCTACTATGTGTGGAAGATACTGTTTCCTAGTAGTCATCTACTCCCTCTGGCTCTTACATTCTTTTTCCTCTGTTCTCATTCTACAGTGATTCTTCACATCAGCTTTGGATGGACAGGGTATAACATATATGTCCTATTTAGAAGTAGGTATTCTGCAGTCTCTTACTCTATATCCTGACAAGTTGTAGGTGTCTGTGATAATTGCCATCTACTGAATATAGAAGTTTCCTCGATGAGTGTTCAAATATACATTAATCTTTGGATATAATGAAAAATTTAGGAATCAGTTTAATTCTATGTCCACCAGACAGCATAATAGCATTATAAGTTCTTCTCTAGAGCCAATGACATGCCTTTTATATGTTCATGGACCTGATAATTTTGCCAAGTACAGGTTTCATTTGTGAAGCATGACTTAAATCCAATCAAAAAGTGGTCAATTACTCCCATGGTGTTCATACCACCATCAATGGGCATGTCTTGTCATTGTTACATATGTTGCTACAATATTGTAGCTCTCAGAATTGCCAAACAGGTAACACTGATTCCATCCTCAAACAAAAACATTCTAATGACCTCTAATATTATTTAGAAGAAATTTCAAATTTCTGTACTAATTTATTTAATCTCATGCCTCACTCTTCAATTCAATCTCCTCCTCATATGCATTACAATCATGACATTAGGTTTTGGTTGTTGTTTTGTGTTTGGCTATGAATCAAAAGCAACAAGAATATTGTATCTTGAAAAAAATTTCTTATTCCTTCCACCTAGAATGCTCTTCTCTCAAATCTTAGCATGGATGACATATCATTTCTCATCATTGCTTAAATGCCATCCCTTGAGATGTCTTTCCAGCTACCTGATGTCAAAACCTCTTATCCCTCTTTATCATATCATAGTTCCTTAGTATTCATCATTGTTTTTAAGTAGTGGTGCATATCCTTTAATAGAATATTAAGTCTGTCAATATAGTATCAGTCTTGTTTTACTTCAAGAATGATTTTGTAAAGTAAAAAAAAAAAGAAATTGGAATTTTTTTGGCAAATTGGATGAAATTTTTCATTGGCAAAAATACTTTAGTAAAGATAGATGCTACTGGTTGTTTTTGCTCTTTGGCTCTTTTTGGGGTCCCACCACCCAGCTGCCAAGTAAATCACTCACACAGGCTTATTCTCAATTACAAATGCTTGGCCTTAGCTTCTATACAGCTTTCCTTAACTTTAAATGATCCCATCTGCAATTTGCCTCTGGTCTTTTCCTGTTCTCTTACTTCTGTAAATCTTACTCTTACTCCTTTGCTTGCTCTGTAGCTGAGTGGCAGGACCTTGGAGTCCTCCTACTTCTCTGGCTGCTTCTTTCTTCACTCTTCCATCTCTTTTCCTCCTCCTCCTCCTCCTCCTCCTCCTCCTCCTCCTCCTCCTCCTCCTCCTCCTTCTCCTCTTCCTCCTCCTCCCAGATTTCTCCTTCTATATATTCTCTTTGCCTGCCAGCCATGCTTCTCTCTCTCCTGCCTTGCTATTGGCTGTTCAGTTCTTTATGAGACCATCAGGTATTTTACATAGGCACAGCCACACAGCTTCACAGAGTTAAACAAATGCAACATAAACAAAAGTAACACAACTTAAAATAATATTATACTATGGAGAGACACACAAGGAAACAAACAATATATTAATTATGTCAGTGATGAAAGTGAAGTTCCTGCAAGTGACAGAGCAATTACAGAACAGAGCGCATTTGATGTACTTTGAGATTTTAGATTAAAATTAAAAGCCAATTTTATACTCTTGATTTATGTCAGAAACAGCAAAAGGATAGTTTTACTGGAGTAGAATGAATAAGGTACCATGAGGTCAGTAGCAAAGATAAGCATGTGGATATTAAATTGTGTTTATGGAAATTTACTTGTGTTATATCTTTGAAAAGAAAATATCACACTCCTTGAGAAAGGTTTCATCTCATATTTTCTTCATATTGCTCAAATATACCAGTAAGCATATTATAACCCATGTAACAATTTTGTAACCCAATCAGTTTAAGAGTTTGAGTCCCGTGGCCTAGGAGAAAATTTTGGTTGAGATATGAACCCATCTTCTATAGACATACTTCTTGAGCCAATAGTGGAAAGGGGAATAAAAATGTCTTTCTCTATGAAGACATTTTTCCTTTTATACTACTCACATGACCCTGAGGAGTGTCGCAGTGGAAGAGAAACATACACCCTAACTTTTTTCTTAGCTTGTTTTCTGATTGTTATTGCTACATAACAAATGGTGGCAAATCATATGCTGCTTTTACCAAACATTTTATTCTTTTCACAACTTTGCATATAAAAATTTTGAAAGTGATTGGATAGGCCATTTTCATGAGGTAGTTATCCTGAATTTGATATGGATGTCAGGTTGAAATTGTACTTGCCATAATCTGATTCCGTTAGATTTTCAAGGCAGCTGACGTGTGTTGTTAGCAGTCTATGCTGACTGTTAGGTGAAACCTAGGCTAAAATTGTTGACTAGAGCCCTTTTACATATACCTCTTTATTGTGTGTGTCCTCACAGTCTAGAGGCTGTGAGGCAAGGAGACTTCTTATATATTGAAGGCTATTGGGGTCCAGCCCCTCAATAGCCTTCACCCAGAGATCCAGAAGAGAGGGTACTGATGGTAGATTAATCTGAGGAATTCTCTAATAAATCTACATACACAAAATTCTTAAATCTATTCACTTTATTCATCTGAGTCAGTTCTGCCTCTGCACAGTTTCTATTCTGCTCTCATGCCTAGCTCCTTTCTTGCTGGAATTCTCATTACTTTTACTGCTGTACCATCTAAATGCTATCTTAATTCCTTCATCTTGGTTCAGGCCCATTTTGGTCTTTCTCATCTTGTTCTTACCCACCTAGTTCTTCCCCATCTGGCTCTTCCTCACCTTCCATCTTATCCTTCCAGTTCTCCATCTAGTTTTCCAGTAAATGTTGTTCTTCTAGTCTCTGAGGTTTATAGTTATATACCTATGCAATAGCAATGCTCTGGCTAAGGCAAGGTTACCAGGCAATAGGATCCACACAACAAGTAGTAATTGTCAACTATCATCTGCAACCCAAAAGGGAAGTGACTAATGGGGAAATGAATCACCTAAGGGCCAACTTTTGTTAATATCTAAGCAAAGGGGCTTTATGGTCTCAAACTATATTCTTAGAAGTGTTTAGTTGAAATGTTAAGAACCTATAGAACCTATAAGTCACTAGGTAATGGGTGAAAGAAAAACTGCCTTCTTTTTTCCTCTTGATCCTTATCTGTCCGAGCTATCTGCCATTTTCTCCCAGGATGGGGGAAGTGTGCTCAGTTGCTAGGCAACTTCTGTCAAGCTAGATGCACCTGATAATTGTTAAAAGGAGATCTAAAACTAGAGATAAGATTTGGAAAAGGAGAAAGTTAAGCTTAATTAGAACATCCATCAGGCCTTCTCAAACAGATAGTCTGGATGTTTAAGTCTGTTCTTAGAGAATCTGGGAGGATTTTTAGATAAGGTACTTTCCTCTGTCTGGGGATGGTCCTGGTCAGATACTGCTAATGATGATAATTAAAGAAAATCCTGAAATTTGGGATTTTGACTGTGTCTGTTGTAGAACAGTTGGAGAAAATTATACAAATACTTTAATTGTATAGGGGAAATTGTGCCCAATGGATGATGAAAAGCTCTAATTGCACAAGAGAAATATATAGTAGGAAATGGTTAATAATGAAAAGTCAACATCACCAAAACTCCTTGAGCATTGGCCTCATCCTCTGGAAGAGTTCTTAACTCCTCCAGATATAGCATTGTCATAATCAGCTGAATTCCTACATCATATATTTTTGCAGCTTGTATGATAGGTTAGAATTCCAAATATGAGACTAAAAGTAAGGCAGAAGTTGAATTGGCTTCTATGAAATTTTAAGGAAAGAGAAGCAAAGAATTTGTGGACTTACTTTAATACTTTCATATTTTCTGTTATTAGATGTTTCATTTTAAGTGCTTTTATATGACAAAAGCATGTTCTGCAGAAGCCTTTGAAATCAATCAACCATTCATTTTACTTTCTTTGCTGACATGAATCAACAATAAGAGCTAATGCTTGAGTCAAGTTAGCCCATTTAAAATATTGGTTTAGCTCTGAAGAATGGAAAGAATAATGACTCAGCTACTTTTATTTTGGTTTGCTTTTACTTACCACTGAGCCATCTAATAAGACATTGAAAAGATACAAATAAAAATATAAAATTGGGTAGAATTAATTAACTCATATGTCCTAAGAGGTATATCCAAAATTTTCTGTTTCACATAGGAAGTGGATTGTGGAAGCCATCACTAATATCTGCCTCTATGGGTTTCTTTCTGTCTTTAATTTATAGTAATTTTATGGTAATTAGCAGTTTCCAATGTGTTAGTGCCATTTATAGATATGCATTACCCTGAAACTAGCTGCGGCCATTTTTCATTATGCTTCTTTCCTCAATGTCTCTTAGAAATCTTTGTATAAAACACATACCCAATTTTTATTGATTTCCCTTGATATTATGATCAAATTAGGCAATTAACCAATGGAAAAAATAAGCTCTTTAAACTTTTTTTTTTAAAAAAAATAACTAGTTATAGGAAACAAGTCTTGTGGTTAACTGCCATAAAAGAAAATAGTTGGACAGATTGAAGCAGAGCTTTTATGGCACAGTGGCCATTTGCCAAATTGGTTTAGAAAGGATGTATAGTCATCCTCAAAAATTCTAGGTTTAAGTTTGATAAGAATTTTTATTTAAATTTCTAAATAAATTGTGTAGAGGCTGCTGAGGTTCAACCAAGCCTTTGGAGTCAAATGGAATTGATGAGGATTTTCCAATTCTAATACAAAGCAAAGGCTCTGCTGATTTATAATAACACCAATTTCTGTGAAAGTCTTACTTATTGGAATTTTCTATATCCATTAATACTCTACTATTCCCCCTTGAATCCCTAAACTAAAGAGTATTTCTTTGGAGGAAAATTCAAAAGGAATTTCATAATTGCAGTTTTTCATCTTATCTTCCTTTAGTTATACATATAAGAGCTTGAGCCCACATTTTTTTGAAGAAGAGCCATGCATATCAGGATTGCAATAAAGCATAGTCATGACAGTGACTAATTGTAGCTGACGCAGGCAATATGGCAAGAGGATTTTCTCATTAAAGGTAAGGGTCAAGGGAAGATGTGAGAATTAGAAAGCAATGTAATGGGGTCAGGGCAAAATGACCACCTCAGGCCTGAGTCAACCCAAGTGGAAAATTGCTTGAAAAGCAGGTTAGTAATTTGAACCAGGAATGAAACAAAGTACAAAAGAGTTCTCAGCTCATGCATAGGGATGACCACACACTCTTAAAATTATATCGCTTAATTTGTTACTAATGATTTCATAATACCTGTTACAATTTTTCAGTGTTACTAATATGTAAGTAATTATAAGAAAAATAAGATCTTGTTCTTTCTCCCTTGCAAGTACCTTTGTGCCAATCCTTTCTTCTCCATTTTTATTTTTACTATCTTTATTGAGACTGTCAATCTATCTCCCTTGAGTCAGAACAATAATTTGTAACTAGTTTCTCTACTACTTGATTATTTTTTCCCAAAAGCATGCTTCTTTCTGTTCCAGAAACCTAAATGGTTCTTCAGCATCTATCAGCTGAAAATTAAACACCCAGACCTTTCATTCAAGATGTCTACACTCACCCAAACCTTTCATTCAAGATGTCTACACTAAGCCCTCTTACTCTCTTCAACCTAAACTTCTATGGCTGCTTTTCATGCTTTGTATCCTCTAGTCTTATGAAAATACTTGTTTTCTAGATGATATTTTTGATTTTTGTAAGTATCTTTTGTCTTTTTGTACATTTAATTTCTATCTGCGTTCTTAATGACTGAACTCTTCCATATGAAAGTGCTATATGGATAGCACATCACTGCTTATTAGATATATCACAATTATGTTTCTATTTGTATCATTTGATCATCTTTTATTGTTCTTTTTCATGTGAATGGCAGGATTATCTATCCATTCAGTCTCTAGCTTATTTGACTATTGTTGATATTTAATATAGTTCACAAAATTCTACTTAAAACACTCTTCTGGTAGATTCCAGAATGGTAAATCCTTGTTATTCATTTCTTCTGAAAAATCTTTTTCATTTTTTCTTCTAAGTCATTGTCTTAGTTTGGCTTTCTATTGCTGTGAAAACACACACTGACCACAGCAACTCTTACCAAGGAAAACATTTAACTGGGACTGACTTACAGTTTCAGACATTTAGTCTATTATCATCATCATGGGACATGGCAGTGTGCAGGCAGACATGGTACTGGAGAAGGAGTTGAGAGTTCTACAACTTGATCCATAAGCAGCAGAAGGAAACTCTGTGCCACATTGGGTGCAGTTTGAGCCTATAAGACTTCATAGCTGAACTCCACAGTGACACACTTTCTCTAATAAGGCCACATATCCTAATAATGCCACTCCTTATGGACCAAGCATTCAAACATGTAAGCTTATGGGTGCCATTTATATTCAAACCACTATAGTCAGTCATCTTACCCAACCAATGAACACAAAACTTTTAAAGTTTCTTCTCAAGTATTATATTCATTCTATAATTTCATTCTAGGTGATATTTCCCATGCTCATAGATCCTATACATATAAATAGCTCATTTATAATTCTAGAATATATTTGTTACATTGTATTCAGCTAAAGATTTTTTTAATTTCACTTTGAATGTTAGAAGAATTATTAAAACTTAGCATAAACAAAACCAAACCATAAAAATGTTTGTAATCCATGAGAATGACAGTGATATCACTGCGATAAACAAGTTCTGTCATTTATACCACCCTTCCACTCTTTACCTCTTTAGGCTATTTTGATATTTCATTTTATGGTGTATCAAGGCTTCCTTATTCTTAACTTCTTCTGAATGAAAACATATTGGTCCAAACTAGTATAGTCTTTATATCTTTCATAAAACTCCTGAAGACTTCTCACAATTTCATTGTCTATTTTACAATTCTACAAACACCATCTAGTTGGTATTTGAGAATCAAATATTTGACACTATTACTTCCACTTATTAATTTGCAATATTTTATAATTTGGTATACATTCTTAATACAGATAGATTTTGAAAAATATTAGTTTGCCTTTTCCTTTTATATGTTGTTCCTTTAGCCAAAAACATATATTCTTCCCTTTTTGTTTAATAATTATCCACCATATTTTGTTCAAAATTGTTTCTTGCTAATAATCTTCCTTAATCAACTCATGTAGATATCTTCATAGTATGGATTTCTAATGCACAGTATGCTTCACTTTTATAATATTTGACAAATATAATTTTATATCTATCATGTAATTATTTTGATAATGTTTTCATTTATCACAAGACTGAAACTCTATAATGTAATGAATCATGTAATTATGTTTTTTTAACGTCTCTATCACTATCTCCTGGCAAAAAAAATGAAGTAGTGTACATGTTTAATTACGGTTTTCTGAATGGATGGTGTCTACTAGAAATTGTAGACACTCATTAAACAGAGTTATCTGAGCACTTAATATTTGCCCCACACTGGTATAAAGGTATTTTAATCTACTAGTTGGCCCTTCTGTAATTCATTGAAGAACTAATATTCATCCCATTATAAATTTTGACCCACCTAAAGAAAACTCCCTAAGTAGGAAAAACTAAGAGCCTAGATTAAGTTATTTCAATTTTCTGAAAATTCTTTACATTATATTTTATGATGATACATTGCATATAAATATCATTTCAATGACTATATTAATTTTCATATACTGAGTCTCAAAATGATGTCTACACATTCTTTTAGTACCTTAAGAGATAGATGTTCAGAGGGAGAATTGGAAGTTGACAGAGATAAGGTTTGAACTCATGTGTTTTCTTATCTTTTACTCTAATGTTCTAATTAATATAAATAAGTAATGAGTAATTAAAACATTCATGATCTATTAAGGCAGACATCTGTTTTAGTATGTTGATGTGAATATTGGCCAGAGTGTGATGGAAAATTAGTTAAGAACTATTCATTTAACTATGTTTAATGAACAATTGCCTTTTATCTCCATTCAATGTGTACACTTTGATAGCTTCATGACTTCATGAACTTTTCATTTTTTATTCTATTTGCACTATAATTTGGGAGCAACTTTCATTTATAGGTTTAACATATGCTCCATGCTGGGAATAAAAAGTTATTGAACAATCATTAAAAGTGGTAGGAAAAGAAAGATTCTATTGAATCAAAAAAAAATGACACAAAATCTTCAACAGCAGATATTCATAGAGCACTTGACTCATATTATCTAACTTATAGAGAAGGCCACAAGGCTATCCTTTATTGGTTACATCTTTTTTACCTTGTGTCTACACCAGATGAGCACATGGAAATATAAAATATGATGAAAGTGATAGGCATAAAAGTATGAATTATCCAGGTTTCAAAAGCAAGGAGCTTCTAATTAATAATTCTTATGTATTGGAATGACTAGTTATATTATATATAATGTGGTATTCTTTAGTCATTATATCCAGTCATGTCAGGTTATAGTGAATAAAAATACCAGGAAATAGCAGGAAATAATAAGCTGTGACTTAATCATGAGAAATGTATGCATTGCAAAAATGTTTGTTTTTAAGTCACTCATTGCTATTTGTGATAGTTCTCTTACAAAGAGCTATAAAATATTTCCCCAGGAGGTAATTAAAAAAATATATCTTAAAATACCCAAATCTCTTCATGTTAAATCTGAAATAATTTCACTTATACTGAAAGGAAATTTGTAATTAGATATTTATCCACAAAATCATATTATCTAAAAAAACTGGTTTGAAAGCATACCTAAAAACCTTTC